>NC_138385.1:67977103-68018454 GCF_054177405.1 Leptonychotes weddellii
GTCCTTCCTGCTATTCCTTATGTTCCACATATGAGTGAAACCATATGATAATTGCCTTTCTCTGCTTGACTTATTTCACTTAGCATAATCTCCTCCAGTCCCATCCATGTCAATGCAAAAGTTGGGTATTCACCCTTTCTGATGGTTGAGTAATATTCCATTGTACATATGGATACAGATGTAGTGAAAAGGGCCATATGCACCCCAATGTTCATAGCAGCAATGTCCACAATTGCCAAACCGTGGAAGGAGCCGAGATGCCCTTCAACAGATGAATGGATCTAGCAGTGTTTTTATGCAAATTTAGCCTATTACCTGAATAAGAATCTAATGTATTGAAAAAAATTTCCCAGTAATTTATAAAATTGAGGCAAGATATACATAACACAAAATTTACATTTTTTTACCATCAGTCAACCTACAAATGCATAATGACATGTATCCATTATTGTAGTATCATACAGAATAGTTTCATTGCCCTAAAAATGCTCTGTGCTCTGCCTGTTTATCCCTCCTTCCTTCCCCCGGCAACCACTGATCCTTATACTGTCTCCATAGTTCTACCTTTTCCAGAATGTCATGTAGCTGGAATCATCCAGTATGTAGCCATTTCAGTTTGGCTTATTTCATGAAGTAATATGCATTTAAAGTTATTTCATGTCTTTCCATTGGTTGACAGTTTATTTCCTTTTAGTGCTGAATAATGTTTCATTGTCTGGATGTACCACAATTTATTTATCCATTCACCCACTGAAGGGCATCTTGATTGCTTCTAAGTTTTGGCAATTGTGAATTAAGCTGTTACAAACATTTGTGTGCAGATTTTTATGTGGTTATGTTTTCAGTTTATTTGGGCAAATACCAAGGAGCATGATTACTAGATCATATGGTAAGAAAGTTTTGTAAGTAACTGCCAAACTCTCTTTCAAACTGGGCCATTTTTTATTCCCACCAGTAATGAATGTGAGTTCCTATTGCTCCACATTCTTGCTAGCATTTGGTGTTGCCAGTGTTTTGGATTTGGCCATTCTAATAGATGTGGAATTATATCTCATTGTTGTTTAAAGTCTTCATGTGCTTATTTGCCATCTGTATATCTTCTTTGGTGAGGTATCTATTCAGACCTTTTCCCCTTTTTAAGTTGGGCTTTGTTTTTTAAGCTTTATTGAGGCATAATTGATATACACAAATTTACATACTTAATTTATACATTTTGATGAGTTTAGGCACATGTGTATACCCACAGTATCATTACCACAAAGTGCTAAATATATCCATCATAACCAAAACTATCCTTGCACTCTTTAGTAGGTTTGTCTCTGTGTGTGTGTGTGTGGGGGGAGTGTTAAGAACATTTAACATGGGATGTATCCTCTTATATTTTAAAGTGCACAATACTGTATTGTTAACTATAAGTAATACATTGTACAGTGGATCTCATTGTTGAGTTTTAAAGATTCTTTGTGTATTTTCGATAACAGATGTAGTGAAAAGGGCCATATGCACCCCACACTGTGTTTTTTGAAAATATTTTCTCCCAGTCTTTGGCTTGTCTTCTCATTCTCTTGGCATTGTCTTTTGAAGAGCAGAAGTTTTTCATTTTTGTTTTAATTAAGTCCAGTTATTTATTTTATAGATTATGCCTTTGGTGTTATATCTAAAAAGTTATCATTATACTCCAGGTCACTTAGATTTTCTCCTATGTTATCTTCTAAGAGTTTTATAGTTTTGTATTTTACAGATAGGTCAAGGTCCATTTCTTTGTTTTTATTTAAATTCTAGTAAGTTAACATACAGTGTAATATTAGTTTCAGGTGTACAATATAGTGATTCAGCACTTCCATACAACACCCGGTGCTCATCACAAGTGCACTCCTTAATGCCCTCACCTATTTAATCCATACCCCCCTCCACTCCCTTCTGGTAACCGTCAGTTTGTTCTCTACAGTTAAGAGTCTGTTTCTTGGTTTGTCTCTCTCTCTTTTTTTTCCTTATGCTCATTTGTTTTGTTTTTTAAATAATTTTAAAAAATTTTTAAATTTTATTTTATTGTTATGTTAATCACCATACATAATTAAAAAATTTTTTTATTTAAATTCAATTTAGTTAATGTACAGTGTATTATTAGTTTCAGGGGTATAATTTAGTGATTTATCAGTTGCATATAATACCCAGTGCTCATTATATCAAGTGCTCTCCTTAACACCCATCACCCAATTATCCCTTCCCCCCACCCACCTCCCCTCCAGCAACGCTGTTTATTTCCTAGAGTTCGGCATCTCTTATGTTTTGCTTCCCTCTCTATTTTCATCTTACTTTATTTTTTCTTCCATTCCCGTATATTCATCTGTTTTGTTTCTTAAATTCCACATATGAGTGAAATCATGGTATTTGTCTTTCTCTGACTGACTTATTTCACTTAGCATAATACCCTCTATTTCCATCCACATCATTGCAAATGCCAAGATTTCATTCTTTTTAATGGCTGAGTAATATTCCTGTGTGTGTGTGTGTGTGTGTGTGTGTGTGTGTGTGTGTGTGTGTATACCACATCATCTTTATCCATTCATCTGTTGAGGAACATCTGGGCTCTTTCCATAGTTTAGCTATTGTGGACATTGCTACTATAAACATTGGGGTGAAGATGTCCCTTCAAATAGATATTTTTGTATCCTTTGGATAAATACCTAGTAGTACAATTGCTGGGTTGTAGGGTAGTTCTATTTTTAATTTTCTGAGGAACCTCCATACTGTTTTACAGAGTTGCTGCACCAGTTTGCATTCCCACCAACAGTGTAAGAGGGTTCCCCTTTCTCCACATCCTCACCAACATCTGTTGTTTCTTGTATGGTTAAATTTAGCGATTCCAGGGGCGCCTGGGTGGCTCAGTTGGTTAAGCGACTGCCTTTGGCTCAGGTCATGATCCTGGAGTCCCTGGATCGAGTCCCGCATCGGGCTCCCTGCTCGGCAGGGAGTCTGCTTCTCCCTCTGACCCTCCTCCCTCTCATGCTCTCTGTCTCTCATTCTCTCTGTCTCAAATAAATAAATAAAATCTTTAAAAAAAAATAAAATAAATAAATAAATAAATTTAGCGATTCTGACCGGTGTGAGGTGGTATCTCATTGTGGTTTTGACTTGTATTTCCCTAATGCCGAGTGATGTTGAGCATTTTTTCATCTGTCTTTTGGCCATTTTTATGTCTTCTTTGCAGAAATGTCTGCTCATGTCTTCTGCCCATTTCTTGACTGGATTATTTGTTTCTTGGGTGTTGAGTTTGATACGTTCTTTATAGATTTTTGGATACTAGCCCTTTATCTGATATGTCATTTGTGAATATCTTCTCCCATTCCATAGGTTGCCTTTTAGTTTTGTTGATTGTTTCCTTTTCTGTGCAAAAGCTTTCTATCTTGATGAAGTCCCAGTAGTTCATTTTTGCTTTTGTTTCCCTTGCCTCTGGAGACATGTCTAGCAAGAAATTGCTGCAGCTGAGGTCAAAGAGGTTGCTGCCTGTGTTCTCCTCTAGGATTTTGATGGATTCCTGTCTCACATTTAGGTCTTTCATCCATTTTGAATTTATTTTTGTTTCTTAAATTCCACATAGGAGTGAAACCATATGGCGTTTGTCTTTCTCTGAACTGACTTATTTTGCTTAACATTATACCCTCTAGCTCCATCCATGTTGTTGCAAATGGCAATATTTCACTCTTTTCTATGGCTGAATAATATTCTTATTTATATATATATATATATATGTATATATCACATCTTTATTCATATATGAATGGACATTTGGACTCATTCCATATTTTGGTTATGGATATTTGGATAATGCTGCTATAAATATCAGGATGCATGTATCCCTTTGAATTAGTGTTTTTGTATTCTTTGGGTAAATATCTAGTATTGCAATTGCTGGATCATAAGGTAGCTCTGTTTTTAACTTTTGGGGGAACCTCCATACTGTTTTCCAGAGTGACTGAATCAGTTTGCATTGTCATAAACAGTGCAAGAGGGTTCCCCTTTCATCACATCCTCACCACACCTGTTTTTTCTTGTGTTGTTGATTTTAGCCATTCTGACGGGTGTGAGGTTATATCTCATTCTAGTTTTAATTTGAGAGAGCTTGTTTGGAGGTTCTAGCAGGGGAGCGCAGCTACTCGTATACCCTTGACCGAAGAACGGTCCTCCTCTATCGGGGAAGGTCGTCCTCTTCGACCGAGCACGCAGCTTCGGGAGGGACGCACATGGAGCGGTGAGGGAGGAAGGGGACACCCGCCTAGCCAGCCAGATCAGCCGAATCAACCCTGGCGATCAATGGGGTGACAGATGTCGCAGCCAGATCGCCCTCACATCCTCTAGTTTTAATTTGTATTTCTCATATTATTATTTGTATGTTATTGCTGAATTTAGTTAAAAAACTGTATTGAGCATTTTTTGTGTCTATGTTTATGAGAGATATTGAGCTTCTTGTTTTTTTCAATTGTCTTTGACTGATTTTGGTATCAAAGTAATTTTGGCCTTATAAAATGAGTGAGAAAGTTTTCCTCTGGTTCTGTTTTTTGTAGGGTACTGTGTGAAACTGGTATTATTTCTTTCTTAAATATTTGGTAGTATTCACCAGTGAAATGATCTGGGCCTGGAAATTAATTTTTTTGAGTAGTTGTAAACTATGAATTTAATGTCTTTTAATTAATTAATTAATTAATTTTATTTTTTATTATGTTCAATTAGTCAACATATAGTACATCATTAGTTGTCTTTTAGTACTATAGGAATATTCTATGTTCTATTAGTCAACATATAGTACATCATTAGTTGTCTTTTAGAACTATAGAAATATTCATTTTATCTTGGTGAGTTTTAATAGTTTGTGTTTTTCACTAAACTTGTCCATTTTATCTACATTGATTAATTTATGTATTTAGAATTATTCATAGCATTCCCTTATTATCCTTTTAATGTCAGAAGGATCTGTAATGAGATCCTCTCTTTCATTTCCTAAAATTGGTAAATTGTGTCTTATTTCTCTTTGTCACTTTTGCTAGAAGTTTTCAATGCTATTCGTATTGCCAAGAAATCTTTTTTGTTTTATTGATCCTATTTCTTTTCTATTATTATTTTCTTTATTTTTTGTTCTTATATGTATTGTTTTTTTTCTTTCTGCTTAATTTGGTTTTGTTTTACTCTTCATTCTTTCACTTCCCAAACTAGAAACGTGGAATATTGATTTGACACTTTTCTTCTTTTAAAGTAGTTATGTGCTGCTATGAATTCCCCCTGTAAGTACTGTTTTAACTGTGTTCCACAAAGTTTGATATTTTGTATCTTTCATTCAGTTAAAAAATTTACTATTTTCCCTTGAGATTTCTCTTTTAACTAATGAATTAATTGGAAATATATTGTTTAATTTCCCATTATATGAGATTTTCACTATTATCCTTCTGTTTTTGATCTCTAGTTTAATTCTATTATGGTCAAAGAAAATTCTGTGTATGATTTCAATTATTTTTAATTAGTTAAGACTTATTTTATGACCCAGAATATAGTCCATCTTATTTCATGTTCTGTATGCACTTTAAAAGAATGTGTATTCTGTTATTATTAATATAGTGTTCAAAGTTGTTAATTAAATCTAGTTGGGTAATGATATTGTTGCTTTCTTCTTATTCTTGTTGATTTTCTTTGTTAATTCTGTCTGTTACTGATGGATAAGTGCTGAAATCTCCAACTGTATTTGTATACTTGTCTATTTCTCTTCTCAATTCTGCCAGTTTTTTCTTCATATATTGTAAAGCTCTGTTGTTCAGTGAATATGTATTTAAGATTGTTATGTTCTCTTGGTGAATTGATCATTTTATCATTATCATGATAGTAATGTACCTCATTATTGCTGGTAACTTGCTTGGAAGTCTACTTTGTCTGATATTGATATAGTTGCCACAGGTTTCTTCTGGTAATTTTTTTTTTTTTACATGGGATATATTTTTCTATCATATTGCTTCTATCCTACCTATATCATTATATGTGAAATAAGTATTTTGTAGACAGCATATATTTGGATCATACTTTTATTTTTCCTGATGATCTTTGCCTTTTAATTGATATGTGTGGACCATTTGTGTTTAAAGAAATTATTGATATGCTTGGATTTAGGTCTAAACTTGTTTTCTCTTTGTTCCCCTGATCTGTATTCCTCTCTTTCCCCTTCCTGCCTTCTTTTGCATTATTTGGACATTTATTGATATTTCATTTTAATTTACCTGTTATGTATTCTACTTTGTCTCTTTGTATTTTAGTGATTGTTCTAGGGATTTTCATATAAATACTAACTTTTCACATTCTACTTAGAATCAATATTTTATGGAGTGGACTATAGAATGGAGTATAGAATTTTTAAGACCTTATAAATACATTTACCCCATCCCCATTTTATGTTATATTTATTGCATATATTACATGTGTCCACACTGAAAATCCCTTAAAACAATGTTACAATTTTTTCCTTTCAGCCATCAAACATATTTTAAAGAATTAGTAAATGAGAAGATTAGTTTTACTTACCAAGATATTTACCATTTATCTTGTTCTTCACTCATTCTCGATGTTCCAAGTTTCCTTCTGGTTTTATTTCTCTTCAGTCTAAGTCAAAAAATTCCTTCAGTATTTCTTTTAAAGAATGTCTGTTGGCAATTAATCCTCTTAATTTTGCTTCTTTATGGAATGTCTTTATCATTCATTTATTGAAGGTTTTTTTTTTTTTTTTGGTTATAGAATTCTGAGTTGACAATTCCTTTCTTAAACACTTGAAAAGATTTTTGCTTCCTTTCAGCCACTATGGTTTATGATAAGAAATCCACAGTAACTCAAATTGTTGTTCTGTCATAGGTAATATGTCATTTTTATTCTGTCTGCTTTAATATTTTTTATGTGTTGTTTTTCAGCAGTTTAATTATTGTGGGAATGGACATGTATTCCTTTGAGGTTACCTTGTCTGGTGTTCCCTGGTCCCCTTAAATTATTTCATTTTTTATTGTTACCATTTTGGAGACGCTTTCAGCCATTAGTTGATCTAATAATCTTTCAACACTGTACTCTTTCCTCTATTTCTGGGACTCAGATGACATGAATACTAGGCCTTTGATATTGTCTCCAAGTCTCTGTTTACTTTTTTATTTTATTTTATTTTATTTTATTTTACTTATTTATTTGGCAGAGAGATAGAGAGAGCACAAGTAGGCAGAGAGGCAGGCAGAGGGAGAAGGAGAAGCAGGCTCCCCGCGGAGCAGGGAGCCCAACGTGGGGCTCGATCCCAGGACCCTGGGACCACGACCTGAGCCAAAAGCAGCTGCTTAACCAACTGAGCCACCCAGGTGCCCCTCTGTTTACTTTTTTTAAAGATTTATTTATTTATTGTAGAGAGGGGTTGGGGGCAGAGAGAGAGGGAGAGAGAAAATCTCAAGCAGACTCCCCACTGAGCATGGAGTCTGATGCAGATCTCGATCTCATCACCCATGAGATCATGACCTGAGCCAAAATCACAAGTGGAACGCTTAATCAGCTGAGCCACCCAGGCATTCCTCCAAATCTCTGTTTACTTTTAAATGACATTCCTCCCTGAGAATCAATTGACTACCTATTAAACAACACTAGGGTGAGAGGAGAACTACAATGATAATTATGGATTTTGAAAAAAAGATACAGTGAAATTAATACATATCAGTATCTTTGTCATACATGAAAAGCATGGTCAGAGGAAAATTCAAAAGCTTACTCTTGTATCAATAACAATTAAAGAATAATAAAAAATGAATTAAGTTTAAAGCTCAAAAAGTAAAAAAGAAACCCAATAAGGTAAAATTAAAAACTATTAGGAAGAACATAATAAATATAAAATAAGGAAGTAGAATGTAGTAATGATGTATAAAAGAAAAAAACATTGTTTTTCCTGGTTTCTTGAAAAATACTAATTTGGATTAGTAATTCCAAATAGAATTTGGAATATGATAAATAGCTAACACAATCAAGAAAAAAAGGAGAAAGCAAAGACATACAAAATAAGAAATTACAAGGGGGGTAAATAACTAGTGAATTAGAATGGTAAAAAAATCATGCAATTTACTTTGCAGACTTCTGTGAAAGTACATTTAAAACCTAATGAGATGAGTAATTTCCTAGGGAAATACTTGTTACAAAAATTGAAACTATTAGTGAAATAAAGCCTAAACAGACCAATTTTCCTAGAAGATACAAAGTTATCAATTATTCCGTCAAAAAGAGCTCAAGGCCAAGATGGCTTCACAGGGGAATTCTACCAAACTTTCTCAATAGAACAATCTGGTCTATTAGTATTTTTCAAGAAACCAGGAAAAACAATGTTTTTTTCTTTTATACATCATTACTACATTCTACTTCCTTATTTTATATTTATTATGTTCTTCCTAATAGTTTTTAATTTTACCTTATTGGGTTTCTTTTTTTACTTTTTGAGCTTTAAACTTAATTCATTTTTTATTATTCTTTAATTGTTATTGATACAAGAGTAAGCTTTGAATTTTCCCGGTATTAGATATTAAGGAAAGCTGCTTACTTTTTTTTTTTTTTTAGCTAAAGCAAGTATCACTTTTATATTTAACCCTGATAAAAACAGTGTGATTCAATACCCATTCTTTTTTTTTCTTTAATTTTTTAAAAAAGATTTTATTTATTTATTTGACTGAGAGAGAGCACAAGTAGGAGGAGCAGCAGAGGGAGAGGGAGAAGCAGGCTCTCTGCTGAGCAGGGAGCCCAACATGGGGCTCGACCCCAGGACTCCGGGATCATGACCTGAGCCGAAGGCAGATGCTTAACCACCTGAGCCACCCAGGTGCCCCTACACCCATTCTTGATACAATAGAAATTCATAAATAGCTTTTCAATAGAATAAAATCTCAAAGCACTTCCACTAATATTAGTAACCAGTTAAGGTTGTTCACTCTCTCCTCTATTATTCATCATTTTACCAGAAGTATTAGCCAATGCAATGAAAAGAGAAATTTATTAATGGCATAGGGATTAGAAAAGATGATGTAATATTATTTCTATTTGCAGATAATATGAAAGTGTACCTGAAAAAAAAAGTACCTGGAATACTCTAGAGAATCAGTGGTAAAAATAACTCAAATAAAACATATTTAATTAGAGAAGCAGACTATAAAATTGCCATATATAAGTCAATAGCCTTAATTTACACAAATAATCAATTAGAAGATATACCATGGTAGAGAAAACCTCATTAACAATAGAAAGAAGATAAAATACTTACGAATACATTTAACAAAGAAATGTGCAAAACTTATATGAGATTAGCTTTCAAACCCTCCTAATAGGCACACACGGAGACTCTAAGAAATGGAAAGACAGCCCTTATTTTTGATAGGAACATTCATCATAAAGATGTCAGTTCTCCCTAAATTAATTTTTAAATTTAATGCCATCTCAATAAAAATACCAACATACTTTATGGAATTAGACAAATTGGTCCTAAAGTTCATATGGAAAAATAAACATTCAAGAATCTCCAAGAAAACACTAAAAAAGGAAAGCTACGGTGAGGGGGCAACCCTACCATACATTAAAACACACTATAGAGCCTCTGTAATTAAAACAAGTGGAACTGGCTTATGAATAGGCACACCAGTGGAATAGAATAGAATATCCTGAGATAGGCCTAGATAAAAATGGAATAGAATTTGGAATATGATAAAGGTGGGATCTCAGTACACTGGGACAAAAGTGGACTTTAAAATAAATGGTGCTTGCACATTCTGCATGGAGCACTGGGTGTTATACGCAAACAATGAATCATGGAACACTACATCAGAAGCTAATGATGTAATGTATGGTGATTAACATAACATAATAATAAAAAAACAAAAAACAATCATGGAACACTACATCAAAAACTAATGTTGTATGGTGACTAACATAACATAATAAAAAAATGAATAAGGGATTAATGAATAAACTGGAAGCAAACCATTCAAAGAATAAATAAATAAATGGTGCTTGGACAACCGGAGAGCCATGTGGGGAAAAAAGATAAAATTAGATACTTCACACCATATAGAAGAACAAACTTCAAATAGATTAGCAATCTAAATGTAAAAAATAACATGTTGTACTAGAGGCAAATTCCTCTTTAACGTGGATATAGGGAAAAGTTTTTAAGCTATGGCTCAAAATCTGGATGCAATGGAAGAAAAGATTGAGAAATGTAACTACATAAAAAATTTAAAACCTTATTTCTGCATGGCTAAAAATAACTCCTCATAAATAAAATTTAATTGGCAAATTGGGAGAACATATTTGCAACATAAATAATAGACAAAAGGTCAAAATCCCCAATATATACGTATAACTCTTAAAAATTTAGGGGCAGAAGATGAGTGTTTTTCCTTCAGAAATTACACTTATGACTCTGCAGTTTGATTTTGTTTTCTCAACAGTAAAGTTTGGGGCTTTATTACTCTCAAATACAAATAGAACCACCTCATTCTGTTTACTCCCTGCATAGTAGAGCATTCCATAGTGTGCCATAGTTAACGAACCACTTTGCGGGGTATTCATTGATTCAGCACATATCTATTAAGCACCTACTATGTGTCAGTCACCACGTGATACCTTAGAAAATAAGGAAAAAGTAACTTCTCCGCTCATGGAGCTGATTTTCAAAAATTTTTTAAAGTTTTATTTTAATTCCAGGTAGTTAACACATAGTGTTATATTAGTTTGTGGCGTACAATATAGTGATTCATAATTCCATACATCACCCAGTGCTCATCATGACAGGTGCACTCCTTAATCCCCATCACCTATTTTACCCACCCACCCCCACCTCCCCTCTAGTAACCATCAGTTCTCTATAGTTAAGGGTCCGTTTCTTGGTTTGAATCTCTCTCATTTTTCTCCCTTTGTTTGTTTATTCTGCTTCTCAAATTCCACAAGTGAAATCATATGGTATTTGTCTTTCTCTGTCTGACTTATTTTGCTTAACATAATACTCTCTGGCTCCATCCATGTCACTGCAAATGGCAAGATTTCATTCTTTTTTATGGCTGACAGTGCATGAGGATTTCTTTTTCTCCACATCCTCACCAATGCCTGTTGTTTCCTGTTTTTTTTTTTTTATCTTAGCCATACTGACTCATCATGTGAGATGATATCTCATTGCAGTTTTATTTCCCTGATGATAAGTGATGATGAGCATCTTTTCATGCGTCTGTTGGCCATCTGGATGTCTTCTTTGGAGAATTGTCTGCTTATGTCTTCTGCCCATTTTTTAATGGGGTTATTTGTTTTTAGGTATTGAGTTTTGTAAGTTCTTTATATATTTTGGATACTAGCCCTTTATCGGATATGTCATCTGCAAATATCTTCTCCCATTCCATAGGTTGTCTTTTAGTTTTGTTGATTGTTTCCTTTGCTGTGCAGAAGCTTTTTATTTTGATGTAGTCCCAATAGTTTGTTTTTCCTTGCCTCGGGAGACATATCTAGAAAAATGTTGCTATGTCCAATGTCAGTCAAATTACTGTGTTCCCTCCTAGGATTTTTATGGAATCAAGGTCTAACATTTAGATCTTTAATCCATTTTGAATTTTTGCGTATGGTGAAAGGAAGTGGTCCAGGTTCATTCTTTTGCATGTTGTTGTTCAGTTTTCACAACACCATTTGTTGACAAGACTGTCTTTTCCCCATTGGATATTCTTCTTGCTTTATCAAAGATTAATTGACCATATAGTTGTGGATTCATTTCTGGGTTTTCTATTCTGTTCTGTTCATCTGTGTGTCTATTTTTGTGCCACTACCATACTGTTTTGATCTCTACAGCTTTGAAATATAACTTGAAGTCCAAAATTGTGATTGTGCCTTCAGCTTTGTTTTTATTTTTCAATATTGCTTTGGTTATTCGGGGTCTTTTGTGGTTCCATACAAATTTTAGAATTTTTTTGTTCTAGTTCCATGAAAAATGCCGGTGGTATTTTGATAGGGATTGCATTAAATATGTACATTGCTTTGGGTAGTATAGGCCTTTTAACAATATTTGTTCTTCCATTCCATGAGCATGGAATGTCTTTCCATTTCTTTGTGTCATCTTCATTTCTTTCATCATTTTAAAATAATTTTTAGAGTGTACTCTGAAAAGACCTGTAGGTCTTTCACCTCTTTGGTTAGGTTTATTCCTAGGTATCTTATTATTTTGGGTGCATTTGTAAATGGGATTGCTTTATTAATTTCTCTTTCTGCTGCTTCATTATTGGTGTATAGAAATGCAACAGATTTCTGTGCATTGATTTTATATCCTGTGACTTTACTGAATTCATTTATAAGTTCTAACAGTTTTTTGGTGGTCTTTCGGGTTTTCTATATACAGTATCATGCCATTTGCAAATAGTGAAAGTTTTACTTCTTCCTTACTGATTTGGATTCCTTTCATTTCTTTTTGTTGTCTTTTATGTTCAATAAAAGTGGTGAGAGTGGACATCCCTGTCTTGTTCCTGTCTTTGGGGGAAAAGCTCATTTTTTCCCCATTAAGGATGATGTTAGGTGTATCTAATGGGGCCTTTATTATGTTGAGGTATAGTTACCTCTAAACCTACTTTGTTGAGGGCTTTTTGGTGGGAATGCAAACGGGTGCAGCCACTGTGAAAAACAGTGTGGAGTTATCTCACAAAGTTAAAACAGAACTAACTACCTTTCCATCTAGCAACTGCACTACTGGATATTTACTCAAAGAGTACAGAAACACTAATTCAAGAGGATACTTGCACCCTGATGTTTGTAGCAGCATTATCTACAATAACCAAATTATGGAAACAGCCAAAGTCTCCATCGACTAATGAATGAGTGAAGAAGATGTAGGGTGTGTACCTGTGTGTGTGTGTGTGTGTGTGTGTAATGGAATATTACTCAGCCATAAAAAAAGAATGAAATCTTGCCATTTGCAATGACATGGATGGAGCTAGAGAGTATTATGTTAAGCAAAATAAGTCAGACAGAGAAAGACAAATACCATATGATTTCACTCATATGTGGAATTTAAGAAAGAGAGGAAAACAAAGAAACAGACTCTTAACTATAGAGAACAAACTGATGGTTACCAGAGGGGAGGTGAGGGGGGGCGGGAATGGGTGAGAGTTAAGGAGTGCACTTGTGATGAGCACAGGGGTGTTGTATATAAGTGTTGAATTGCTAAAATGTACACCTGAAATTAATATTACACTGTATGTTAACTGCAATTTAAATAAAAACTTAAAAAAATTTAAAAAAGATTGAACCTACTTTGTTGAGGGTTTTTATCATAAATGAATATTGTACTTTGTCAAATGATTTTTCTGCATCTATTGCTATGATCATATGGTTCTTATCCTTTCTCCATTTGATGTGATGTATCACATTGATTGATTTATGAATATTAAACCACCCTTGCAAACCAGGAATAAATCCCACTTGAAGGTGGTGAATGATTTTTTTAATGTACTGGTGAATTCAGTTGGCTAGTATTTTATTGAGATGTATTAAGGTGTATTGGTAACATGGTAGGTCAGAAATCATCTGATTGGGAAGGGGGTATGGAATGACTACCAGAAATGTGAATGGAAGCAGGTAGGGTAACCTGATTTTTTCACCTATGTTCATTAGGGGTATTGGCCTATAGTTCTCTTTTTCACTGGTGTCTTTATCTAGTTTTGGTATCAGAGTAATGCTGGCCATGGAGCTGATATTTAAATAGTAAGGACAGACAATAAGAAAATATATAATCCAGTATAAGAATCCTCTCTTTCCCTACACATCCCACCCTAGCTGCTATTCTATATTTCCTTCAAGATTGAGATATCAGGTTACCCTACCTGCTTCCATTCACATTTCTGGTAGTCATTCCATACCCCCTTCCCAATCAGATGATTTCCGACCTACCATGTTACCAATACATCTTTGCTCACTGCCACTGACCTCCAACGTGAAAATCCTAGGGGATGTTTATCAGTCCTCATCTCATTCTAGTTAAAATCTCTGCAGTCATTGACACTTGGTGACACTCTTCACACCCTTCTTTTATTTCCTTTCAGGCTACTATTCTTTGGTATTCCTTGATGAAGACTGATCAGCCAAACCCTTCCCACCAACTCTAACCCCATATATCCAATTGACTGCTACACTTTTCCACTGGAATATCTTTGATGCACCTCAAATTCAGTGAGGGTATAAATGAACTCATTTTCGGGCACCTGGGTGGCTCAGTTGGTTGAGCGACTGCCTTTGGCTCAGGTCATGATCCTGGAGTCCCTGGATCGAGTCCCGCATTGTGCTCCCTGCTCAGCGGGGAATCTGCTTCTCCCTCTGACCCTCCCCCGTCTCATGTGCTCTCTCTCTCTCATTCTCTCTCTCTCAAATAAATAAATAAAATCGTAAAAAAAAAAATAAATGAACTCATTTTCTTTCATATATTTCTTTCTCTTAGTTCTCACTCCCCTATTTGTGCTAACTGGTTTACAGAGGTAGTCTCTGATGAATGATGACTCAGTTTTTACATCTTTGTGTAGTCATTTTTCACACTGAATATGGGCTAGCTTTATTACCAAAGAATAAAGGAGTGATGATGTGCCATTTCTAGGTCTAAGCTTTAGGAAAGCCTGGAAGCTTCCAATTTCACACTGTTGTGAGCCTTGAAGTTCTGCTACCCTATTATAATTAAAACTGGAGAGCCAGAGTAGTGAAGGAGAGGCTCTGAGACTGCACAAAGAGAGAGAGGCCTAGCAGTCTCAACTGAATCTGGATTTCCAACTATGCCCTTCCAATGACCCAGATGTGTACATAAACTCTGGTAGATTTCCATATTGGCCAAGCCCTTGGATGACTGATGACTCAGCCAATATCAAGTGGAGCAGAAGAAACAACCAGCACATAATCTAAGAGGTAATAAAATGGTGGTTATTTGAAGCCACTATTTATGCACCACCTTACCCAATGCCCACCACCAGCACTCACCCATACAACCAAACAATAAAATCATTTTCTCCATTTAGACAGACATCTACTCAGCCCTGGCCATACTGGGGTCTTCTTATCACATTAGGCAGGATACTCTACAGGTTCTTACTTCTACCATGGAGGTTCTTTTTAATGTAGATGGGCCTCTAGCCATTCTTGCCCACACCTAATTCTCCAACACCACACCACATGCAGTGTCGTTCAATTCCATCATCAATCTCTATTATAGGTATGTTTCTTTTTTTACTTAAGTTTTATTATATTACTCCTCTGTCATACATAGGGATTCCACAGATACTTATATAACAAAAATTCCATGTGTGTGGTGCTGGAACCTATAATTGTATGTAGAATATACATTCTCCATATAGAGGCAGTTATTACATTTTGGCCTTTTCCATGGTTTTCATATACTCTGTGTGTCTGTGTGTGTGCCCTTATTTTCCACATTCAAGTGACCTTGGATGGACTGGATCAGTTGTCCAAGTTGCAGTATACAAACTGCTACAGCTACTTTACTACCTACAGGGTTCCAGAGACCCATCCCAGACTCTACCTTTAAGTCTTAGACCCTATATTCTGTGCTCAATTATTCCTGAATTAGTTTTCTATTGCTGCTGTGGTGAACTTCCACAAACTTAATGACTTAAAAAAAACCCACAAATGTATTCTACTACATTTTTGGAGGTCAGAACTCAGAAATACTCTTATTGGGCTAAAAATCAAAGTGTCAGTAGGGACGTGTTCTTTCTGGAGGCTCTAAGAGGCAATCTGTTCCTTTCCCTTTCTCATCTTCCAGGGACCTTATACATTCCTTGGCTCATGGCCCTTTTCTCCATATTCGAAGCCAGTAGTGTAGCATCTTCAATTCTGTCTCTTCTCTGACCTCTGCTTCTGTGGTCTTCTTCTCTGAATCTGACTCTGAGCCTCTTGCCTCCCTCTCAAAAGGACTCATGTGATCACATTCGGCCTACCTGGATAATTCAGGATAATCTCCCCATCTCAAGATCCTTAACTAAACCACACCTGCAGTGTCCCTGTTGTCATGTAAGGAAATATACTTCCTTTTGGGGGTTAGGACATG
Source organism: Leptonychotes weddellii (assembly GCF_054177405.1). Classification (NCBI taxonomy): domain Eukaryota; kingdom Metazoa; phylum Chordata; class Mammalia; order Carnivora; family Phocidae; genus Leptonychotes; species Leptonychotes weddellii. The sequence goes on from NC_138385.1 coordinate 67,993,215, forward strand.
GATATCTTTGGGAGCCCATTATTTAGCCTACCACAGCCCTCAGTCTTAACCCTCCCACCTCTATGTCCTGACCCTTTAAGCTGATCACTGACAGAATTATTTGGCATCAACACAACATTGCTGTTGAACAGTGCACCTAAGATTCTCCCAATATTCATGCTCTGCAACTAGTAGTAAAATCTCCGAAATCTGTCTAATCCTTCCCAGACTCAGCTTTGGTTTCAGATACCCTAGCCCAGTTACAGTTTCACATGCCTAGAAAGGGAGTTTGGACAGGGTTGGTGGTGGATAAAATAACTAGAATTGGGGTTCATACCCAAGGAAGAGACATTTATGAGAAACACAGGGATGAGTGCACAGATGAGAGTCATCTCACACTGCTTGAGGGAATCAGGGAAAGCTTCAATGGAGAGAAAAATTAGGTTTTGCAAAGTGAAAATGGAATATTGACAGATATTGAAGAAGTGGCAGATAGCAGGAAGGAGTTCTTGGAAGGGGAACAGCATGTGCAAAAATGCAGAGATATAAGAGAGTGCATCAGATTCAGGAATCCTACAGGGTAGTTAATATAGCTGAAGGGAGAAAAAGGATTAGTTTGAAGTGAGATGGGAAATAAGGGAGAGTGGATTGAGAGAGATAGTAAGAAGTAGAAATACTTAATGCATGTTGGGCAATATGCTAATAGATTTATATGCATTTCCTTCATTAAATTTTCATTAGTTAGCCCAAGTGAGCATTTTATAGATATGAAAAAATTGGATGCATTAGGTCCAGACTTGAAATTCCAGCCCAGCTCTGCCTAAAATGAAAGGCTGTCATCTTTTCACAAAGTCAGTGCTGCTTAAAGTGTAGCATGCAATCCATGATTGGTGCCCAATAGGTCATTACTAGTACATGGACAAAATTGTTGTTTGTTGTTTAATACTAATATATGTGTTTATATTTTAAAAATAAGATTTAATCTACATGTAGGCCTTTATGGGGACATGAACAAGAGCATTTCCAGAAAATAACCCAAGGGGGAACCTCTATAAAATCCCCTCTAAACATGACACTGCTCTTTCCAGTGTTCCTCTTGAAGCAACTGTCCAGTCAAAATCCTCCATGCTCTGACACTCCACACCTCCACACAGCATCCCTGAGTCTCTGGAGGCTCTAAGAGGCAATCTAGTGCTAGGGATAGGTTACTTATTCAAGGTCACACAACAATGGTAGTAATAAATTGTCCACTTTAGTTCTACTAGTCTGAAATCCCATGCAATTGTTTTAACCCAAGTTTTCTCTTTTGATTTTCTCCATTTTAATTTATCTCATCATCAATTACTAAATGTGTATTTTTCATTTTACTAACCTCTTTCTTTCTCAATTTCCTCATCTATACAATGAAGATAATAGTAGGAGCTAACACATTGGATTGTAATTAGGTCTAAATGACTTAAGGTCCTTAGAATAGTGCTTGAGATACTCCAACAGACAGATCAGTCTTTTTCATAAAGATCTTCCCTTGGATGTCCACCACCCCATATTTGAGTCCAGAGCTTCCATTGCCTGTTGACCACCTCTAACTCCAGTTGCCTCTCCAATATCCTGCTTCTAGCCATTATCCCTCACATTGTTTTACGAAGAAGACAATCTGGTTTCTTAGCTCCTATTTACATTCTCTCGCTAAGTTACCAGCTTTGAACCAAAAACTCTCCTCAGAAGCCATAATTCTTAGTAAATAGTATGAGATTATAGCAATTATCTCTTTATCTCAAAAATACTTGAAAGCAAAGTTGTTTTTTTGTTGTTGTTTTATTTTTTTATTTTTATTTTTTTTTACACAGAGGGTTAGTTTCAGGGAATATACTTAACCCTATAGGAAGTGACATGGAGTAACAAAATTCCAATGGAGATAGCCAAGCAAGAAATCACATTGGATCACCAGAAGTTGGTAAGTGCCAAAAGTAGATAATCAGACTTAATGAATCAGAGCAAAATGTTTATCATGCACTGCAAAGGAAACAGCAGGAACACTAGTATGGTAGCATGAGTTTACCTGTCCCCAAGTCCCACAGGGCCCAGACGGTGGCTTCACACAAAGGGAATTGCACTACAGCTGAGGAACCAAAAATCAAGAGCTCTGCACCTTTTGTAGCAAGCAGCAAACAGGTTAGTTCCCTTTCCCAGGGAGTAAGCAGTTACATAGTAATTAAGCTAGGGTCACTTTGACCTACTGAATTACCTATGTGACTAGCTACATAAACTGCTGAATATCAAGGGACAATTAGGCACCACAGTGTGGACACTCAGGACCCTTGGTTGACTGCTTTTCTCAACAGTTAGAAAATCCATTGTACAGTATTGTAATATATCACATGGGGCAAAAATGACATCAGTGTTGGATATGCACAGCATTTAACTACTGGTTCTTGAAGAAAGTCTCAAGAATGAGGAAGTACCTTGACTTGTTAGAAGATAAAATGAAAATTGTGAAGAGCTATGACAGAGAGGAAAGGAAAAGGAAAGAGTGGGACTTTGCTGGAGAATGAGTAAGTTGGGTACTTCCTACATTACATGACTCTGGGACTTCAGAATAAAATAGTCAAGGGTTGAAATCTGGCTTTGCCACATATATATAAGAGAATAATAATACATGCATTGAGGAAACAATGTGAAGATCAATTGAAATAACTTACTTAAGACACAATTAGATTTCCAATTCCCTGCATTTCTTTTTAATATGAGTTTTCAAAATTTTTTTTCTTTTAATTGTAATTATTTTTATCTTTATGGCAATTAATCATATATACATAAAAATATTAGGCATATAATAGAATTAGCTGTGTAACTCTGACAAAACCCTTTGAGGTAATATAAGAAAGAATAAGGTATAAAAAGTGTTGCTCAAGTCATGATGTATATGGGTAATTTTGCTAGTGTGTGTATAGGTTGATGTAGAAAAATATATGAGAATACCATATTGCTTGATACACAAAGATTTCACATGTTGTCTACACAGACAGGATCTACTATACTCACTCCAATTGGAAAGAAGGCTATTTCTCTAACCAGTGTTATCATCATAAATAAGTTATTCAGTTAAATATCCATTGATGTCTACTAGCTCTCAAGAAGTGTTCTGAAAATTGGATATGCAAAATCCAGTCACTCAAGGCCCTAGCTTTCAAAGATTGACTATCTCAGGGAAGGAAGCAATCATATAAGCATATAGGTCCTAGAGGATAGGTTACTTATTCAAGGTCACACAACAATGGTAGTAATAAATTGTCCACTTTAGTTCTACTAGTCTGAAATCCCATGCAATTGTTTTAACCCAAGTTTTCTCTTTTGATTTTCTCCATTTTAATTTATCTCACCTCCCCTGCCTCTGTTTGACCATGAATTATTAAAATATGCACAAGTTAATAAACTTGGATCAGGGGGCAGCTTCTGGGGAAAGATTGCTGGAAGCCTCTATATTTTCCTGATGTTCCCTCAAAGAATAATTCTGGAAGTAAAGCTCTGCTTATCTGTGAGTGGTATAGGGATCTAAGGCAGGCCTTTCATCTTCCCTTTCCCAGCTAATAGCTAGGCCAGAAGAATTGCTTTCTCTTAGACATTGACCCCATTTAAGGAGTAATGACAAAATGCTCCCACGCTTTTCAAACTAGGTAAAACTTCTGTTATCCTCAGAAGGGGCCTCTGACACTTCTGCCATTGTCCAAGGTACCTAATCCTTATGTATAAAAATGTCAGGTAGTTGGACCTCAAGCTGGTTGGTTTCAGCATAGATTCTCTGGACTCTGACCTAGTCTTTTGAGGGATACCACAACTTTTCAAGTGTCCTCCTATGTTGGTAGGAAGATGACTCTGTCATCAGAAATGACATCTACATCTCAACAACTGTAACATAAGCAATGTTTCCCTGGTGAGTGGATAAAAGCCCCCCTTTGGAGCTCAACAGGCCTGAATGTGAATCCAAGTTCTACCACTTAACTACCTAATTTACCTAACTCATTTCAGCCTATTTCTTTAACTGTAGAAGGGGAATAATAACATGTTTCTCTTAGGTCTTTGGGAAATAACAAATGTAAAGAGTTGAACACACAGTTGATATTCAATATAAGTTATCATAGAAATGATGTTTATATTATTCCTCCATATTGTTGATCTCCCCAAGGCACATACCCTATGTGCACTGATGTGGGAAAGATGTTAGGGTTTGGAGCCAACAACCAAGAAAGAATTTTTGAGACGTCATTGGTGTAAAAATGTGGTTTTATTATAGCATGGGGACAGGACCTGTGGGCAGAAAGAGCTGCACTGGGATCATGAGGAGTAGCTAATTATATACTTTCAAGCTGGGAGGGGGTTAGGGAGAGCGTAAGTCTCTAAGGAATTTTGGAAGCAAGGTTTCCAGGACCTTAAGGGGGCTAACTATTGTTAGGGAAAGGTTATGTATTACTGTCTAATAAAACCTGAGTCATGAGACCCTTCAGATATATATCGGTGGGTCATATGCTTGGGGGATGATTACCAACATGTATCTTGGGGAGTAGAGATAAAGGAAGTTTCCAAAGGAATTTTTATATGTTAAAGAAGACCTACAGGATCCTGGGGTTTGGGCTAAGATTGCCTTTTGCCCTTAGCAAAGTATTAACTTCAAGGCAGCTGAGTTCCTAGAGGAATGTCACACTGTCTGTTTTAAGGACTTGTCAATGGGCTGTAAGTAGTAAGGAAATTTAATTTTTTCTTTTGCCTTTGTTTCCCACATCATATATCATCTCTGTGTCCTTCATACTCCTAGCACAGTATTTAAAATAAGGTGTCAGTGAAGATTTTGGAGCACAGCTGACCAGGCTTTTTTTTTCATCCGAGAAACAAATGAGCTTTTCAATTCTGATTTTTTATAGTTCTGTGTAAACTACCTTCATATGCCAATGTTGATATTGATCTCTGTTATGCACAAAGTAAAATGTTGCTGCATGTAACTCTCTTTCCATGATGATTTTCATTTGTGCTGTTGAGATACATGAGACTAGGGCTTGATTGCAGCATTTCTGGTCCTAAATCCAGACAGGACAATATACAAAGGCTGAAAGATTTGGTCTCTTATAGCATCTCTTTTTTAAAAGTAGAGAAATATATCCAAAAATTACCTCAGCAGACTTCTCTTCAGTGTGTATTGCCCAGCACTGGGCCACATGCCCAATCCTAAATCAGTCAAAGCCAAAGAAGATCTTATGAGAAAGGAGGTAGGTGTATATTTGGGTGTGTGGGGGCAAGGGAAATTCAGCTGTGTGTGCATATGTATTTGCCCATGCCTAACAAATGGCTGATTCCTGGGTGCATCAAGATGATGCAGAGTGAAAATGGTCCCATAGTTCAGATTTCAAGGAACAGGGGACAGCTGACATGACATTTGCATATAATTTACCTTTTTGATGACATCAGGATAAAATAGTCCATTGTATTTATCTAGCAATTGTTAAAGCCTTGCAAATGGAATCTGGTATATGCATAATCCCTTTGGTAAGACTTTTTCTACCCCGGACAGTGCTGGAATGGGTACTGATACTGATGATAATTGTTTCCATGGTTGACCAAATATTTACCTTTGGGATTGAAATTTTTTTTTCTGTAATTATTATAATATTTTAATAGTTTTAGTCTTAAGTTTTAAAGACTCTCTGAAAATATCTTCCCTGGTTTTGTAGTTCAAACTTAGAGAAAAAATATATTTACCTGAGGTCTCAGTGTTGCCACCTCCCTATGAACACCCACTGGAAAGATTTTACTTTCTGGGGTTTTCTCTCAGGTTTCCACATCCGCACATGTTCATGTAAGGAGCTTTTTCACATGAGGTAATTCTGGCTTCACATTACAAGTGTAAGGACTGAATAAACTAGTGGTCATGATCACATAAATTCCAAGAGGCATGGAGATGGTGCTGCAATGTTGAAATCTCTGAAATATAACAGATTTGAGACCTGCTTACCAGTGGTACAGTGATAGCTAATGTTTAACCATGAGACAAACACTTCTAAATTCTTTAATTATATTAATTATATTTAATTATATGAATTAATGATCAAAGCAAGGTCCCTATTAGTTTAGATACAGGCATTACCCAATTTTATCAATAAAGATACTGATAGAGAGGTTCAGTGGTATGCTGATAGTCATTCAGCACACAAATAGTGGAAGCAGGATTTTCACCCAGTCCCCCTTCAAAGCCCAATCTTGTAACCACTGTGGCATACTGCTTTCACTCCAATGGCTAAAACAGGAGAGATGCTCACATTCTTTTATTATTTTGGGGAGGTTAGTGTGACCCAGTGCAAAGGGCATGGAGAATATTAATAATAATGTGCCTTCTGGTTTTCTCTGAGAATAAAAAAGAGAAAATATCATGCTTCAACTAGCATTTATATAGAAGCCCAGTGAATGATAAATGGCATATACAGAAAAAAGACAAAAGAAGGAAACAACCTCATTTGTGTTAAGAGTGAGCGGTAATAACCTAACTATGGGAAATGGACTGTCAGATTATTTTGTAAATGTCTTCTCAGACCACCCCCTAGGTGTCTGGATGAGGTTTCTTCTGAAAAAGAATGGTCTGTTGTTACACATTTCAGATGAAGGTGGGTCCTGAAGCCTAAAATGAGGGTACTGTAAATTCCCCCTTCTTATACTGAGATGAGGGAAGTTTTCCAACATTCTCTTTTGGGCTGGTAGCAAGCTTGGCCATGATTCCCAGATATAAAGTCTCACAATGGGGGTAGTGAACTGCCCCTGGCCATTTGGAGGCAAGCTGGCATCCAGGCAAGAAACTGGCATAGTGAGAGATCCCAGAATGGACCTGTTTGAACAGGTCCATTGACATGAGGTCTATGAACAGTTGGTTTTAAGTCCTAGTATTTGTGTTACACTTCTCTCCCATAGTGCAAGAAGTGTGGATAACATCTCATTAAATATCACAGCCTGGTATCTGCTGTGAAGTGGGAAATCTGGGGAAGTCCCAAGTCCATGCTCGGAGTAAAGAGGTGGAGGTAAGAGAGCAAGATCCCCTCCACTGAGGCCTGAGTGCTGATGGCTGAGGTTCACCAGACTGGAACCAAAATGCCCTGTGGAAGAACATCATGAGGGTCAGAAATGGTGGAAGTAGAATGGTATGACAGCAGGGCAAGAAGTCCAGAGTAGATGGGAAGACTCCAGGGAACTTTTTCACATCACAGGGAAAGCAGCAGCAGAACTACCTGCCCAAACCTGATTCATCAAACCAACTTATAAAAAGGACTCATCTCTGATCAGAAAGATGGCCTTGGTTTTCTTGTTTTGGTCATTGTAACAAGGGAAGAATTACTATCAGTACAGAAAAACCCTTGCACAGAGGCTAAAAACTGCTTAAACTTTTAGTTACGTTTTCTTTTTGCTCTTTTAATTCCAAACCTAGATGATAGATCATAAAAAGGAGATGAGGTTTTGAAATAAAGAGCGAGTGAGTCTAGGTCTTCAGAGTAGCAACGATTAATGATACCCAGGATTTCAATGAAGTTCATAGGCTCTGGACACAAACATTTCTATGGTGAAAAGTATGACTCCACCACTAACCGGTGAGTGATCTGGTGATTGCTACCAAACCTCCGGAAGCCATACTTTCTTCACCTGTAGAAAGGAGCTGATGATGGTACCTATATGAAAATTTTAAAATGATGTAAATTTGGTGAATCAGTCACTCATAAACTGCAGATTGTATTGTGAAGTGATTCAATCTTTATGGAAGTTAAGGTTCTTCAAAGATTAAATATGCAGAATCACTGAATCAACAATGTCCTTTCAACAATTTATTCTAAAGGAAATAAATGGACATGTGTACAAATATGCAAGTAAAAGATTGTTTATTAATGTATTGTCATTAACATGAAAAAATGCCATAAGCTTACATTACAGTTCAGCTTAAAGGCCATTAATTTCCTGACTACACTTAAGCAAGGTTATTTTACTCCCTTCCTAAGAAGGTAAGTGGCCCTTCCTGGGATCAGTTCCGAGTTGGTCTCTTTGGGTCCTGCAGGGAGTTTCTGGGTGGTCTGCCGAAGGTGCTGTACCTAAAGAATGAGAGGGTTGTGGGGTAGGGACCTTGAGCTGTGGGGTATGCTGGTCTCCTAGAATCCCGGCTCTCACACTCTTCAATTAGCCCCTCTCTGCATTTCCACTGCCTCAGTGATTCCACGTCAGTACCTGTGCACCAGCTATGCCCCCTTGCAGGAATGCCCTTTCTGGACAAAGTGGTCAGATAGGCTTTCATGAGCTCCTCTGCTCCTATGTAGCAGCTCCATGCTTGCCTGCTTGCCCCTTCACAGGGATCCATGCACTTAGGGGCACAAAACCCTCTTCTTTCCATTTCCCTGTTTCTGTCTTTGCCTTCCTCCTCCTTCCCTGGCCTCCCTACCTCTTCTTTGTTGGCTCCTTCTTCTGAGGCGATGTAAGTTTCTGAGAGGAACTGCATACACAGCTTCTTCATCTCCACCCCAATCCTGGACACATGGTGAGATAGAGGAGGAGGAAGAGGGAGATAAAGGTTATACAAAGAAGAGAAGGAAAGAAGAGAGAAAAAGGAGAGGATGGGGGTGAGGAGAAGAGAGAAAAGGAGGAGAGGAGTGAGGGAATGTGGGAGGGAAAATATCATAGAGGATGATTAGGAGTGAAGGGAGAGCATTAGGAGGTAGAGGAGAAGGAGGAACAGGTGATGGAAGAGGAGGAAGAGGAAAGGAAGGATGCTGTATTGAGGAGGAAGGGAAGAAGGAGTGGGAAGGAGAAAAAGGAGCTTGGGGTGGGGGTGAAAAGAAGGATAAGAGAGGAGGAAAGGAAGAAAAAAGAGGAGAGAAGGAAGAGGGTTGGATGAAGGTGTGGGGGGTTTTGTATGTCTGAGGACTTCAGTCCATGCTCCCCAAGGACACCTTTCCCAGGAGAGGTCTGAGTCTGACTCTTCCCTGCTTCCCCCACAGATAGCCCTTTACAAGGGTACTCCCTGCCTACCTCTTGTGCTTGTGCTGCAGTTACTGGTGTTGTTTGGAAGCTGCCTCCAGGAATGCCTTTGCCTTCCTGTTCTCCTCTTCGAACAGCTTCCTAGAAGGTCAGCCACAAGGGTTGGGGGTCATCAGTCCATTCCCCAACTCCCCCCTTCAGCTTCCCTACATTCTGCTGTGGAAGAAGAGCCTTTTGCTGAGTGCAGAATAGCCCTTCTCATAAAATAGCTGGCTCAGCTGATGCTGCAAGTCCTCTTACTTTACCTGTATCAGATTCCCTGTGGAAGTAAGAAGGCAGGGTGGAGACCTCTTACCTTTGGGCCTCACTTTCCTTTCCTTTGCATTGCATCAGGAAGATCCTCAGTGTGTCTATGGGAAGAGGAACCGAGGAGGCCCTGTGAGGACTCACAGAAGGAACCGGGGTTGCGGATATTATTAGGTGGAAGATGCCAAACTAATTTAAAGGAATCCCAGTCCTCTGCCTCTATATCTCTCATCCAGAGTCCCTATTTCTCAGATTGGGGCCCTAGAGAAAAAAACCTGTATTTTATTCATTCATCTTATTGGCCTTGGCACATGGTAAGGGCCCTGGTACAACTGCCACACATTTGCATGAACTGAACAGAATCATCAGGTGCCAGAATAGTCTGTGTGTACCTGCAGGTGTTGCTCTCTTCCACAAGCTGGTATAGAGCAGGAAGTCCATAAGTGTCTATCAGAAATGGGCAGTTTGTTCTGCAGTCATTTACCCTGGCCACTGAGGCATCAGGTTTTACACACCACACACACATAGAGGAAAGGTGATCTTCTGAGAAAAGTCTGGGGTTCCTATGACCTTTGCCTCTACTTCTGGAAGATTCTTATTTCCTCTTGGAAATGGCAAATGGTTGTTGGATGGATTTATGAATGCACAGATGGATGAATAAATGGTTGGATGGATGGACAAAATGTCAGTTGAACAGATAGATATAAAAATGGATTAGTGGAAGAGCAAATTAATGATTGGATAAATGAATGGTTGAAAGGAAGAGGAGATGGCTGGTTGGATGATGGTATGAATTTTTGTACATATGTATGTATGACTAGATGGATGGATAATTGGATGATGGTTATATATATGTATGTTTGAATGGGTGGACAAACAGCTGTGTGGATGACTAAATTGATATACGGTAGGTAGACAGATGGATGGATAAGGAAATAGATGAATGGATGGGTGGATGAATAGATGGTTGGGTCAATTGTTGGTTAGATGAAAAGATGGATGGGTAAATAGTTGGATGAATGGATGGTTAGTTGCAAAGAGTGATGAAATGGAAGAGTGGATATACTGGATAATTTGGATAGATAGATATATGTATAGATGGAAGATTGGGTGAATAGATGGCTGGTAGGTTGACTGGATTATTAAATGGATGGAGGAATGGTTAGCTGAATTGGATACTGCTGCTTTTAAGTTCCTGCATGGTTTTGGCCTGTCTGGCTCCCTATGTATTTTCTCTCTTTCTTACCCTGGTTTCCTCTTGCTGTTTCTTCCAGAGAGGCTGGGTTAAAGCAATAATAATCCTTCATCCTACTAGGAACTGATGCAAATCATTTCCATAAACATTTATTTGATACCTATATATGTGTCAGACTTTGGGCTTGGGTTGGTAAAAATTCAATGAACAAAAAAAAGGGGTGATTAATTGCCATTAAGGAATCAACAGACTAATGGGGGGCAGGTATTAAGTTCACTAGCATACAAATAACTGTCATTACTAATGAAAATTATTATCAGTGAGTAGAGTGTTTCATGCAAAAGGAATGGCAAATTCAAAGACTCTGAGATTTTGGAATGTACGTAGTGAGTGTCTGGGTAGTAAAGAGGCTAGCATGACTGGAGTGAACTCATCCAAGGGAAGTGGTAAAAGGTGAAATGGAGAGGTAAAGGGCCCAGATAACATCTAATTTGCAGCTCATTGGCAAGATATCTCTGTTTACTATGAGTGAGATTATAGGTTGGAAGGCGTTTCATTATAGGAGGGATGTGACTTGATTTATGTTTCAACAGGATTCATCTGTCTACTATAGGAAAAGTAACTTTCATGGCATGACTTGGCCAGAAGCATGTACACACATGCACACACACACACACACACACACACACATGCACACAGGGATTGAGAGAAAGAGCAGCTATTAAATACCTTGCTTTTTCCTCAAGACCTCTTCTAGGCGAAGCTGTTCTAGATTCGCTGGAAAAAAAGAGTGACACTTTCAGACCCCAGAGACCACAACCTGCCCTGCCCCCAACAACTCCAACTTCAGGGAAGGGACTTGCTTGATATAACATGAAAAGTCTTATACAGGCCCAGGAGATACCTGAGTGTCTCCCTTCTATCCCATCTCCTTTGCCTAGTGAAGATCACTCTAAAACCAGTCTTCTCCCCGTGTGTGCCCATATTCTTTTTGAGTGCTAAAAGGCCATGGCATTTACAAATGACCATGTAAGTATGGTACAGAATGAACATGGTTTTACACAAACCTTACATCTCATTGGAGAGATATGATAACAAAGATGTAAATATATCAGATTAGGTGGGGATAAGGGCTATTGAGAAAAAAAGCAAGGTAAGGGGAATGGGGAATGATCAGGTTGGAGACAAATGTTATTAGATTGGAAGATAAATTAATACCTCTATAAGGAGCTGAGGTTTGAGCTGAGGGCTGAATTATTAGAGGCAATAGGAGGACATCTAGATTATCAAGGGTGAAGAACATTACAGGCAGAGGGAACAGATCGTGAAGTCTTTAAGGTGAGAGTATAACTTGTGAGTGTTTCATTGTCATTAGAGTGGAAGGGGAGTGAGAGAAGTTGAAGCCAAAGAGGTGACAGGATACCTAAGTGGGTCTTGAGGACTACAGTGCAAAATCTGTGTGTCTGGAACCAAGTATTTAGGGAGGATAGGGGGATTTATGATTTAGAGATATCATGGGACCTCACTGTGTTCTTCTTGCACCACTTACATGAATCTAATTCCTTCTGTTTGGTCTCCCACAGGGCACAGGCCTCTCTCACCTCCTCACTGGCTTTCTGTTTCACTAGGCCAGAGAACAGAAGATAGATGTTGAGTAAGCAAAGTCCTTGGCTCTTCTCCCTCTTAAAATGTTGCATTTCAAATTGCTCAACAAGCATTCCCAGATTATGTAGATGAAGAAACAGAAGCTTCAAAGCTCAGGCCCTTCTCTTTGAGTTAAGCCAGCCAGCAAAGGTCCCTGAGCTCTCATTTTTTAAACTCCTTAACCTGGTTAACAAGGTCCTCAATCCGTGGATCCAGGCTTTCTGCTGTAGAGGAAAAGGTAGATTGAGCTGGAGACGGCCAGCCATCTGAAGCAGGTGGAGATGAGGTGCTGGTATGGTGTCTATTCTGCTTTCATTCAACATGAATTTATTGAGTGCTGCATCACAAAAGATGTGCATGACCCTTGTGAGCTTCTGTTATAAGTGGCAGAAAAAGAGTGAACAGAAAAACAGATCACAGTATTTAACATCATGTTGGTCACTGAATTGTAAAAAAAAATAATAACACAAGGCATAGGGAGATAGAGAGTGAAGGGATGGATGGTGTTTCTTTAAGTACAGGGAGAACTTCCTGGGCTCCAAGATAAGCAAGCTCTATAGTTCTCAAGGAGGGGAGGGTTGCAGACATTTCCAGGCAGAGGGAACAGCAAATACAAACACCTTGAGCTGGGGAGGCAAAAAGCACATGTTCTAGGGTATGGGGAGGATACCCAGTAAGCAAGTAGAGAGTAGCAGGATATGAGGTGGAGTGAAAGGATAAGGGAGATTCTATAACGTCTTGTGAACCAAGATAAGGGCTTCTGGATTTTACTCCAAATGCTGTGAGAAGCTAATAGAGATCTCCCTACAGTTTCATCCTATTAAAATCAAGGGTTAATGGTTGGGGGAAAACATGACAAATCTGTGACTAAGGGATTAGTCTAATTAGACAAAAGGAAAAAAAAATGCTGCTCTCTTACATGCCAGCTGGCAGCTTGCAAACCCTCCAGTGAAAGGGAGCACACTGCCTCTTGGAGAACTTTGGCTACAATCTTCTTTAACTTAGTTTCCTCACAAGCTTCCCGATTTCAATGACCTGAATTGAGAAGCATTCTTCTTTTTGCCTCTCTGGCTCCAAGATCATCAGCACAAAGCTGGGGAATCAAGTTTGAGGAAAACTGTTCCAAATGTCCCTGGGCCCTCCACCAATTCCCTAAGAACTTCTGGACCCCAGGTACCCAGTTCCTTCTGTAAACCAGGGTTCTGGCTGTGGGACACAGATGTTACAATTCTACCTCTAGGATGGGATTTAAAAAACAAAACAAAATAAAACATGGAAATATAAGGCAAAACATTCTATCCATCTCTTTAAAAAATACTTTAGGTCTTAAAAGTTTTTTAAAAAGTTTTACTTAAGCAGCAGGCCTGATGTTCCATCTTAGGAAGGAAAGCTGAAGATCCTACATCTGGTTTTGACTGACCACAGCATTTTAAAGTGAGAATGGGCTCAGCAGAACCCCTTTACCCCAGTTCTGCTGTGGGCTCTGGGCTCATGTCATCTCTATGATACAGCACAACAACAAAAAGAAGATGCAAAGCCATCTACACTGTTTTTGGCCACTTGTATATTAAAAAATGGGGAAAGTGGATATATATATATATATATATATATATATATATATATATATAGTCATGTATATGTAAAATATCTCTGGGAGGATACATACATTTTTGAATAACAGTTGTTACTTACCTGCCCGTGGGGAAGGCAAATGAAAGACAAGAGTTTATGGAAGTCATTTGCCATCTATCCTATTTAACTTCTTAATTCTGAATGATGATGTGGTATTGTTGGTTCAGATAGTTAAATTTTAAAATAAAAGGCAAAATGGGATAATTTCCTGAGGTTTTCATTGTGAGGGCTCTGAACCATGTCTTCAAACCCAGACTCAGACACAAGGGGATACATGACCTTGCTGCAGCTCTTCCACCATCTCCAGAAACTCTTCTATCTTCTTTGAGTTGAAATGCCCTGTGGAGGCAAAAACTAGAATAACAGTATTTCCTGAGAGTGAGAAGGAAGTAAAGGGCCTAACTGATTTGGAAGTAGAGGGATGGGACCCCTAATGGACTTTTAAAAACAAGCCTAGGCTTCCTGATATTTCACATCCAAATACTTCAGAATGCATATCTAAAAATTAAAGGTAGGGGCACCTGGGTGGCTCAGTCGATTAAGTGACCAACTCTTGGGCTCAACACAGAGTCTGCATGGGATTCTCTTCCTCTCCTTTTGCCTTTCCCACTGCTCTTGTGGGTGCTCTTTCTCTCTCTAATAGATAAATATAGAAAAATTTTAAACTAGTTTAAGAATAAAGAAAAAAATAAAAAATTAAAATTAAAAGTATTTTCTTAGAAATCCACAACTCTATTATAATGGCCAACAAAATACCCTACTGTCATCCCAAACCTAAACCTATACTAATGTTTGTGATTGTCCCCAAAATGTCTTTTTACAGTTGGTAGGTACAACCATTTCTCCATGTAATGTTGGCAACAGATGTGACTTCCACCTCTTCTTTTTACCCTCCACCAAGGCATGGCTTGGTGTATTGTCATGTGTTCCCCTAGGATGGTGTCATCATTATTATGTGCCATCCGCCTAAGACAGTAGAAAAGATGTAATCCAAAATTTTTATTTATAATGGTTTAAAGGGAGTGGAGAGGAGTTGAACACAAGAAGGGCCAGAAGTCAATGATTGTTGAGATACAATGGCTTTTTTTTATGAAGTATTTTTTTAAAGATTTATTAATTTATTTGAGAGAGAGGGAGAGAGAGAGAGGGAGAGAGTGCAAGCGGGGGACCGTGAGGAACAGAGGGAGAGGGAGAGAGAGAATCTCAAGCAGACTCTGGGCTGAGTGCAGAGCCTGACTTGGGTCTCCATCCCATGACCTTAAGATCATGACCTGAGCCAAAAAAAAACCAAGAGTTGGTAGCTTAACCGACTGAGCCACCCAGGCACCCAAGGAAGAAGGGCTTTTATTATATATTATTCTCTCTACTTCTCTTTGAATGTTTTAATAAAAAATTAAAATGGTGTATCCTCTGAGGTATGGAGTACAGTTATGGGAGACAGTTAAAGCGTAATTTTTCAATGTTCTTATCTTTTTTGGATAGTGATTTTCAGAAGTTCTCTAAAATAAAATGCACTGGCTTTTAATTCTATAGGGGGAAATATCATATTCTAAAAGTAAAGGGAAAAATGTGTTTGTGATAGAGGACATTATTGATTAAGAGATTCTTAAAAGAATGTGATATGTGGGCACTGGTTTAAAAAAAATACCACTTTTAAAAGTGATTGTGAGGGTAAAAGAGGAAGCTATATAGGAGCTGACTGCATGTGAGATGATATTAGGGAATTGTTCATTTTTTCAATTGTAGTAATATGATGATTTTTGCTAAGGAAAATGTTCTTTTATTAAAGAGAAACATACTAAAATATTTCAGAGGAAATTGAAAGGATATTTAGAATTATTTACTTTTAAATACTAAAAAGTAGTTATAGCAAATATGGTAAAATTAATAAGACTGAAATGTAAGTAACAGAGTCAGAAAATCGTGATAGCAGTAACACAGCTTATCAGTCTGTCTTCATCACTTAAAAACAGACAGAACAACTAGACAGCAAAATCAAATATGACCATCAACAACATTTATAATAAAATGTGATGACAAACTCTTCTCATAGACTTTAAAATACACGTGGGTGGAGACAAACCATCAATACCCACAGGACCTGTTGGCATCTGTGTGATAGTAAAAGGAGAGAGTAATGGCACAGCATCTGATGGACCTGACAGGAGAACAACAAAATAGCATAAATTCAGCAGAAAACACAGAAGGCCAATTTGAGAACAGCAGCTGTAAGTGGTGGTGGTTTTGCCCTCTGCAATACTGGGTGAGTGTAAGGGCCCAAGGTAAAGACTGATGGAGCAGTTTAAACCCTATGTCTGTGGTGTCCTTAGCTATCTAAAGAAAAAAAAAGGCTTGACTGTATTATTTCTCCCACCATGGCTAATTTCAAGTTGCCAGTGTGATGTCACTGAAATCAGACTGGAGAAAAAATGAAATAGAACACTATAATAAAATATCTCTATCATACAAACACAATAGGCATGAATAATCTCAAGAGTATAATATAAAATGTAATGAAATACAAATCTAAACTTTTGTATGCCTTGGTAATGTAGTTTCAAAATACATGATTCAAGAACTGATAAAACTAAAAAGAGTAATAGAAAAATCTAATTTATACTTAGAGATTTCAACAACCACCTGACAATAAAACAACTGGGCAGAAAATTCTTGAGCATACTAAGCCAACTGAAACTTATAGAACTATTAACCAACATAAGCTAATTGAAATTATAGAACATTCTATCCACAACAGAATCCATATTTTTTTTAAGTGCTCACAGAACATTAACCATATTCGGCCCCAGAAAAGTCCAAATAAATTAAAACATATTCAATAATACAAAGTATGTTCTAGTCATAGAAATAGAATAGGTCACAATAGAAATAAAGTAGAAATTAATAAAGGAAAAATATCAGGAAAGCATGCAAATATTTGGTAACTAAATAATATAGTTCTACATAACCCACTGGTCAAAGGAAAAAAAGGACACTGAAAAGTGTTGTGAACTAGATTAAAATAAAAATGCAATCTATCAACATTTGTGGGATACTTCTAAGACAGTGCTTAAAAGGAAGTTATGGCTCTAAATACTTATATTAGAAAATAAAAAAGGTCTCAAAATAAAGACAGAGCTTCCACTTTAAAAAATATAAGAGGAAGAGCAAAATAAACCCAAATCAGAATGTAAGCAGAAAGAAGAAAGGAAAACAAAAAACTAATGAAGAAAATTAATGAAGCCAAAAACATTTGAGGAGAAATCAAAGTTTAAGCTCATCAAATTGTACACAATAAGCATATGCAGCTCTTTGTATATCAATTAATACCTCAATAAAGCTGTTTTTTTTTAAAGAAGGGGAGACAAACCACTAGCCAAAGTGATCAAGAAAAAAAGAAAAAACACTAATTACCATTATTAGGAATGTAAAGAGGACATAGTGATATATTTTACAGATATTAAAGTCATAAGAAGGAAATAGTATAACAACTTCATTGCAATAAATCTTACAACTCAGAGGAATGAATAAATGATTTAAAGAAACTACCAAAGCTCACTCAAGAAGAAATAGGTAATTTGGATGGCCTTGTAATTATTGAAGAGACTGTATTTATAATTGTAAACCTTCCTGCATAAAAAACACGAAGCCCCGATGGCTTCATCTGAATTCTGAACATTTAAGGATAAAATAATATCAATTCCATGCAAAATTTCCAGAAAATTGAAGAGATATGAAAACTTCCTCGTTCATTCAATAAGGAAAGCCTTACTCTGAAACCAAAGACAGAGATAATACAAGAAAAGAAAACTAAGTAATATCTCTCACAAACATAAATGCAAAAATTCTACAGAAACATTTAGCAAGTCTAATCTAAAAGAAAAATATATCATGATCAAGCATAGTTAAATATGAATTAATATGCATAATTAACAAATTACAAAAACAAAACAAATTTTAAAAGAAAGATGTACTGTGAAAAACACAAAATATTAATGAGAGAAATTTAAAAAAACTAAAATAAATAGAGGCATATACCATATTTGTGAGTTAGAATATGCAATTTTGCTGAGATAACAAAACTCCACAAATTGATCTATATACTTAGTGTTATCACAATAAAAAATCAGCAGGTGGTATTCTAGACATTGACAAATTGGTTTAAAATGCATATGGGAATTAAGGGGACCTAGAATAGCCAATAAACTTTGAAAAAAAGTTGGAGTCTTACAGTGCCTTATTCCAAAACTTATGATAGAGCTACAGTACCAAGACAGTGAGGTATTAGCATGAAGATGGACAAATAGATCAATGGAACAGAATAGATCCAAAAATAGACATATATATGGACAACTTATTTTTAGCAAATGTGAAAAGACAGTCTTTTCAACAGATGGTGCTGGAACATTTGGATACCCTATGCTGAAAAAAAAATTTTAAAAACCTCAAACAAGACCAACCAAAACTTGGAATCACAGCTTACAACATATAGAAAAAGTAACTCAAAGAGAATCATACACCTAAAATTAGAACATAAAACTATAAAATTTCTAAAACACCCAACAAAACAGAGGAGAAAACCTCTGTGAACTTGGGTTAGGTAAAGATTTCTTAGATTAAAAAAAAAGCAAAGCAGTCTCTGTAAAAGAACAATTTGATAAATAGTACTTCAAATTTTTAAAACTTCTGCTCTGAAAAAGATACTTTACAGAATGAGAAGACAAACTGCAGAGTGGGAGAAAAGCTTTGCAAAACATTTATCTGATAAAGGATTTCTATTCACAATACATAACAAATTTTCAAAACTCAATAACAAGCAAACAAACAACCCAATATAAAATAGACAAAAGGTTTGAGCAAACACTTTACCATAAAAGATATACTGACAGCAAATAAACACATGAAAAGATGTTCAATATTATTAATTACTAGGGAAGTGCAAATTAAAAACAGGAAATACAATTACACACACCTATTAAAATGGCTAAAATTAATAATACCTGCTATACTAAGTGTAGGCGAGGTTGTGGAAAAATTCGAACATACACACTACTGGTGGAAATATAAAACGTAAAAGTGTAAAATAGTACGACCACTTTGAAAAACTGTTTGACAGATTCTTAAGAAGTTAATCATACATTCATCCTGTTACCTGGCCATTCCCATCCTAGGAAATTACCCACAAGTAAAACTATATGTCTATAAAGACTTTTAGCCAAATATTCTCAGCAGCACTATTTGAATAGAAAAATCTGCAAATAATCCAAGTACAAACACCCGAACAAATTGCAGTATATAACACAATAGCTTACTACTTAGGTGTAAAAAAAGGAACGTGCTATTGATACAAGATCATAGATGCATCTCAAAATTATCATACTGGTGAAAAACCAGACCAAAGAACGCATATCACATAGTTCCAGTTATTAACAAATAGTAAAAACGGCAAACTGATCTATAGTGATAGAAAGCTGATAAGTAGTTGCAGATGGAGGAGAAGCAGGAGAGAGGATTACAAAAACGAACAATGTAAGTGTACTCCTTGTTTTGATTGTGCTGGTTTTTCAGGAGCATACATATGTTAAAATTTATCAAATCATAAGCTTTAAATAAAGCTGATTGTATGTCAACTATCCTTCAATAAAGCGGTTTAAAATAACCTACATAGTGGTTATTTTAGTTTTGATTAGTTTATTTTCTCCAATTTTCATAATAAAAAGCTTAACGTCATTATTTTAAAATTCATTATTCATAGTATTACAGTAGTATTTTATATGGAGAAAGCTTCCTGCTCTAATTACATCCATCAAGCCCAAGCCTCTATCTGCTCGGCATAAGGTCCAGACCATTTTTCTTTGCTCCCCTCCCAAACTTGGTACCAGAGGGAGGCGCTCCATGGCCACCTAACCTCCTTACCTTCAACCTGCTCAGTCAAGCCATTATTCCTGGAGTACCCAATTTGGACATTCCTGACATTCCGGCCATTATCCAAGGGTCTTTTTGAAGCTCTTCTGCTAGTGATTGGACCAAAACCTTGCAAGGGGCGGAGTGCTCTTCAGTTTGAGCCTGCGCAGTATACCTCCTGGCCATTTTCGAATACCAGAAGCCAGAGAGCAAGAACGGTGAGTTGGTGGTCTACACAAAAGCAGTATATCTGGCTTGAGGAGGAGAGTGCCAGGAGTAGATGTCTGGTTTGGAACAGCTTAAGCACAAGGTTCTCTTTTAAAACGGCCCCAGGCAGGCTATGTGCAATGGCCTTTTTCACATCTGAGCATCAGTCCCCTATGCAGGCACTGTCCTAAAAAGAATGCCCCTTTCATTCAGACCTGCCAACTGACTGCCTGCGAGACCATAAATAGTCCAGTCCAGTAATCTGTTCAGGAGGCAGATCTCTGATGCAGGGTCTGAGAGTAGGATGTCCAAGAGAAAAGGTATAGCCCCTCCCAGAGCCTGGAACATCAGTTGAGGTGGGGCGGTGGTGTTGGAGGAAGTGGAAGCAAAGGTTTCCCAAAGGCAGAGGGGATTCTCTCAGGGGACATCTGGCACCTCAGGTGGCTTGCAATCAGGCTGAGTCCTTTCCCACATTTTGTGTGGACCCTCAGAAGCTGCCCTCCCTGAGCGTAGAGGGTCCAGCCACAGGGTTCTCCAGCAGTCTTCCTCTTCTTCCTCCTAACAGTGTCGGGAGTCAGTTAAGCGTCTACCTTTGGCTCAGGTCATGAGCCCAGGATCCTGGGATCCAGTCCCCTATCGGGCTCCTTGCTCAGGGGGGAGCCTGCTTCTCCCTCTGCTTGCAGCTCCCGCTGCCTGTGCGCTCTCTCTCTCCCTCTGACAAATTAATAAAAATATATTTTTTTAAAGTCTTCAGTTTTAAGTCATTATGGTGAGTCTCTTCTGCAGAAGCCAGGTGGGGAGGCAAAGAGCCACTACTTCTGTGTCTTCACCCACTTCGTATTTGTACAGCAATTACTGTATGTAAATAGGCTGGTCCTAACAGATTTACATACCCCAGTTTTCCTTGTCCAAAATATGTGTATAATACCAAATAAATAAATATGTATAAGATTAAGATACTTTAAGAGAAATAGTAGGGCAATACTAGCCTCAAAATAAGTGTTTAAAAAAAAGGAAAAAAAAATTGGGGCGCCTGGGTGGCTCAGTCGTTAAGCGTCTGCCTTCGGCTCAGGTCATGATCCCAGGGTCCTGGGATCGAGCCCCACATCGGGCTCCCTGCTTTGCAGGAAGCCTGCTTCTCCCTCTCCCACTCCCCCTGCTTGTGTTCCCTCTCTCGCTGTGTCTCTCTCTGTCAAATAAATAAATAAAACCTTTAAAAAAATAAAATAAAAATTAAAAAAGGAAAAAAAGAAGTGTTCCCTCCTATTTTCTGGAATGTTTGTGTAAAATTGGTACTATTTTCTGGATGTTTGCTAGATTCTTCAGTGCAACCATTCAGGCCTGGAGATTTCTTTTTTTTTTTTTTTTTGTGAGTTTTAAGTTACAAATTCAATTTATTTAATGGTTTAGACTTACTCAGTTTATCTCTTTCCTTTGGCTGAATTTTGGTAGTTTTTGATTTTTGAAGGATTGGTCAATTTCTTCTAACTTGTTGAATTTATGAGTTTAAAATTGTCAGTCTTCCCTTATTATCATTTTAATAGTTGCAGGATCTGTTGTGATTCCCCTTACTTCTTTCAGATATTGATGGGTTTTGTTTTCTCTCTTTTTATCCTTGTCAGTCTTGCTATTAATTTTATTGTTTTTTCTGAAGAAACATCTTTTTTTCTATGTGTTTCTTATTTTCATTGCATTGATTTCTGATCATATCTTTGTTATTCCTTGCCTTCTGCTTGCTTTCAGCTTATTTTGTACTTCTTTTTTTGAGATAGAAACAAATTACTGACTTGAAATCTTTCCTTTTTTATTCCTAATGCAAGCATGTAGAGCTTTAAATTTTATTCTCAGCATTGTTTTAACTGCATTCCACAAATTTAGATTTATCATTTTTCATATTCATTCAGTTCTGTATATTGTTTTTATTTTCTCTGAGATTTCTTCTTTGATTCATGGAGTATTTTGAGATGTGTTATTCAATTTCCAAGTGTTTGGAGATTTTTCTATTGTATTTCAGTTATTGACTTCTAGTTTGAGTCCATTATGGTAACAAAACAGACTCACTATTATTCAATTTTTAAAAAAAAAAATGTGTTGAGATTTGTTTGATGACTCAAGATATGATCTATCTTGGCAGAAGTTCCACTGAGAAATCTACTTTGTCTGATATTAGTATAACCTTATTGTATTTTTGGTTAATGCTTTTATGATATATGTATTTTTCTTTTTTTAACTTTCAATTTACCTAATTTGTTATATTTGGTATCAATGTCTTATAAACAACCTATAGTTGGGCTGTATCGTTTTAGCTACTCTGCCAATCTCTGTCTTATATTGGCTATACTTGATCATTTACAGTTACATTCAACGTTAGGGCTTAAAAGTTCCATGTTATTGTTTCCTGTTTATTCCCTTTGTTTCTATTTTTTCAGTTCTTCTATCTTCCTATGGGTTTCATGTACATTTTATAAAGCTCTGTATTATTTATAATATTTTTGGGTATGTTGCTTTTCATAATTTTCTTACTGTTTACTCTATGTTATTGCCATATGCACACATAACTTACCATAGCCTACTAGTATTGATATTTTACTTCAAGAGAAGTGTAGAAACCTACCTCATTATGTTGTTTTAACCCTCCCCACTTTTTAAAAAAAATATTTTATTTTATTTATTAGAGAGAATGAGAGAGAGAGAGAGAGCATGAGAGGGGGGAGGGTCAGAGGGAGAAGCAGACTCCCCACAGAGCAGGGAGCCTGATATGGGACTCGATCCTCGGACTCCAGGATCATGACCTGAGCTGAAGGCAGTCGCTTAACCGACTGAGCCACCCAGGTGCCCCAACCCTCCCCACTTTTTAAATATAATTGTGCTAAGTATTTGTGTACATACATTGAGCATCACAATTAGATGGTGTTATAACTTTTGCTTCAACCATAAAATATGATTAAAGAAATTCATGAAATAAAGGATGGTCTATTATGCTTACTTCTATTTTACCCATTCTATTGTCCTGGCTTGTTGTTGTTAATTATTTTCTTTCTGTTTAGAGAGGTTCCTTTAGCTATTGTTCAAAGGTAGGTCTGGTAAGGAAAAAAAGTTTCTTGATTTTCCTTTGAGAATTTCTTCATTTCTTCATCATTCCTGATGGGTAGTTTCAATGGATTAACTATTCTTTTCTCTCAGTATTTGAAAATGTTATGCCCCTTCCTTCTGGCCTCCATGGTTTCCTATGAGAAATCCACCATCATTTGAATTGTTGTTACTTCATAGATAATGTGCTACCTATCGCTATTTTTAATATTTTTGTCTTTAGTTTTCATAAGATTACTTATGATGTTTCTTGGTGTGAATTTTTTTTAGTTTATCTTATTTGGGGTTCACTCAACTTCTTGGATCTGTAGGTTTATGTATTCACTAAATTTAGAATGTTTTCAGCCATTATTTCTTCAAATACT
Organism: Leptonychotes weddellii; assembly: GCF_054177405.1. NCBI lineage: Eukaryota > Metazoa > Chordata > Mammalia > Carnivora > Phocidae > Leptonychotes > Leptonychotes weddellii. The sequence goes on from NC_138385.1 coordinate 68,016,525, forward strand.
TCTTCAGCCCTACTGTTTCTCTTCTCCTATAATTCCAATGATAAGAATGTTAGATATTTTGTTATCGTCCCACAGGCCCCTGATACTGTTTATTTTCAGTCCACATCCTCAACAAAAAGAATGGTGATGGCTCAAGAATCCTACAGATTGGGGCGCCTTGGTGGCTCAGTCAGTTAAGCATCTGCCTTTAGCTCAGGTCATGATCCCAGGGTCCTGGGATCGAGCCCCACATCAGGCTCTCTGCTCAGCGGGGAGCCTGCTTCTCCTCTCCCTGTCTCCAGCTCTGCCTACTTGTGCTCTCTCTCTCTATCAAATAAATGAATAAAATCTTTTAAAAAAAGAATCCAACAGATTATTTCATTTATTGATAATAATTTGTGTTATTTTGAAAATTTGGGAGATTTATTATGTAAAATTCAAGCAATATAGAGAAGTAAAAAGAACACAATTACTCCAAAGCCTCCCAATGAGAAGTAGCCAGTAATAACATTTTGTAATTTGCATTTTCTTTTCCATATCTATCTCTGCATATTGACCTACAGAAGAATGAAGAAAAAAATTTATTAAATTAACATCAAAGTATAAATGCTATTTTAAAAATATTCATTTTAAATGTGTGCAACACAAACATGACCACAAACCCAAATTGTGAAAAGAATGAGTGAATATAAGACTTTGTTTTCTACCTTGTCCTTTATCAAAACCTATCCCTCGGCATCTTTGGTTAATCCATTTTTGTACTTCCTTTTCCTGATATTTCAAGTATTTGCAAGGATTTACAAACACAAATTCCTTTAAAACATTCTTATTTGACAGAAATGATACCATACTTAAAAACAACTTTTTTTCTTAATAATCTACCTTTTGGATCTTCCCCTATTAATAAAACCCTGTGAGCTCTAGAGTGGTTTCTGAACTTGATCTTCCCTTTCCATTCTACTTGGAACAACAGACTACCATTCAAAAGTGTGCTTTTTCTATTAATATCATAGTTTTTAGATTTAACTATAGAGATACTTGATGATATGGTCCATTCCATTTAATTGCTGTATAATTTTCATTTAGTAAAATATACATAGATCAGTTTATTTATCCACATTTCTTCTGAAGGCTTATTTTAACCTAGGTTACCATTAAAGCAGAGCCTGAAACAGAGTCTGTGTATGTGTGTGTGTGTGTGTAGCAGTAGTAGTAGCAGGAGCAGCAGGAGTTTATTTCAAAAGTAATTATGAGGAAAAAGAATGGGGGACAAATGAGAACACATATCCAGAGATGGAATTCCAGCACCAAATGGGCATTTGCATTTTTAATTCCACTTTCACTTTTTTTCCTATATTTCATAACTTTATTTTTTTTAATTTTATTATGTTATGTTAGTCACCATACAATACATCATTAGTTTTTGATGTAGTGATCCATGATCCATTGTTTTCGTATAACACCCAGTGCTCCATGCAGTACGTGCCCTCCTTAATACCCATCACCGGGCTAACCCATTCCCCCACCTTCCTCCCCTTTGTTTGTTTCTCAGAGTCCATAGTCTCTCATGGTTCATCCTCCCCTCCGATTTCCCCCCCTTCATTTTTCCCTTCCTAATATCTTCTTCCTTTTTTTAACATATACTGTATTAATTGTTTCAGAGGTACAGGTCTGTGATTCAACAGTCTCACACTATTCACAGTGCTCACCACAGCACATACCCTCCCCAATGTCCATCACCCAGCCACCCCATCCCTCCCACCCCCCACCACTCCAGCAACCCTCAGTTTGTTTCCTGAGATTAAGAATTCCTCATATCAGTGAGATCATATGATACATGTCTTTCTCTGATTGACTTATTTCACTTAGCATAATACCCTCTAGTTCCATCCACGTCATTGCAAAAGGCAAGATTTCAATTTTTTGATGGCTGCATAATATTCCATTGTAT
>NC_138385.1:68018954-68026600 GCF_054177405.1 Leptonychotes weddellii
TTTATCTCTCCTTCTATTTTCAATGACAGCCTAGCTGGATATAGTATTCTTGGCTGCATATTTTTCTCATTTAGTGCTTGAATATATCATGCCAGTCCTTTCTGGCCTGCCAGGTCTCGGTGGATAGGTCTGTTGCCAGTCTAATGTTTCTACCATTGTAGGTTACAGACCTCTTGTCCCGAGCTGCTTTCAGGATTTTCTCTTTGTCTCTGAGACTCGTAAGTTTTACTATTAGATGTTGGGGTGTTGACCTATTTTTATTGATTTTGAGGGGGGTTCTCTGTGCCTCTGGATTTTGATGCCTGTTTCCTTCCCCAAATTAGGGAAGTTCTCTGCTATAATTTCCTGCAATATACCTTCTGCCCCCCTCTCTCTCTGTTTCTTCTTCTTCTGGGATCCCAATTATTCTAATATTGTTTCACCTTATGGTATCACTTATCTTCTGAATTCTGCCTTTGTGATCCAGTAGTTGTTTATCTCTCTTTTTCTCAGCTTCTTTATTCTCCATCATTTGGTCTTCTATATCACTAATTCTCTCTTCTGTCTCATTTATTCTAGCAGTTAGAGCCTCCATTTTTGATTGCACCTCATTAATAACCTTTTTGATTTCGACTTGGTTAGATTTTAGTTCTTTTATTTCTCCAGAAAGGGATTCTCTAGTATCTTCCATGTTTTTTTCAAGCCCAGCTAGTTTTTTTATAATCGTCATTCTGAACTCAGTTCCTACATTTTACTAATGTCTGTATTGATTAGGTCCCTGGCAGTCAGTACTGCTTCTTGTTCTTTTTTTTTTTTGAGGTGATTTTTTCCGTCTTGTCATTTTGTCCAGAGGAGAATAGATGAATGAGAGAACAAAATGCTAACAGGGTAACAATGACCCAGAAAAATATACACTAAACAAATCAGAAGAGACCCAAAAACAGGGGGAAAAGAAAGGGAAAGAAGAAAAAAAAAGAGAGAATATGATCAAGCTGGTGCATAGATCAGTGCCACACACTAGATTTTGGGCATATTTTGGTCTGTTAGAAGAAAGTGCCTCCCAAAATTTTAAAGAAAGGAAAACTTATATATGTACAAAAATAAGGGTAAGTACGATGAAGGGATGGAATATGACTGTATAGATGAAAATTATAAAAGATTTTATAAAAGGAATTGATAAGATAAGAAGTTGGTTGAAAAAAGAAAGAAGAAAAATTAAAAAAGAAAAAGGAGAGAATGTGATCAGGCAGGAGACTAGAACAGAGCCATACACTAGAGATTTAGGGTATATTTTGTTCTGTTAGAAGAAACTATCCCAAAATTTTAAAGAGAGAAAAACATACATATACAAAAAATAAGGTTAACTGCAATCAAGGGATAGAATATGACTCTAAAAATGAAAATTAAAAAATATTTTAAAAATGGATTGATAAGATGTTGGTTGAAAAAGAGAAAAAGAATAATTTAAATAAAATAGAAAATTAAAAAATAAAGAAAATTAAAAAAAATTAACTTTGAAAGACTAAAGAATCATGTGGAAAAAAGCCATGAATTCTATGTGCCATATTCCCCTAGTGCTGGAGTTCTGCCGTTCTCATTGATCGGTAAACTTGGTCTTGGCTGGCTGTTCTTGCTGATCTTCTGGGGGTGGGGCCTGTTGCCATGGTTGTCAAATGTCTTTGCCGGAGGCGGAATTGCCCCACCCTTGCCGGGGCCAGGCTAAGTAATCTGCTCAGGTTTGCTCTCGGGAGCTTTTGTTCCCTGCAAGCTTTCCATACAGCTTTGGAGGACGAGAGTGAAAATGGCAGCCTCCCAATCTCCACCCCAGAGGAGCCGAGAACTCAGGGCCCCACTCCTCAATGTGCCCCCAGAGAAAAGCAGTCAATCACTCCCGTCTCCCTGGTCTCCAGCCGCACTCCGTGCTCACCCGGCCTGTGACCAAGCGTTTCTATCTCTGGCACCCAACCCGGTGTGGAGTCTCCAAACCCAGCAGATCCCTGCGGTGCACTCCCGCACCACTCCTCCCAGGGTAGGAAGGGGAGTCTCCCCGGATCTGCCGCTTTTTGGGTCCCTAGTGGAGGAGCAGTGGCCCGACTGTGCCGCGGATCACAGTTTATGGCAACCCCAAGCTGAGAGCCCGCACCTCAGCTCCGTCTCTGCAGCCGGCTTCCCTGCTCCGATACCTGGGAGCTCTGCTGCACTCAGGCACCCCCAGTCTTTCTGTGACCCTGAGGGTCCTGAGACCACACTGTCCCAGCGAGGGTTCCACCCCCCACTTAGCCACTGGAGCAAGGTCCCTCAGTGGAGCTGACTTCTAAAAGTTCCCATTTTGTGCTCCACTGCTCTATCATTTCCCAAAAGCGGCCGACGGAGGCCCCCTCCCCCGCCATCTATCCTCCCGAATATCTCCACGGATTCACTTCTCTGCACATCCTACCTTCGAGAAAGTGGTCACTTCTCTGTTCATAAAGTTGCTGCTATTCTTCTTTTCAGTCTCCTGTTGATTTTGTAGGTGTTCAGAATGGTTTGATCCCTATCTAGCTGAATTCCTGGGACCAGACAAAATTTAGGTCTCCTACTCCTCCACCATCTTGCTCCTCCTCCTCCACTTTCATTTTTTACTTCACTCAATACTGCCATTCTCCAATGTATCTGTTCTATTTCTCATTCTCACCAACTGAAAGTATTCTCAGTGCTCATCATGCTCACCATCACATGAATTATCAGACTTTCAATATTTTTCTTGTCATGTGTGTATAAAATATGGAATCCAAGGGTGGTTTTATTTAGCAATTCCATGATTTGTAACTAGGGAGGTTGAACAATTTATCATATGTTCTTTTTTTTTATTATGTTCAATTAGCCAACATATAGTACATCATTAGTTTTTGATGTAGTGTTCAATGATTCATTAGTTGCATATAACACCCAGAGCTCATCACAACATGTGCCCTCCTTAATATTGATCACCTGGTTACCCCATCCCCCACCCTCCTTTCTGTAACCCTCAATTTGTTTCCCAGAGTCCAGAGTCTCTCATGGTTTGTCTCCTTCTCTGGTTTCTTCTCTCATGGTTTGTCTCCCTCTCTGATTTCTTCCCCTTCAGTTTTCCCTCCCTTCCCCTCTGGTCCTCTGAGCTATTCCTTATGTTCCACATATGAGTGAAACCATATGATAATTGTCTTTCTCTGCTTGACTTATTTCACTTAGAATAATCCCTTCCAGTTCCATCCATGTCAATGCAAATGGTGGGTATTCATCCTTTCTGATGGCTGAGTAATATTCCATTGTATATATGAACCACATCTTCTTTATCCATTCATCTGTTGAAGGGCATCTCGGCTCTTTCCACAGTTTGGCTATTGTGGACATTGCTGCTGTAAACATTGGGGTGTATATGGCCCTTCTTTTCACTACATCTGTATCTTTGGGGTAAATACCTAGTAGTGCAATTGCTGGGTCGTAGGGAACTCATTTGCCTAATTTATGTATGGTAGTTTATTATATATACAGAGTACCTAGTGTCATTTGGTTATATGCAAATATCTTCTTGTCTTTGGCTTAAATTACACCTGGCATTACAGGCGCAATGGCATATAGTAGTTGGGAAATATATCCTCTGACCTCAGATTACTGGAAATTATATATTTACTCAAACTTTTATTAGCTGCATGTTCTTAGGGAAGTTATGTATCTTCTCCATAACTAACTCTACACATATAAAAAATGATATTAATTATAATACCTATAGTCTGGCTTTTCCTAAAGAATTGAAAAGCACAATCCCTGTAAAGCTCATAGAAATTGCCCCATGTAGAAAAAAATTCAGTAGGTATTAGCTATCATATTTTGATTACCTTTGGTAAAGCATAGGTTAATAATTTTAATGTAGTCAAAGTTCTGTCTTTACCTGCATTGATTGGCCTTTGTCTATATTACTTAATTCTTCTGCATTCAAAAATATGAAATGATTGTCCTTCCAATATTTGATGTTTACTCTCCATGACAATTTAATTTTGTTAGTGTTATGGAAAATGGGAGTCTTCCCTTTTGCTATTTTTCCTGCTCATTTACATTTTTGAAATGGGATAAACTTATTATTTTAGTGTTAATCACCAACTGTTAGGAATTAACTTTTCTTTCACTCTGGCCACTTTGATAGTGCTACCATTAGTATTATTTGCTATAACTGACTACCAGGAATGTATGTACTTAGTTTGTGTGTATTTGAGTGACTAGTTAATGACCAAGTAAGTACTGAATTGAAACAGGCTGAATTTTCTTTGGGATCAGTCTCATGTATCCAAATTCTAGTCAGTGGTGCAGCCTCACAAAAGTTCATGTTGCATTAATTCCCTTGCCGTGGTCTTATATTGTATGATTCTTGCTTGTATATAGCTATTAATTGCTTAAGTGTACATTTGCCAAGGCCTAGCTGACAGGATACTAAATATGAAATGACTCCAAACAATACCTCTCTTAAAAGTACATGCTTATTTGTATTAAAGTCATAGATGAGGTTTTATCTACCTATAATAATTCTCACTACCTTGTAAGGAAAGCAGGACCAGGAATTGAGGTTCTTTTGTTTTCTGATCACAAAGCCAGATCTCTAAGCCTAATGGTTTATCACTTACATGAATCCAGTGTTAAAAATCAACTGGGTGGGTGCCTGGGTGGCTCAGTTGATTAGGTGACTGCCTTTGGCTGAGGTCATGATCCCCAGTGTCCTGGGATTGAGCCCCACATCGGGCTCCCTGCTTGACAGGGGGCCTGCTTCTCCCTCTCCCTCTGCCACTCCCACTGCTTGTGCTCTCCTGCTCTCCCTCTGCCAAATAAATAAATAAAGTCTTTAAAAAAAATCGATTGGGTGCATGATCCTGCAGGAAGAAGCTAGGAATAAACACTTGTCTGCATAAAAATTGTAAGAGATTGAAATATCCAAGAAAAGCTCTCAGAGGGAAAAACAGAAGCCAGTGGGATTAAGAGATTGTTCATCTGGAGAGTAAGGAGAGGAAATGTAAGAAGCTAGAGGAGGAAACAGGTGATTTGAGAGTATATATACACCTAATGGAGACAAACCTATTTTAAATGAGTAAACCCTGAAACTCATCTCCCCTTTGAAATCTTCAGAACAGCCAATATATGTTCCTCATGATTTGGTACAAGCAAAGAGGCACAGATCAATCCCCTAGGTTCCCTTATAATGAACATGTGTTTTAGGTAGAGCCCACAAGCTCCCAGGAGCTTCTCCCACAGAAGCAGTCCCAGATGAAGACCTGGGCTTCATCTGTGTTGCACCAATACTACCAAGTAGGTAGCATTTTATTCGTCATCAGATAGACCTTTGTTTGGATCAGTCTTGCCAGAGCCTCTAGAGACTCTTGGGTGCATCCCCATGTAGATAAAACATTACATTTTAGTTAAAAACTAATTAATAAATACTATTTCAAGTCACTACTTATTTCTTTGATGGGAAATTTTTCTCAATGATGTTACTATTGAAACATGATTTCCTGTTTAAGGACACTTTTGTTTCAAGTTTTTATCCATATTTTAACATTTGGACCATTTTCACATTTTTCTGCATATTTTATACATTTAAAAATTCATTTAAAATTGTATTTTAGGATATGTCCCTGCCTGGCAGTATTATGTCCCTGTTGTCCAGAGGAGAATGTCTTCCCCCACACCCTAGAAAATTCTTCCATTTGGACTTTGGAAGGGAGGAAGAACAGAAAAGGGGGAAAGTAGCTATTTTCAAATATACCCAGAGCGTTCACAAGTATCCTTGTGAGGGCTATCCAAAACCAAGAAAATGAATGAGGGCGTATTACTGTGAAAGGCAGACATCAAGAAGTGAGTTCTGGTACCCTAGTTAGAAAGAGGGGAATCCTGCAGGAGGTACTGAGGCATCATGTTCTTCTTGTTTACCACAGGATCCTTATTCATGAACTTCACGTCAGAAAGCAGGTTCTACCTAGATCTGAGGACTATCATGTGAGTACTAAGAGAAATGAGTCACCACTTTAGGATCCTGTAGTGATAAATAATGCTGAGTGTAAATACATAAATACAGAAGATCTGCTTAATTAAAATGGCAAGGAACTCTACCAACACATAATTTCAAAAAATTGTACTGATTAAAAATAGTACTAATGATGACTTCTGGTCTTTGGTCCAGCATGCAAGGAGCTTGGAAGTTGTCACTCTTATCCTCACAATAAGAAAAAAAAAAGATTAACAAACTAAAAATCAACAACTCGTCTTAGAATCGTCAGAGAATTGAGGTCACAGGGTAAACTTCTGCCCTGAAAATTGTAAAGAACAGACAGACAGACAGATATAAAAAATTGCAACTTACTGGAGTAGAAACCCAAGAGAAGAAACCTCCATGGGAACCAGTACTGGGGTAGGAAAACCTAAACTGTAATTGATGAATTACCAAAGGCTCTTTGTGGACAAGTTTAGGGGCCCAGAATAAGGGGGAACCCACATTGTTGTGAGTTTTACCTCCAAGCGCTCTACCAGATTCTCACAGTGAATTTCAGAGAAAACTTCCTTGTGCTTTTGATAGGGAGAAGAGGAAAAATGGCCATTGTGAAATATACCCAAAGTAATCCACTTATTAACAAGGCTTACCCTCAGGAGAAACTGTTTCACACGGCCTAACTGACTAGGATTTTACCAGAGTCTAATGACCTAGGGAAGGGAAATACCCAATTCCAGACCCCTCTAGCTTTTCTGTCTCACATAAGACAGGGGGAAACAAAACTGAGAAGCACTTGTGAAAGTCACAGCTCAGAGACAGAGGCTCGTTAAAGTATAACTAGTAATAGGACTTCTACCACACACACACCTTACCATCACATCATTATGGCTTCTATATAATAATAGGAGAGTATAACTAAAAGACTGCACATCTCAGATAGACCTTATTTAAGAGGTGTCTAGGGAAACCCAAAAACAATAGAAGAGAGAAAAACAAGGAAACCAGCAGAAATTTTAGCTTCTGACATCTACATTTACATCAAAAAATAACCATAGCTTAACTGCTAGCCAGAGAAACAAAATCTCACATTAAAGGACTATTTATTTCAGTTCCTTTGGCTCAATATATCATGTCCAGCCTTCCATAAATTACAAGCCATAAAAGAAAAAAAATACTATTTGAAGGGACAGAAGAAGCATCAGAACCAGACTCAGATACCACAGAATGTTAGAATTATCAGACTAGAAATTTAAAACAATTATAATTAGTATGCTATTGGCTCTAATGAAGATATCGGACAACATGCAAAAGCAAATAAGTAATGTAAGCAGAGAGATAAAACTATGAAAGAATGAAAAGAAAAAGCTAGAAATCAAAGACATATAAGAAATGAAGAATAACTCTGATGGGCTTATCAATAGATTTGGAAATCAGTAAGGAAAGAACTAGCAAGCTTGTAGAAATGTCAATGAAAACTTCCAAAACTGAAATGGAAAGGAGGGGTGGGAGCGATGGGGTGGCTGGGTGATGGACATTGGGGATGGTATGTGCTAAGGTGAGTGCTGTGAATTGTGTAAGACTGTTGAATCACAGACCTGTACCTCTGAAACAAATAATACATTATATGTTTTAAAAAAAAAGATAGTAGGAAGGGAAAAATGAAGGGGGGGGGGAA
>NC_138385.1:68026700-68060142 GCF_054177405.1 Leptonychotes weddellii
TGCATAATGAGAATGCCAGAAGGAGAAGAAAGAGAAACGGAAGAAGCATTTGAAGCAATAACTAAGAATTTCCAAAAATTAATGATATACACCAAACCATAGATCCAAGGAGTTCAGAGATACCAAGAAAGTTAAAACCAAAACATCTATGCATAAAATCTACATATATCATATTCAAAATGCAGAATCAAAGACAGAGAAATCTTGAAAGTAGCTGGGGGGGGGGAAGCCTTACCTACAGAGAAGCAAGGATAAGAATTATATCAGTCTTTATTTCAGAACCTATGCAAGCAAGAGAGTAGAATGAAATATTTAATGTGTTGAAGAAACAAAACACCAGCCTATAGTTCTGTATACAGTAAAATTATTATTCAAAAATGAGGAATAAATAAATACTTTTTCAGACAAACAAAAAAGAGTTTTTCAACAATAGACCTGCCTTACAAGAAATGTCAAATTCTTAGTGATATAGGTCAGAAACTCAAATGTACATAAAGAAACAGTGTTAAAGAAGGAATAACTGAAAGTAAAATTAAATCTTTTATTTTTCTTATCTAAATTGATCAAACATATAACAGTTTGTTGACAATAATAACAATGTATTCAGTGATTGTGGTTTATCCATAGGTGAAAGGAATGAAAGCAATGTTATAAAGGATGGGAGGGAAGAATTGGGAATATTCTGTTTTAAGGCACCATACTACTCATGAAGTGGGATAGTGTTCTTTGAAAGAGGACTTCGGTTAGTTGAAAATGTATATTGAAAACTCAAGGGCAGCCACTAAAAAAAGTGAAAAAAAGAAGTATAATTGATATGCTAAGAGAGAAAGATAAAAAAATGAAATCATATAAAATGCTCAATTAAAATCAGAGAAGGTAGAAAAAGTAAAAGCAAAGATTGATTAAAAGTAAAGGGATTGGAGGTCAGCATCATGGTGGTATAAGACATCCCTCATTTGTCTCTCTCCAGAGAGAGACAATAACTAAAATTCGTCATTCATTCAAAAACAAAACTGCTCCTGTGGGAGTTGTGGGATCTAGCATGATAGGCTAAGGGACCCAGGATCAGTCTCACCTACCTGTGTAATTAAGCAGACAGACTTTGGTAGGACCTGTGGAACCAGCAGGAGCATTTGAACAGTCCCCATTCCTTCTTGGCTAAAGTTGGGGAATTCCTGGAGACTGCTGACTTAAGCAGATACCTGTGAATAGATGAGAGAGCCTTTGGAGAAGTCCAGGCTTCCTGAGGAGAGCTTTCAGCACTCTGTCAGAGAAAAAATAATACAAGTTTGGATTCACTGGAGAAGTAAAATGAAATTGCCAGTGCCACCCCTCCCCCAAGGTGGCTTAGGAAGGAGACCCAATGGCCTCTACCACTGGGAAAGAGAGTGCAGTGAGTGAGTGCCTGGCTTCCACCCAGGGTATTTAGGTACTCATGCCTGGGGGGAGGGAGGAGAATGAGAAAGAGGCAGATAAGAAAATTAGAGCATTTTTTAAAAATTTAAATTCAATTAATTAACATATAGTGTATTATTATTTTCAGAAGTAGAGGTCAGTGATTCATCAGTTGTATATAATACCCAGTGCTCATTACATCACGTGCCCTCCTTAATGCCCATCATCCGGTTACCCCATCCCTCACCCTTCTCCCCTCCTGCCACTCTCAGTTTGTTTCCTATGGTTAAGAGTCTCTTATGGTTTATCTCCCTCTCTGATTATGTCTTGTTTTATTTTTCCTTCTCTTCCTCTATGTTCCTCTGTTTTGTTTCTTAAATTCCACATCTGAATGAAATCATGTACTTCTCTTTCTCTGATTGACTTATTTTGCTTAGCATAATACCCTCTAGTTCCATCCATGTTGTTGCAAATGGCAAGATTTCATTTTTTTGGTAGCTGAGTAATATTCCACTATATATCTATATCTATATCTATATCTATATCTATATATATCACATCTTTTTTACCCATTCAACTGTCAATGGCCATCTGGGCTCTTTCCATAGTTTAGCTATTATGGACATTGCTGCTATGAACATTGGGGTCCAGGTGCCCCTTCGAATCACTACATTTGTATCTTTGGCATAAATACCCAGTAGTGAGATTCCTGGGTCAAAGGAATATCTCTATTTTCTTTTTTAAAGATTTTATTTATTTATTTGAGAGAGAGAGAATGAGAGAGAGAGAGAGAGAGCACATGAGATGGGGGAGGGTCAGAGGGAGAAGCAGACTCCCTGCTGAGCAGGGAGCCCGATGCGGGACTCGATCCCGGGACTCCAGGATCATGACCTGAGCCGAAGGCAGTCGTTTAACTAACTGAGCCACCCAGGCGCCCCAGAATATCTCTATTTTCAACCTTTTGAGGAACCTCCATGCTGTTTTCCAGAGTGGCTGCACCAGCTTGATTTCTACCAACACTGTAAGAGGGTTCACCTTCCTCCACATCCTCACCAACATCTCTTGTTTCCTGACTTGTTAATTTTAGCCATTCTGACTGGTGTAAGGTGGTATCTCACTGTGGTTTTGATTTGAACTTCCCTGATGCCAAGTGATGTTGAGCATTTTTTTTTAACAGGGAACTGAGCTGGATATTCTAGTTTGGAAGCTAGAGAAGATTCATTCATTTTTTTATTTTTTATCTTATTTTTAATTTTTAAATTTTATTTATTTTTTTATTTTTATATATTTTTTTATTATGTTATGTTAGTCACCATACAGTACATCATTAGTTTTTGATGTAGTGATCCACGCTTCATTGTTTGCATTAACACCCAGTGCTCCATTCAATATGTGCCCTCCTAATACCCATCACCGGGCTAACCAATCCCCCACCCCCCTCCCCTCTGAAACCCTCAGTTTGTTTCTCAGAGTCTATAGTCTCTCATGGTTTGTCTCCCCCTCTGATTTCTCCCCCTTCATTTTTCCCTTCCTTCTCCTAATGTCCTCCATGCTATTCCTTATGTTCCACAAATAAGTGAAACCATATGATAATTGACTTTCTCTGCTTGACTTATTTCACTTAGCATAATCTTCTTGAGTCCTATCCATGTCGATGCAAAAGTTGGGTATTTATCCTTTCTGATGGCTGAGTAATATTCCATTGTATATATGGACCACATCTTCTTTATCCATTTATCTATTGAAGGGCATCTTGGCTCTTTCCATAGTTTGGCTATTGTGGACATTGCTGCTATGAACATTGGGGTGCATGTGGCCTTCTTTTCACTACATCTGTATCTTTGGGGTAAATACCTAATAGGGCAATTGCTGGGTCATAGGGTAACTCTATTTTTAATTTTTTGAGGAACCACCACGCTGTTTTCCAAAGTGGCTGTACCAGCTTGCATTCCCACCAACAGTGTAAGAGGGTTCCCCTTTCTCCACAACCTCTCCAATATTTGTTGTTTCTTGCCTTGTCAATTTTTGCCATTCTAACTCGTATAAAGTGGTATCTCAATGTGGTTTTGATTTGAATTTCCCTGATGGCTGATGATGATGAACATTTTTTCATGTGTCTGGTAGCCATTTGTATGTCTTCTTTGGAGAAGTGTCTGTTCATGTATTCTGCCCATTTTTTTTTGACTTGATCATTTGTTTTTTGGGTGTTGAGTTTGAGAAGTTCTTTATAGATCTTGGATATCAGCCCTTTGTCTGTAGTGTCATTTGCAAATATCTTCTCCCATTCCGTGGGTTGCCTCTTTGTTTTGTTGACTGTTTCCTTTGCTGTGCAGAAGCTTTTTATCTTGATGAAGTCCCAAAAGTTCATTTTCACTTTTGTTTCCCTTGCCTTTGGAGACGTGTCTTGAAAGAAGTTGCTGTAGCCAATGTCAAAGAGGTTACTGCCTATGTTCTCCTCTAGGACTTTGATGTCCCACATTGAGTTTATCTTTGTGTATGGTGTTAGAGAATGGTCAAGTTTCTTCCTTCTGTATATAGCTGTCCAATTTTCCCAGCACCATTTATTGAAGGGACTGTCTTTTTTCCACTGGATATTTTTTCCTGCTTTGTCGATTAGTTGACCATAGAGTTGAGGGTCCATATCTGGACTCTCTGTTCTGTTTCAATGATCTATGTGTCTGTTTTTGTGCAGTACCATGCTGTCTTGGTGATCACAGTTTTGTAATATAGCTTGAAATCACACAACATGATGCCCCCAGCTTTTTCTTTTTCAACATTTCCCTGGCAATTTGGCGTCTTTTCTGATTCCATACAAATTTTAGGATTGTTTGTTCCAGCACTTTGAAAAATGCCTTTGGTATTTTGATTGGGATGGTGTTGAAAGTATAGATTGCTCTGGGCAGCATAGACATTTTAACAATGTTTATTCTTCTAATCCATGAGCATGGAATGTTTTTCCATCTTTTTGTGTCTTCCTCAATTTCTTTTTCCTGTGTCTGTTGGCCATTTAGATGTCTTCTATGGAGAAATGTCTGTTCATGTCTTCTGCCCATTTCTTGTATGGATTTTTTGGTTTTTCGGTGTTGATTTTGATATGTTCTTTATAGATTTTTGGATACTAACCCTTTATCTGATAAAACATTTTCAAAAACTCCTGTTCTGTAGGTTGTCTTTTGGTTTTGTAGACTGTTTCCTTTGCTATGCAAAAGCTTTTTATCTTGATGAAGTCCCAATAGCTCATTTTTGTCTTATGTTTCCTTTGCCTTTGGAAATGTGTCTAGTCAGAAATTGTTGTAGCAGAGGGCAAAGAGGTTGCTGCCTATGTTCTCTTCTAGGATTTTGATGGATTCCTATCTCACATTTAGGTCTTTCATCCATGTTGAGTTTATCTTTGTGTATGGTGTAAGAAAATGGTCCAGTTTCATTGTGCTTTATGTGGCTGTCCAATTTTCCGAACACCATTTGTTGAAGATACAGTCTTTTTTCCATTGGATAGTCTTTCCTGCTTTTTTGAAGATTAATTGACCACCGAGTTGGGGGTCCATTTCTGGGTTCTCTATTCTGTTCTATTGATCTATGTGTCTCTTTTTGTGCCAGTATCATACTGTCTTGATGATAACAGCTTTGTAATAGAGCTTGAAGTCTGGCACTGTGATGCCACCAGCTTTGGTTTTCTTTTTCAATGTTCCTCTGGCTATTTGGGGTCTTTTATGGTTCCATACAAATTTTAGAATTGTTTGTTCCAGCTCTGTGAAAAATGCTGGTGGTATTTTGATAGGCATTGCATTGAATGTATAGATTGCTTTGATTGTATAGACATTTTAACAATATTTGTTCTTACAATCCATGAGCATGGAATGTTTTTCCTTTGCACTGTGTCTTTTTTAATTTCTTTCATAAGTGTTCTATACTTTTCAGAATACATCTTTTACCTCTTTGGTTAGGTTTATTCCTAGGCATCTTATGGCTTTTGGTGCAATTGTAAATGGGATTTATCTTTCCGCTGCTTCATTGTTGGTGTATAGAAATGCAAGAGACTTCTGTGCATTGATTTTATATCCTGCCACTTGGCTGGATCAGTTCTAGCAATTTTTTGGTGGAATCTTTCATGTTTTCTACATAGAATATCATGTTGTCTGTGAAGGGTGAACATTTGACTTCTTCTTTGCTGATTTGGATGCCTTTTATTTCTTTTGGTTGTCTGATTGCTGACGCTAGGACTTCCAGTACTATGTTGAACAACAGTGGTGAGAATGGACATCCCTGCTGTGTTCCTGACCTTAGGAACATTGAGGATGATATTAGCTGTGGGTCTTTCATATATGGACTTTATAATGTTGAGGTATGTTCCTCTATTCCTACTTTGTTGATGGCTTTTATCAAAAAAGGATGCTGTATTTTGTCAAATGCCTTTTCTGCATCTATTGAGAGGATCATGTGGTTCTTATCCTTTCTTTTATTAATGTGGTATATCATGTTGATTTATTTGCAGATGTTGGACCACCCCTGCAGCCCAGGAATAAATCCCACTTGGCCATGGTGAAAATCCTTTAAATGTACTGTTGGATCCATTTAGTCTCTATCTTGTTGAGAATTTTTGCATCCATATTCATCAGGGATATTGGTCTACAATTCTCCCTTTTAGTGGGGTCTTTGTCCGGTCTGGGGATCAAGGTAATGTGGCCTCATAGAACAAGTTTGGAAGTTTTCCTTCCCTTTCTATTTTTTGAAACAGCTCAGAGGAATAGGTATTAGTTCTTCTTTAAATGTTTGGTAAAATTCCCCTGGGAAGCCATCTGGCCCTGGTCTCTTGTTTGTTGGGAGATTTTTGATTACTTATTCAATTTCCTTGCTGCTTATGGGTGTCTTCAAGTTTTCTATTTCTTCCTGTTTAAGTTTTGGTAGTTTATAAATTTCCAGGAATACATCCATTTCTTCCAGATTGCCTAATTTGTTGGCATATTGTTGCTTATAATATGTTCTTATAATTCTTTGTATTTCTTTGGTGTTCCTTCTGATCTCTCCTCTTTCATTATTTTATTTTATTTGGGTCCTTTATCTTTTTTTTTTTGATAAGTCTGGCTGGTGATTTATTGATCTTATTATTTCTTTCAAAGAACCAGCTCCTAGTTTCCTTGATCTGTTCTACTGTTCTTCTGGTTTGTATTTCATTGATTTCTGCTCGAATCTTTATTTCTCTTCTCCTGCTTGGTTTAGGATTTATTTGCTGGTCTTTCTCCAGCTCCTTTAGGTGGAAAGTTAGCTTGTGTATTTGAGACTTTTCTAATTTTTAAAGAAAGGCTTTTATTGCTATGTACTTCCGTCTTAGGACCACCTTTGCTGTATCCCAAAGGTTTTGAATGGTTTTGTTTTCATTGTCATTTGTTTCCATGGATTTTTTAAATTTTTATTTAATTTCCTGGTTGACCCATTCATTCTTTAGTAGGATGCTCTTTAACCTCCACGTATTTGAGTTCCTTCCAAATTTCCTCTTGTGACTGAGTTCAATTTTCAAAGCATTGTGGTCTGAAAATATGTGGGGACTAATCTCAGTCTTTTGGTATTTGTTGAGCCCTAATTTGTGACCTAGTATGTGATCTGTTCTGAACAATGTTCCATGTACACTTGAGAAGAATGTGTATTCTGTTGCTTTAGGATGGAATGCTCTGAATATATCTGTTAAGTCCATCTGGTCCAGTGTGTCATTCAAAGCCCTTGTTTCCTTGTTGATCCTCTGCATAGATGATCTGTCCATTGTTGTGAGTGGGGTGTTAAAGTCCCCTACTATTATTGTACTATTATCATTATGTTTCTTAAATTTTATTATTAATTGGTTTATATAATTGGCTGCTCCCAAGTTAGGAGCATAAATATTTACAATTGTTATATCTTCCTTTTGGATAGACACTTTAAATATGATATAGTGTTCCTCTTCATCTCTTATTACAGTCTTTGGTTTAAAATCTAATTTGTCTGATATAAGGATTGCTACCCCAGCTTTCTTTTGATGTCCATTAGCATGATAAATGGTTCTCCACCCCTCACTTTCAATCTGGAGATGTCTTTGAGTTTAAAATAAGTCTCTTGTAGACAGCATATGGATGGGTCTTGCTTTTTTATCCAGTCTGATACCCTGTGTCTTTTGATTGGAGCATTTAGCCCATTTACATTCAGAGAAATTATTGAAAGATAAGAATTTAGTGTAATTGTATTACTTGTGAAGTCACTGTTTCTGTATATTGTCTCTGTTCCTTTCTGGTCTATGTTACTTTTGTGCTCTCTCTTTGCTTAAAGATTAAAGGGATACAGTTCTTGCTGACTGCATTCAGAACTCCAGTAGGTAGTCTGAACAAGACCCTTTGGGAAAACCTCACTCAAGGATCTCCCCATCTGACCTGTGGGTACCCCCAAAGTTCCCAGTGTTAAGCCCACACCTATCGCCACTCTATGCCAGGCTCCTTGTGTGTCCTCCTGAGTGGGGTGGCAAGAGCAAGCTCCTTTATGAAGCAAGTGTGCTCAGAGAATAGGGTAGGGTCTGTGGGCAAGAGAGAAACCACAAACATGAATTTTAGTGCCACCTTCTGGAAAACAAAAGAGGTTTCCAACAGCAAGTATGGTGTATTATAAGCTGGCGAGAAGACATACAGCTTATGAATTCTGCCACAAAAGGAAGTGAAATATGTGAAGCAGGTGTATCCATACAAAGGGAGAAAGTCACAGATACAAGCAGAACCAACAAGAAAACTCCCAATTGAGGACAAGTAGTAAAGACTAGAGGAGGTGACTGCTACTTCAAATGTAAAACAACAATAAAAAATACCAAGAATGAAGAATCAAGGAAATATGACATCATGAAAAGAAAATGATCCTCCAGTAACAGAAATCAGATACCTGGAATTCTGTGATCTACCTGATAAGAAATTTAAAATAGATGTTTTGAGGTAACTCAGTGAGCTATAAGAAAACACAGAAAGGGGCGCCTGGGTGGCTCAGTTGGTTAAGCGACTGCCTTCGGCTCAGGTCATGATCCTGGAGTCCCGGGATCGAGTCCCACATCAGGCTCCCTGCTCAGCAGGGAGTCTGCTTCTCCCTCTGACCCTCCTCCCTCTCATGTTCTCTGTCTCTCATTCTCTCTCTCACAAATAAATAAAATTTCAAAAAAAAAAAATTTAAAAAAAAAAATAATAAAAAAAATAAAAAAAATAAAAAAAAAAAAAAAAAGAAAACACAGAAAGACAGAGGGGATTTAAAATGGTGGAGTAGTAGGGGGACCCTATTGTTGCCTCATCCCTCAAACACAGCTAGATAAATATCAAATCATTCTGAACACCCAGGAAATCAGTCTGGGGACTGAGAGAGAAAACACCACAACTAGAGGGAGAAAAGAGGCCACACAGAGGAAGGTAGAAAGTGTGGAGATTTGATGTGGGGGAGAAGAGAATCATAGATGCTATGGAGGGAAGGGACCACTAATCAGAGAGAGCAACAAGGGAAAAGGAATCCCTAACCTACAAGAGAAGACAAAGTTAGCAGCAGATCTCTCCATAGACCAGAAGAAAGTGGCATGACATATTCAATGAGCTGAATGGGAAAACTATGCAGCCAAGAATACCCAGCAAGGCTGTCATTCAGAAAAGAAGGAGAGGTAAAAAGTTTCCCAGACAAACAGAAACTAAAGGAATTCGTGACCACTAAACCTGCCCTGCAAGGAATATTAAAGGAGACTCCACTCCCTGAGTGGGAAAGAAAGACCAAAACCAACAAAGACTAGAAAGGAATGTTGAAAATCTCCATAAACACCAAATTTACAGGTAATATAATGGCACTAAATTTATATCTATCACTCTGAATTCATTCATATAATCACTCTGAATGTAAATGGATTAAATGCTCCAATCAAAAGACATAAGGTATCAGAATGAAAACAAACCAAAACAAAAAACAATACCCATCTATACGCTCCCTACAGGAGACTCATTTTAGACCTAAAGACACCTGCAGATTGAAAGAGTGAAGGGATAAAGAACCATCTATCATGCTAACAGACATCAAAAGAAAGCTGGAGTAGCCAAACTTAGACAAACTAGATTTTAAATCAAAGAATGTAACAAGACATGAAGAAGGGCACTATATCATAATAAAGAGGTCTATCCAATAAGAAGATCTAACAATTGTAAATATTTATGCCCCCAACATGGCAGCACCCAAATACATAAATCCATTAATAACAAATGTAAAGAAACTCATTGATAATAATACAATAATAGTAGGGGACTTTAACACTCCATTCACAGCAATGGACAGATCATCTAAGCAGAAGATCAACAAGGAAACAAGGCTTTGAATGACAAACTGGACCAGATGAACTTAATAGATATATTCAGAGCATTTCATCCTAATGCAGCAGAATACACATTCTTTTCAAGTGCACATGGAACATTCTCCAGAATAGATCACATACTATCAGGTCTCAACAAGTATAAATGATTGAGATCATACCATTCATATTTTCAGGCCACAATGCTATGAAACTAGAAGACAACCACAAGAAAAAATTTGGAAAGACCACAAATACATGGAGGTTAAAGGACATCATACTAAAGAATGAATGGGTTAACCAGGAAATTAAAGAAGAAATTAAAAAATACATGGAAGCAAATGAAAATGAAAACATGACAGTCTAAAACCTTTGGGATCCTGTGAAAGTGGTCCTAAGAGGGAAGTATATAGCAATACAGGTCTACCTCAAGACAAAAGAAAAGTCTCAAATACACAACCTAACCTTTTGCCTAAAGGAGCTAGAAAAGAAACAGCAAATAAAGCCTAAATCCAGCAGAAGAAGGGAAATAATAAAGATTAGAGCAGAAATAAATGATGTAGAAACAAACAAACAAACAAACCCCCAGTAGAACAGATCAATGACACTAGGAGCTGGTTCTTTTAAAGAATTAATAAAATTGATAAATCACTATCCAGACTTATCAAAAAGAAAAGAGAAAGGACCCAAATAAATAAAATCACAAATGAAAGAGGAGAGATCACAAACAACACCACAGAAATACAATAATAAGAGAATACTATAAAAAATTATTTGTCCACAAATTTGACAATCATGAAGAAATGAATAAATTCCTAGAAACATACAAACTACCAAAACTGAAACAGGAAGAAATAGAAAATTTGAACAGATTGATAACCAACAAAGAAATTGAATGACTAATCAGAAATTGCCCAACAAGCAAAAGTTCAGGGTCAGATGGCTTCCTAGGGGAATTCTACCAGACATTTAAAGAAAAGATAATAACTCTTCTTCTGAAACTGTTCCAAAAAATAGAAATGGAAGGAAAACTTCCAAACTCATGCTACAAGGCCAGCATTACCTTGATTCCAAAACCAGACAATGACCCCACTAAAAAGGAGAACTATCAGCCAATATCCCTGATGAACATGGATTCAAAAATTCTCAACAAAATACTAGCAAATTGAATCCAACAGGTGTCCTCTAGAAGGTGCTGACTTCAGAACGTCCATCCAAGGTGACAGAATAAGTCAATATCTTTAGAAGTTGATAGCTGCTACCCAAGAGAAAAAAGAATCATTTTTTTTCTTCAATACCCATTCTGTCTATTTGCTTTGCTACTAATCTTGCCTATTATTACACGTTGATGTCTTCTAGAACACTAACATGATCTCTCTTATCTTTCACCTATTATTTTTGATCCACATCATCTTCTTCTGACACTTAAAGAAGAACACAACTCTCTTTCCCAGTCCACAGCTACTACTCTGAATTTAACTAATTGCTGAATCTGACATCCTCTTCCCCCTCCACTAAAAAAAAATTAATAGCATTTCTTTAATCACTTCAGAAGATATATTCTCTTTTATAGGTCCCAACCTTCCATCTTGTAAAAACTGACCTTTGACTTCATATCTTCAAAATGCCTCTACCAAGGGCATTACAAGACCTATCAGTAAGACCTAGATATTTTAAAGTAGTTACTGATATTGGGAATATGCTGGTGATTAAATTCAGTTTTTTATGTTCAGACATACTTTATCCAGTTTTGCAGAAATTAATTCCACTTGAGTTATTTGTCCATCTTAAGAGACACACATTTGACTCACTTTTTTGTGATAAATAACACCTATACTCTCAATGCAGTCCCACTAGGGTATGACTTCTTATATAGTCAGTAAGCTTATACTTGCCATACACTAACCTATCCTCTTTATCAGGATAATTATTAGAGATGTCCAGATATTTAAAACTACCACTCCTTCAATGGATCATTCCCCCCACACACACACAAACACACACAAAATTACCCAAGAATCCCCAAGATTAAGAATATATCAGCTCCTTTGGAGAACTCTTAGAAACTTGTTCCTTCTTTATGCATACCATGTGAGCTGCGATTCTCACCTTAGGAATGATACAACTGGAATAATAGTCCAAAACTCATCTTTGGCTCTAGTAAAAGTCATAAATATGCAACTCCTACTCTGAAGCCCAACAAACTAGTCTACATTCATTCGTTAGAGTTGTTATGGGCAATCACATAGCCCTAGATTTTCTCTTAATTACCTATAGTAAATACTTCTTACTGTACCTTTATACCACAAAACAAGCAAAACGGTCTGTGACTAAGCTTTATAAAAGGTCACCTGGATCTCTAAAACAAATCCAGATATATTTATTGAGTGAATTTTATAGACTAGGCCCCTAAATTCAAGGTTTGGTTCAAGTACTAATAATCATTATTCTTTCTGATAGTTGCTTGTGTTAACATTTGGTTGGCATATTCTGTCCTGAGTATTAAATACTATTGCATAGCTGTTGCCACATCAGATGATTCAACAACTCATCCTATAACAAAGGAGCAGGAAAGATTAATCCTAGTCCAACTATAGACAACATTCTCTAAACAACTTCCTAATGAGCAAAATCTCAACAATGGTAAAAATATGGATATTATGGATAAATACCCTGCAGCCTTATGTTGGCTGTCCTTGGCCAAAGGGAGATGGGACTGACAAAGAACAAAGCAGCTCTGACCTCGAGGAGTGTGTCTAGTAATATCAACTAAGTCTTGGTGTTGCTAGGAGCTGGCCTGGCACTCACAGCAAGGCCCTGGTGTTCTCCCATTAAACAATTTCTTAGAACATCAATAGCAGACAAGACCATGCTGTGACCATGATAGAGCAAAACAAAAATAACACCACTCAGTAAACATGCCTGAATATAGACAAAACTAGGAATATTATCCAAATTACAAAAATGATAAAATATCCCTCTATACTGGCTAATATGAGTGATTGCTTCTTTATTAATCACTGTTTTAGTTTCAGCCATTCCTTCTTTATAAAATTCATTGAAAAAATAAAATAAAATGTACTGAGATACTCAATTATAGAATTCTACCTGCTTCCTTGCAGTATGCAATCCAGACTAAAAGCCCCTCCCACGAGTGTTCTCTGAAATCACTCAAAACAAACCCAAACCATTATATATTTTTATCATCATTTTATTGAAATGTTCCATGGTTCCCTAGTCTTATTCTTCCTCACTATAGTGAACAATAAACCCAAAATCTTAACCACAGATGTGATCCTTCTGGTCTTTGATTCAGGGAATTAACACTATATACATTTTTTTAATAGAAAAGTCAAACAATACAATCTAAGAATGTCCCTTCACTTTGTTACCATTCCCCAAATCTAAGTATTTCCCTCAGAATTAACAGTTAGTTTACATTCCACACATATGGGACAATAAATAATGTCTTTGTAGTCTATCATGATTTTTTTTTCCGTTTTTTAAAGATTTTTTTTTAATTTATTTGAGAGAGAGGAGATGAAGCACTTGGGAGAGCAGGGGAAGGGGCAGAGGGAGAGAGAGAAAGAGGGAATCTCCAGCAGACTCCCTGCAGAGCATGGAGGTTCATGCAGGGCTTGATCCCATGACCGAGATCATGACCTGAGCCAAAATCAAGAGTCAGACGCTTAACTGAATGAGCCACCCAGGTGCCCCTTGATTTTTTTCCTTATAAAATTTTCTCTTTTGGAGATCATTCCATGGCATTAAATAAAGGTCTGCCCCATTGTTAAAATTAATCTGCTTAGATAAAAAAGATGTGGTCCATATATACAATGGAATATTACTCAGGCATCAGAAAGGATGAATACTCAACTTTTGCATTGACATGGATGGAACTGGAGGGGATTATTCTTAGTGAAATAAGTCAAGCAAAGACAATTATCATATGGTTTCACTTATATGTGGAACATAAGGAATACCATGGAGGACATTAGGAGAAGGAAGGGAAAAATGAAGGGGGGGAAATTGGAGGGGGAGACGAACCATGAGAGACTATGGACTTTGGGAAACAAACTGAGGGTTTCAGAGGGGAGGAGGGTGAGGGGATGGGTTAGCCTGGTGGGTGATGGGTATTAAGGAGGGCACGTACTGCATGGAGCACTGGGTGTTATACGCAAACAATGAATCATGGAACACTACATCAAAAACTAATGATGTACTGTATGGTGACTAACATAACATAATTAAAAAAATAATTTGCTTAATTTTGTGCCTGATTTGAAAAAAATCTCCACCAATATTCCACAATATTCTTGGATACACCTGGATTTAGCCATTCCCTTATTGTTGCCCATGTTTCACTATTACCAATACCTTGGTGACCACTCCTGGTTTATGTCTTGGTGTATTTTCCCCATTGAGGATGATATTAGCTGTGGGTTTTTCATATATGGTCTTTATTACATTCCTTCTAAACTTACTTTGTTGAGGGTTTTTATCATGAATGGATGTTGCACTTTGTCAAATACTTTCCCTGCATCTATTGAAATGATCATATGGTTCTTATCCTTTCTTTTATAAATGTAATGATCACATTGATTGATTTGCAAATATTGAACTGCCCCTGCAGCCCAGGAATAAATCTCATTTGATTGTAGTGAACGATTTTTTAAAAGATTTCATTTATTTATTTGAGATAGAGTGAGAGAGAGAGAGCACAAGCAGGATGGAGGAACGGAGGAAGAGGGAGAAGCAGGCACCCCACTGAGCAGGGAGCCCAATGTGGGGCTCAATCCCAGGACCCCAAGATCATGACATGAGCTGAAGGCAAATGCTTAAACTGACTGAGCCACCCAGGGGCTCCTATGGTGAATGGTTTTTTAAATGTATTGTTGAATTTGTTTTGCTAGTATTTTATTGAGAATTTCTGCATCTGTGTTCATCAAGGATATTGGTCTATAGTTCTCTTTTTTTAGTGGTGTCTTTATCTGGTTTTGGTATCAGGGTAATATTGGCCTCATAGAATGATTTGGAAGTTTTCTTTCATCTATTTTTTGAAATAGTTTGAGAAGAATAGGTATTAACTCTTATTTATAATGTTTGTTGTGAGTTTTTTGATTACTGATTCAATCTCCTTGCTGGTAATCAGTCTAATCAAATTTTTCTATTTCTTCCTGTTTCAGTTTTAGTAGTTTACATTTTCTAGGAATTAATCCATTTCTTCTAGGTTGTCCAATTTGTTGGCATATAGGTTTTCATAATCTCTTATAATTGTATTTTGGTGGTGTTGGTTGTTATTTCTCTTATTTGTTATTTTATTTATTTGTGTCCTTCCTCTTTTCTTTTTGATAAGTCTGCTAGAGATTTATTAATTTTATTGATGTTTTTAAGGAACCAGCTCCTGGTTTCATTGATCTGTTCTACTGGTATTTTTTTAGTTTCTGTATCAGTTATTTCTGCTCTAGTCTTTATTATTCCCCATGTTCTGCTGGCTTTAAACTTCTTTTGTTTTTCTTTTTCTAGCTTCTTTATGTGTAAGGTTAGGTTGTTTATTTGAAAATTTTCTTGCTTCTTGAGGTAGGCCTGTATTGCTGTATACTTCCCTCTTAGGACTGCTTTTGCTGCACCCTAAAAGTTTGAACTGTTCTGTTTTCATTTTCATGTGTTTCCATGCACTTTTTGATTTCTTCTTTGATTTCCTGATTGACACATTCATTCTTTAGTACCATGTTTAACCTCCATGTATTTGTGGTCTTTCCAAATTTTTTCTTGTGGTTGACTTCTAGTTTCATAGTGTGGTCAGAAAAGGTACATGATATGATTTCAACTTTTTGTATTTGTTGAGGACAGATTTGTGACCTAATATGTGATCTATTCTGGAGAATGTCCCATGTGCACTTGAAAAGAATGTGTATCCTGCTATTTTAGGATGTAATGTTCTCAATATATCTGTTAAGTTCATCTGGCCCAGGGTGACATTCAAAGCCATTGTTTCCTTAAGGATTTTCTGTTTAGATGATCTGTCTCTTGATGTAAGTGGGGTGTTAAAGTCCCCTACTATTATTGTATTATTATCAATTAGTTCCTTTATGTTTGTTATTAATTGTTTTATATGTTTGGGTGCTCCCATGTTGGGGACATAAACATTTACAATTGTTATATCTTCTTGTTGGATTGTCCCCTTTATGATTATATAGTGCCCTTCTCTGCCTCTTGTTATAGTCTTTGTTTTAAAGTCTAGTTTGTTACTATAAGTGTTGATACTCCAGCTTTCTTTTGACATCCATTTGTGTGATAAATGTTTCTCCACAGCCACCCCACTTTCAATCTGCAGGTGTTCTTAGGTCTAAAATGTCTCTTGTAGGCAGCATATAGATGGGGCTTAGTTTTTTTTATCCATTCTGACACCCTATGTCATTTGATTGGAACATTTAGTCCATTTACATTCAGAGTAATTATTGATAGATATATATTTCGTGTCATTTTCTTACCTGTTTTGTCTTTGTTTGTCAGAGATTTTCTCTGATCCTTCCTTGTCTTTGTGACTTTTGGTCTCTCCTTTCTTCTCAAAGAGTTCCCTTTAATATTTCTTGCAGGGCTGGTTTAGTGTCACAAACTCTTTTAGTTATTGTTTGTCTGGGAAACTCTTTATCTCTCCTTCTATTCTGGACAATAGCCTTGCTGGATAGAGTATTCTTGGCTGTAGATGTTTCCCATTTGGCACTTTGAATATATCATGCCACTCTCTGCTGGCTTGCCACATTTCTGTTGAGAAATCTGCAGCTAGCCTTATGGGTCTTCCTTTGTAAGTTAAGGACTTCTTTTGTCTTGTTGCTTTTAAGATTTTTTTTCTTTATTGCTATATTTTGCAAATTTAATTAAAATGTGTCTTGGTTTTGGCTTGTTTTTTAAAAAATTTGATGGGAGTTTTCTGTGCCTCCTGGATCTGGGTGTCTCTTTCCTTCCCCAGATTAGGGAAGTTTTCAGCTATTATTTCCTCAAATATATTTTCTGCCCCCTTTTCTCTCTCTTCTTCTGGGACTTATAACATGAATATTATTATGTTTGATGGCATCACTGAGTTGCCTAAGTCTATTCTCATGTTGCATAATTCTTCTTTTTCTCTTTTGTTCCGCTTCATTATTTCCCATTATTTTGTCTTCTAGTCACTAATTTGTTCCTCTGCTTTTTCCATCCTGCTGTTCACTGCATCAAGTGTGTTTCTAATATCATTTATCACATGCTTCATCTCTGATTGTTTCTTTTTTAACTCTTTTATTTCTGTAGCAAGGGTCTTACTAATGTTTTGTATTCTTTTCTGAAGCCCAGTGAGTATACTTATGATTGTTGTTTTAAATTGTCCATCAAGCATGTTACTTATATCTGTTTTCCTCAGATCTCTGGCTGTGGCATTATTTTATTCTTTCATTTGGCATAAATTCCTCCATTTTGACATTTTGTGTAAGTCTCTACTTTCTTCGGTGTGTTGGAAAAACCAGTTATGTCTCTTGCTCTCTCTCTTCCATGTGACCTCTTCTCTCCCTTTAGTTGTAGAGTTTGTTCTGTCCATCTTCAGGTCAGTTTCTGGGGTACTTAGAATGATTTGATAGTTATCTAGTTGTGTTAGTGGGAGATGAGCCTAGGGTCCTCCTACTCTACCACCATCTTCCTCTCTCTCCCTGTATTTTCATTTCTTATCCTAAAATGATTACTGAAGAAGTAGAATAACATTTTAAATGCTAAAAAAATTTTCCAAATTGCTGTTCAGTTTCCTCCCAGAGTATAATCAACACTAGATACCATTTCCACACTGATTACACAAAACAATCCAAGGACTAAAAATGGCATCTCATTGTTATCCAATTTTTTCCACTTCAAATGAAGATGCTCATATCTTCATCTAAATATATTAAATAAGTTGAGGGTTTTGAGAAATAATGCTACAAGTTTCTTTAGCCAAGTAGTGGTTACAGTAAGAACTTAAATAATGTGATCTATTTACAGCTTTTTATTTATTTTATTTTATTTTTTTGCTATCAGGCTGAGGGCTGGCACTCTATGTCAGGTCCTGCTCTTAATGAGCTCTCTGTGCATTAGTCTTGTATTTATTTTAAAAATTTACTGAATATCTACTATGTGGCAAACAAGCATTATTTTAGGTGATAGGAAAGCAGCAGCAAGCAAGATTCCTCTTTTTTTTTTTAAAGATTTTATTTATTTATTTGAGAGAGAGAATGAGAGAGAGAGAACACATGAGAGGGGATAGGGTCAGAGGACAAAGCAGACTCCCTGCCGAGCAGGGAGCCCGACGCAGGACTCGATCCAGGGACTCCAGGATCATGACCTGAGCCGAAGGCAGTCGCTTAACCAACTGAGCCACCCAGGCGCCCAAGATTCCTTTTTTAAGATGATAAAACTGCAGGTTTTTTAGACAATAAAAAGGTAAGTAAATCATCATCATTATGATCATCATCATCAGTATTCTTATATCTACCTAGATTAGTCTGGAAGGAGGCAACCTGTCATATTCAAATTATAGCAGCTTAAAAGATGTGCAGTGGATAAATAGAAGAAGAATGGCAGAAAGTCAATAATTGTTGAAGCTTAGTGATAGAGCTACCAATTTTATTATATATAGTTCTTTTTACTTTTGATGTGTTTGAAACTTCCCATAATAAAAATTTTAAAATAAAATTATAGCAGCATATCCTCCAAGGGGTGGAGTAAAGCTATAAGAATGATTTTCAATTTTTTTTTCTGGAATGCAAATTTTTAGCTTCGCTGTGATGAAAATGTGCTACCAAATTAAGCCTGTGGGGATGAGATTCTCCATTAAGAGAGATTTAAAATACCCTCATTCAATATGTAAACACAGGTGTGAAAAAAAAAAAAACACTGGTAAAACCCATTTGGGGGACAATCCAGCAATTCTGGGTATGGGCTAGGTGAGAGATAATGTTTGTAGGGTATTTGTTGTTAATTTTCTCCATGTGGTTGTTGATTTTTTTTTTTTGAGGATAATTTCCTTTTATTAAAGACATGAATACAAAATTCTTAAGGGCAAAGGAGAAGAATGTCTATAATTTACTTTAAAATACTTAAGTAATAAAAATAGATTAAGCAAATATGATTAAATTAATAAGACTAAAATCTAGGTGATGCTGATTCTGGGTATATGGTAGTGGTAGCTACTTAGATTTTTTATATCTCTGAATCCCTACAAAAACCCATTGACAACATTTACAACAAAACTAGATGACAGAGTTTTCCCATGGATCCTAAAATACAAGCAGATGGACAAGATCTGCATATAGGTCTTGTCTATGGAGGAGAAAAAAGCTGTGAGCTACTTTCCACCCTAAGCCTGTCTGACTCAATACCTCATGCTCTTTCCATTACACTGAGCTCTCTCACACTGGGTAAGGCATTCATCTAGCCTCGAAGAGGCTTCTGATGTTGCTGTCATTTCCTAAGCTTCTTACTGGGGCTTTTTGTTGATAGTCATCTCCTGTAACCAGAATGTAAAAGCCAGATGCACTCTGAATTTATGCTAATAATTTTTCATTTGAAATTCAAAAAGAAATTTAGTTAGGATAGGACAGAATTTTTTTTCTCACTCTCTCCATCAGGTGGCATAAAACATTCCAAAAATCATTTTACATACGACAGAGTAAACATAATTAGAGCTTCATTACCCGCAATTAACAGCACTGAATAATTTATGTAGGTCTTTATTGGTCCAAATTGTTGCTGGTATTTTGAACAAAAACATCATCTGCTCTTTGATGAATCACATCATAAAGTTTTATTTTACCCAGTATTTGTAATCTTGCCTCCCTTCTTATGTATGAATTATTCTTAAATAATTTAAGACATAAGAAGTTGCAAAATTAGTACAGAGAATTTACCAGCACCCTTCACCCAAATTCCCCAAAATATAATATAACCAACATACAATATCAAAACCAGAAAATCCACAATGGATTATTATATTATCAACTCAATTACAGACCTTATTCTGATTTCACCAGTTTCTATATGTACTTTTTATGGTGTATATCTCTATGAAATATTATTACATATGGATTTGTATAGTCATCATCACAATCAGGATACAAAACTTTTATCACCACAAAAACTCCCTGTTGCTACCCTTTTATGGTCAAACTCTTCTTGCAACCCTAACCTTAGGAAATACCAATATCTTTTCAATCTTTATAATTTTGTCACATAAGAATGTTATATAAATGGAGTAACATGGTATGTGATCTTTTGAGATTGGTTTCTTGAACTTAGCATATGTTTTTGAGATTGATCCAAGTATTGCATGTATTAATAGTAATACAATTACTGTTGTATAGTAGTATTCAGTTGTGTGGATGCACCACAGTTTATCTATTCACCCTTTGAAAAGCATTTGGGTTGTTTCAAGTTTGGGACTATTACAAATAAAACTGCTATGAACATCTGTGAATAGGTGTTTGTGTCAGCACAAGTTTTCATTTACCTAGGATAAATACCTGGGAATGGAATAGAAGGATC
This sequence comes from Leptonychotes weddellii, assembly GCF_054177405.1. Taxonomy (NCBI): domain Eukaryota; kingdom Metazoa; phylum Chordata; class Mammalia; order Carnivora; family Phocidae; genus Leptonychotes; species Leptonychotes weddellii. The sequence continues at coordinate 68,046,958 of NC_138385.1, forward strand.
ACACAGTATGCCTATATTAAGCATAAAAAGGACCTGCCAAACTTTTCCAGAGCAGCTGTACAATTTGACATTCCAAACAGCAATGTATGAGAGATTCAGTTTCCTTGCATTTTGTCAGTACTTGGTATTTTCCACATATATATTTTTAGCAATATTAATAGTTGTGTAGTAGTATCTCATCATAGCTATAACTTGTAGTTCCCTAATCTTTGATTATGTTAAATGTATTTTGATGTGTTTATTTTGGCATCTATATATCCTCCTTGGTGAAGTGTCTTTTCTAACTTTGTCACTTTTAAAGTTTATTAATTTTATAGAGCTTTAAAAGAACAGCTTTTATCATGAAGGATTTTCTCTTTTATTGTCCTCTTTTTGACTTCCTGGATTTCAGCTTTTAATTATTTCCTTCCTTCTACTTTTTTTGTTTATTTTTTTCTCTTCCTAGTTTCTTGAGGTGTGAGCTTAGATTATAGATTTGAGACCACTCTCCTTTTCCTAATATATGGACTCAGTGCTACAAATTCCATTTTAAGTACTCAGCTCCAAATTTTTATTTGCATCAATATTTCACTTTTGTTTATTTTTTTCCATCTTGACTTCTTCTCTGACCCATGAATTATTTAGAAGTATATTGTTTAATTTTATGTATTTGGATATTTTTCTGTTACCTTTCTGTTACTGACTTCTAATTCATTTCCACTATGGTCAGAAATCATAATTTGTATGAATTAAAATATTTTTAAAGGTTTATCTTAGGATCCAATATATATTATAACATAATGAGCACAGCATGTGAGCTTGAAAATATTCTACATGTTTTTGTTGTTTTTTAATGTGTTCTGTAGATTGTATGGGTAGGTGTTATTATTCACTTCTATTTCCTTGCTGACACTTTGTCTATTTCTCCTTTTAGTTCTGGGTTTTTTCCTTCATATATTTTACAACTCTGTTGTACAGTGCATATATATTTAAGATTATTATATTTTCCTGTTGAATTGACCATTTTATCATTATGTAATGGCCTTCTTTGTCTTTGCCTCTTTATTTCTGGTAAACTTTTGCTGTGAAGTCCTACATTGTGTGATATTTTTTCAGCTTTATTGAGATATAAATGACAAAATTGTAAGATATTTAAAGTGTACATGATTTTATACATGTATACATTGTGAAAGGATACCCCTCATTGAGTTATTTAACACATCCATAACCTCACATATATATTCCCTCCCTTTTTTGGGGGAAAACACTTAAGTTCTACTTTGTTAGCAGATTTTAATTATACAGTATGATGTTATCAACTATAGCCACCATTTTATACATTAGATCCTCAGATCTTTTTCATCTTAAAGTTGTGCCCTTTTACCATTACCCTCCCCCAGCCCCTAGCAACCATTTTTCCTCCTCCTCCTCTTCCTTCTCCTCCTCCTTCTCCTCCTCCTTCTCCTCCTCCTCCTCTCTTCTTCTTCTTCTTCTTCTTCTTCTTCTTCTTCTTCTTCAGAATCCACATATAAGTGACACCAGGCAGTATTTGCCTTTCTCTGTCTGGCTTATTTCACTTAGAAAATGCCCTCCAGTTTCATCCATGTTATAACAAATGAGAATTTATTTTTTTATGGTTGAATGATATTCCATAGTGTATATTTATATATATATATATATACACCACATGTTCTTTAGCCATTTTTCCATTGACAGACACTTAGGTTGTTTTCATACCTTGGCTATTGTAAATAATGCTGCAGTAAACATAGGCGTGCAAATATCTCTTCAAGACAATGGTATCATTTCCTTTCCCAGAAGTGCTTCTACTCTTATTTCACTAACAAACAGACTTTTGACATACTCCAACAAACTCCAGCATTGAATAGGGTTGGCATCAGCACAGACCTCACCCAGGGGATGGTGATTGGGACTCCTGTTACTCAAAGAAAAATGAGTGTCCAGGATTGTGGAAGTGACATCACAAGGACTTCATACATTGCAGAAATTCAGGTTAAAACTCCCACCTGCAGGTCTCAGGTGGAGGCTAACTTGAGAAGGAGTGATTGAAGGCTGTTGGCTTCTCCATATCTGTGATATATGCCTAAAAGTGTAATTTCCAGTACGTATGTGAAGTAATTGTCAAATGGCTAACAGACACATGAAAAAATGCTCAACATCACTCAGCATCATGGAAATACAAATCAAAACCACAATGAGATACCACCTCACACCAGTCAGAATGGCTAAAATTAACAACTCAAGAAACAACAGATGTTGGCCAGGATGGAGAGAAAGGCGAACCCTCTTACACTGCTGGTGGGAATGCAAACTGCTGCAGACACTCTGCAAACAGTATGGAGGTTCCTCAAAAAGTTAAAAATAGAACTGCCCTATGACCCAGCAGTTGCACTACTAGGTATTTACCCAAAGGATACAAAAATAACTACTCGAAGGGGCACATGCACCCCAATGTTTATAGCAGCAATGTCAACAATAGCCAAATTATGGGAAGAGCCCAAACATCCATCAACTGATGAATGGATAAAGAAGATGTGGTGTATGTATATATACAGTGGAATATTACACAGCCATCAAAAACAATGAAATCTTACCATTTGCAATGACATGGATGGAACTAGAGGGTATTATGCTAAGTGAAGTAAGTCAGTCAGAGAAAGACAAATATATGATTTCACTCATGTGGAATTTAAAAACAAAACAAGATCATAGGGGAAGGGAAAGAAAAATAAAATAAAAACAGAGAGAGAGAGACAAACCATAGGAGACTCTTAACTCTAGGAAACAAACTGAGGGTTCCTGGAGGGGAGGTGGGTGGGGGGATGGGGTAACTGGGTGATGGGCATTAAGGAGGGCACTTGATGTAATGAGCACTGGGTGTTATATGCAACTGATGAATCACTAAACTTCTGCATGTGGCTGTTCAATTTTCCCAGCACCATTTGTTCAAGAGATTTGTATTTTTCCATTGGATATTCTTTTCTGCTTTGTCAAAGATTAATTGACCACAGAGTTGAGTCTCTATTCTGTTCCATTGATCCATTTTTCTGTTTTAGTGCCAGTACCATGCTGTCTTGATGATTACAGCTTTGTAATACAGCTTGAAGTCTGGAATTGTGATGCCTCCAGCTTTGCTTTTCTTATTCAACATTCCTTTAACTATTTGAGGTCTTTTCTGATTCCATACAAATTTTAGAATTGTTTGTTCCAGCTCTATGAAAAATGCTGGTGGTATTTTGATAGGAATTGCATTGAATGTATAGATTTCTTTGGGTGGTATAGACATTTTAACAATATTTGTTCTTACAATCCATGAGCATGGAATGTTTTTCCATTGCACTGTGTCTTTTTAAATTTCTTTCATAAGTGTTCTATACTTTTCAGAATACACATCTTTTACCTCATTGATTAGGTTTATTCCTAGGCATCTTATGGCTTTTGGTGCAATTGTAAATGGGATTTATCTTTCTGCTGCTTCATTGTTGGTATATAGAAACGCAAGAGACTTCTGTACATTGATTTTATATCCTGCCACTTGGCTGGATTTGTGTATCAGTTCTAGCAATTTTTTGGTGGAGTCTTTCATGTTTTCTATATAGGGTATCATGTCATCTGTGAAGGGTGAACATTTGACTTCTTTGCTGATTTGGATCCCTTTTATTTCTTTTGGTTGTCTGATTGCTGAGGCTAGGACTTCCAGTACTATGTTGAACAACAGTGGTGAGAGTGGACAATCCCTGCTGTGTTCCTGACCTTAGGGGAAAAGCTCTCAGTTTTTCCCCATTGAGGATGATATTAGCTGTGGGTCTTTCATATATGGTCTTTATGATGTTGAGGTATGTTTCTCTATTCCTACTTTGTTGAGGGTTTTTATCAAGAAAGGATGTTGTATTTTGTCAAATGCCTTTTCTGCATCTGTTGAGAGGATCATGTGGTTCTTATCCTTTCTTTTATTAATGTGGTGTATCATGTTGATTTATTTGCAGATGTTGGACCACCCTGCAGCCCAGGAATAAATCCCACTTGGCCATGGTGAAAATCCTTTTAATGTACCATTGGATCCAATTGGCCACTACCTTGTTGAGAATTTTTGCATCCATGTTCATCAGGGATATTGGTCTACAATTCTCCCTTTTAGTGGGGTCTTTGTCTGGTTTGGGGATCAAGGCAATGTGGCCTCATAGAATAAGTTTGGAAGTTTTCTTTCCATTTCTATTTTTTGGGACAGTTTCAGAAAAACAGGCATTAGTTCTTCTTTAAATGTTTGGTAGAATTGCCCTGGGAAGGCACCCGGTCCTGGACTTTTGTTTGTTGGGAGATTTTTGATTCCATTTCTTTCCTGGTTATGGGTCTGCTCAGATTTTCTATTTCTTCCTGTTTCAGTTTCGGTAGTTTATATGTTTCTAGGAACTTATGCATTCTTTCCAGATTGCCTAATTTGTTGACATATAATTGCTCATAATGTTCTCTTATAATTGTATTTCTGCAGTGTTGGTTGTGATCTCTCCTCTCTCATTCATGATTTTGTTTATTTGGGTCCTTTCTCTTTTCTTTTTGATAAGTCTGGCTAGGGGTTTATCAATCTTGTTAATTCTTCAAAGAACCAGCTCCTATTTTTGTTGATCTGTTCTGTGTTTTTCATTTGTATGTCATTGATTTCTGCTCTAATCTTTAGTATTTCCTTTCTCATTCTGGATTTAGGCTTTATTTCTGTTCTTTCTCCAGCTCCTTTAAGTGTAAGGATAGCTTGTATATTTGAGATTCTTCTTGCTTCTTGAGGAAGGCCTGTATTCCTATATACTTCCCCCTTAGGACCACCTTTTCTGCTTCCCAAAGGTTCTGGACTGTCCTGTTTTCATTTTCATTTGCTTCCATGTATTTTTTAAATTCTTTTTTAATTTCCAGGTTGACCCATTCATTCTTTAGTAGGATGTTCTTTAATCTCCATGTATTTGTGGTCTTTCCTAATTTTTTCTTATGCTTGATTTCAAGTTTCATAGCATTGTGTTCTGAAAATATGCATGGTATGATCTTGATTTTTTATACTTTTTTTTTTGAGAGAGAGAGAGAGCACACGAGTCAGGGAAGGGGACATAGGGAGAGAGAGAATCTTAAGCAGGCTCCACCCTCAGTGTGGAGCCTGATGCAGGGCTCAGTCTCATGACCTGAGCTGAAATCAAGACTCAGATGCTTTACCAACTGAGCCACCCAGGCACCCCTTTTGTACTTGTTGAGGGTTGATTTGTGACCCAGTATGTGATCTATTCTGGAGAATATTCCATGTGCACTGGAAAAGAATGTGTATTCTGCTACTTTAGGATGAAATGCTCTAAATATACCTGTTAAGTCCATCTATTCCAGTGTGTTATTCACAGTCCTTTTTTCCTTGTCGATCTTCTGCTTAGATGATCTGTCCATTGCTGTGAGTGGGGTGTTAAAGTCCCCTACTATTATTGTGTTATTATCAATGACTTTCTTCAAGGTTCTTATTAATTGATTTATGTATTTGGCTCCTCCCAATTTAGGAGCATAAATATCTATAATTGTTAGATCTTGTTGGATAGACTCCTTTATTTTGATATGGTGCCCTTCTTCAACTCTAATTAGAGTCTTTGGTTTAACATCTGGTTTGTCTGATATGAGGTTGGCTACTCCAGCTTTCTTTTGATGTCCATTAGCATGATAGATGGTTCTCCACCCCCTCACTTTCAATCTGGAGGTGTCTGGGTCTAAAATGAGTGTACTGTAAGCAGTATATCAATAGGTCTTGTTTTTTTATCCACTCTGATACACTATGTCTTTTGATTGGAGTATTTAGTTCATTTACATTCAGAGTAACTATTGAAATATATGAATTTAGTGCCATTGTATTACCTGTAAAGTCACTGTTCCTCTAGACTGTCTCTATTCCTTTCTAGTCTTTGTTACTTTACATCTCTCTTTTTGCTCAAAGGGCTCCCGTTAATATTTCTTGCTGGCTGGTTTAGTGTTCATGATCTCCTATAGATTTTGTTTGTCTTGGAAACCCTTTATCTCTCCTATTCTGAATGACAGTCTTGCTGGGTAACGTAATCTTGGCTGCATAATTTTCCCATATAGCACTTTGAATATATCATGTCAGTCCTTTCTGGCCTGCCAGGCCTCTGTGGACAGGTCTGCCACCAGCCTTATGTGTCTACCCTTGTAGGTTAAGGACCTTTTCTACTGAGCTGCATTCAGAATTCTCTCTTTATCTTTGCATTTTGTAAGTTTCACTATGATATGTCATGGTGTTGACCTGTTTTTTGTTTTGTTTTGTTTTGTTTTGAGGGGAGTTCTCTGTGCCTCTTGGACTTGAATGCTTGTTTCCTTCCCCAAATTAGGGAAGTTCTCAGCTATACTTTGTTCAAATAAGCCTTCTGCCTCTTTTTCCCACTCTTCTTCTGGGACTCCTATAATATGGATATTATTTCACTTTACAGAATCACTGCATTCCCTTCAGTCTACCTTCATGATCTAATAGTTTTCTTTTTCTCTTCTTTTCATCTTCATTATTTTCCCAATTTTATCATCTATATCATCTATCCTCTCCTCTGCTTCTTTAATCCTTGTAGTGATTATATCCAGTCTGTTTTTCATCTCAGTTATAGCATTTTTAAAAAAGATTTTATTTATTTACTTGACAGAGAGAGACACAGTGAGAGAGGGAACACAAGCAGGGGGAGTGGGAAAGAGAGAAGTAGCCTTCCCGCTGAGCAGGGAGTCTGATGCAGGGCTTGATCCCAGGACCCTGAGACCATGACCTGAGCTGAAGGCAGACGCTTAACAACTGTGTTTTGGCTGCTCTTTCCCCCTGGTCCATCCTCTGCAGCATTCCAGTGGGGAATGTTTGGACCTTTATCTAGGTGTTGAAGAAAGCCTGAAAAAAAAAAAAGAAAGAGAAAGAAAACAAAAACACTTGATCAGAAAAAAAAGTGACAGAGAAAAGGAAATGAAAAAGAAACAAACAAAAAACTATAAGCCTGATTCCAAAGAAAAAGAAAAAGGAAAAAAAAGGCAGCCTTGTCCTATTTCCACGAGAACTGAAGGGGGCGCTGTGATGCGAGGGAATGATCAGTATACTTGGTGCGTGTTGCATGTTGCCTTTGTTGCCTCCCTGGGCTGGGGGAGAGGCCCACTGCACTGGCTCAGAGTCAATCCTGCCCCAGTTAAAAAAGCACTTGTCAAGCACAATGGGGTGGGGTTTGATGTAAGTGGCTCCCACCTCCACTGGGGGCCGCTGTGTTGCTCTCTGAAGTCCAATCATGTTGGTAGAGATGGTAAAACAGAGCTACCCCACACTTTCGTGCCCAGACAGGGGATCTCACATCCCTACTGTTTAGGAAGTCCTTACAGAAAGGCAAGGGCCATCAGCACACCCAGCACAACAGCTCTCCTGGGTTTGATCTTTGTCACATGGCTGGGATTCAAAACTCCAAATCTTAAAGGAGCCAACACCCCTCGGATCTGCTCCCTCCTCCAGATTAGAGCCTCTCTGTGCTCTGACCAGTGCCCTTTGTCCCACAAAAACAGTCCCACACCTGTGCAGTGCACAGAATCTGTGGTGTAGACAGCAAAAAGCAGCAGCAGGTTATACACCTGATGCACTGGCCCCTGTGTGCTGTTTGCTGGTGCCTGCAGGGTCTTTTGTCCTTGGAGAAGCAATATACTCTCTTCCAAATGCACTCCAGGAAGGAGAACAATCTCTCCCAGTGCAACCCTGGGGTTCCCTACATCACTTTGTGTGTGCTCCCGGGCCAGAGCCATCCTTCTCTCTAGGAGCTCACACTACAGCTCCACTCTAGTGAAAGTCTTGCACTTCCAAAAGCTCAGAGTTTGAGCTACACCCACTGTTTGCAAAAAGCTTGCGCCACTCTGTTCCCCCAGCTTCCCAGTCTGTGGTCTGAGAGGTTTTCTTGTGCAAACACACTGCACTCTCTCAACCCCTCTCTCCCTCTCTCCTTTTTCTCTCCCTGGGGAAAGCGTTCCCTCCCCTCTGCAGCATGGCAGCTTTTCTCTCCCCCAATTCACTTCCATGCACTTCACACCTGCCATGCTGTCTCCCTCTAACCGTGGAAATCCTTCCTATCTTGAGATTGATTTCCTGGGTGTTCCAAGTGATCTGACCTCAATACAGCTGTGTTCCAGGGACAAGGAAAGCCCAGGGTCCCCCTACTTCTCTGTCACATTAACTCCTCCCCTGCTAATTTTTTTTAAAAACTCAACACAAAAATTAAAATGGTATTCCAAAAATTACATTTCTAATACAAATTAATGTTGTGGAGGAACAAAGAACAACAACACAAAAATAAACAAGACAGAAAGAAGCAAATAGCTAAATGAAAAAATAATCAACCTACCCATATAAGTAATTATTTTAAATTCCAATGGATTAATCACTCTAATAAAATAAGTGATTATTAGAATAGATTAAAATAAAACATGATCCAACTATATGCAGCCAACAAAAAAAATCATTTTAGATTCAAAGACATTAAAAGGTCAAAAGAGAAAAAATGGACAAAGATATACCAGGAAAACAGTAAGCAAAAGAGAACTGGAATGACTATATATTGAAAATACACTTACAGACAAAAATATAACCAGAGAAAAAGAGGTGCATTTTATAATGATAAAAGGGTCAATTCAACAAAAAGATAAAACAAGTTTTAAAATATACACATCTAACAGCAAAGGGTAAAATACAGGAAGCAAAATATAGGTAGAATTAAAGGGAGAAACAGACTATTTGCCAATAATATTCAGAGTCTTCAATATCTAATGAAAAGGAAAACTAAACAGAAAATCAGCAGAGTTATATAAGACTTGAACAACACTATTATCCAACTTGACCTCACATCTATAGGAGACTGACTCCAACAACAGGGACTATAAATTCTTTTTAAATGTTCATTAACCATTATCCAAAAGAGACCATAAAACAAATCTTAATAAATATAAAGGGATTGAAATCATAGTGTTCTCTGACCACAAAGCAGTTAAGTTAGAAATCAGCAAAAGATGGAAATTTTGAAAACTCACAAATATTTGGAAATTTAAAAACACATTTCTAAATAATCCATATGTCACACAGAAATCACAATAAAAATTCAGAGTTTGAAATGAGTGAAAATGAAAACACAACATATCAAAATTTATGGGAAGCAGTGTTTAGAGGAGCACTGTTAGCTGTAAATATCTATATTAAAAAAGAGTATCTCAAATCTATAACTTGACAGTCCACCTTAAGAAACTGAAAAAATAACAAACTATACTCAAAGAAAGCAGAAGGAATACAGTATCTTCTCCCTTCCAGTGGGTTGCCTCTTTGTTTCGTTGACTCCTTCCTTTGCTGTGTGAAGCTTATCTTGATGAAGTCCCAAAAGTTCATTTTCACTTTTGTTTCCCTTGCCTTTGGAGACCTGTCTTGAAAGAAGTTGCTGTGGCCAATGTCAAAGAGGTTACTGCCTATGTTCTCCTCTAGGACTTTGATGGATTCCTATCTCACACTGAGGTCTTTCATCCACTTTGAGTTTATCTTTGTGTATGGTGTTAGAGAATGGTCGAGTTTCTTTCTTCTGTATATAGCTGTCCAATTTTCCCAGCACTATTTATTGAAGAGACTGTCTTATTTCCATTGGATATTTTTTCCTGCTTTGTTGAAGATTAGTTGACATTGAGTTGAGGGTCGATATCTGGGCTCTTTATTCTGTTCCATTGCTCTATGTGTCTGTTTTTGTGCCAGTACCATACTGTCCCGGTGATCACAGCTTTGTAATAGAGCTTGAAATCGGGCAACGTGATGCTCCCAGGTTTGTTTTTCTTTTTCAACATTTCCTTGGTGATTCAGGGTCTTTTCTCGTTCCATACAAATTTTAGGATTGTTTGTTCCAGCACTTAGAAAAATGCCATTGGTATTTTGATCAGGATGGCGTTGAAAGTATAGATTACTCTGGGCAGCATAGACATTTTAATAATATTTATTCTTCCGATCCATGACCATGGAATGTTTTTCCATCTTTTTGTGTCTTCTTCAATTTCTTTCATAAGTGTTCTGTAGTTCCTAAAGTATAGATCCTTCACCTCTTTGGTTAGGTTTATTCCAAGGTATCTTATGGTTTTTGGTGCTATTGTAAATGAAATCAATTCCCTGATTTCTCTTTCTACAGTTACATTGTTAGTGTATAGGAAACCAACTGATTTCTGTGCATTGATTTTGTATCCTGCCACATTATTGATTGCTGTATGAGTTCTAGTAATTTGGGGGTGGAGTCTTTTGGGTTTTCCACATAAAATATTGTGTCATCTGCGAAAAGAGAGAGTTTGACTTCTTCTTTGCCAATTTGAATACGTTTTATTTCTTTTTGTTGTTTGATTACTGTTACTAGGACTTCTAGTACTATGTTAAACAATTGTGATGAGAGTGGACATCCTTGTCGTGTTCCTGATCTTAAGGGAAAGGCTCTCAGCTTTTCCCCACTGAGAATGATATTTGCTCTGGGCTTTCCATAGATGGTTTCTATGAACTTGAGGAATGTCCCCTCTATCCCTACACACTGAAGAGTTTTAATCAGGAAAGGATGCTCTTTTTGGAAACAGTCAACAAAACAAAGAGGTAACCTACAGAACGAGAGAAGATATTTTCAAATGACAGTACAGATAAAGGGTTGATATCCAAGATCTATAAAGAACTTCTAAAACTCAACACCCAAAAAACACATAAACAAGAAAAAAATGGGCAGAAGACATGAACAGACACTTCTCCAAAGAAGACATACAAATGGTTAACAGACGCATGAAAAAATGTTCATCATCATTAGCCATCAGGGAAATGCAAATCAAAACCACATTGAGATACCACCTTACACCAGTTAGAATGGCAAAAATTGACAAGGCAAGAAACGACAAATGTTGGAGAGGTTGTGGAGAAAGGGGAACCCTCTTACACTGTTGGTGGGAATGCAAGTTGGTACAGTCACTTTGGAAAACAGTGTGGAGGTGCCTCAAAAAGTTAAAAATAGAGCTACCCTATGACCCAGGAATTGCACTACTGGGTATTTACCCCAAAGATACAGATGTAGTGAAAAGAAGGGTCACATGCACCCCAATGTTCATAGCAGCAATGTTCACAATAGCCGAACTGTGGTAAGAGCTGAGATGCCCTTCAATAGATGAATGGCTAAAGAAGATATGTTCCATATATACAATGGAATATTACTCAGCCATCAGAAAGGATGAATACCCAACTTTTGCATTAACATGGATGGGGCTGGAGGAAATTATGCTAAGTGAAATAAGTCAAGCAGAGAAAGTCAATTATCATATGGTTTCATTTATTTGTGGAACATAAGGAATAGCATGGAGGACATTAGGAGAAGGAAGGGAAAAATGAAGGGGGGGGAATCGGAGGCGAAGATGAAGCATGAGAGACCATGGACCCTGGGAAACAAACTGAGGGTTTTAGAGGGGCGGGGGTGGGGGGAATGGGTTAGCCTGGTGATGGGTATTAAGGAGGGCACATATTGCATGGAGCACTGGCTGTTATATTCAAACAATGAATCATGGAACAGTTCATCTAAAACTAATGATGTACTGTATGGTGACTAACATAACATAATAAAAAGTAAATAAAAAATAGAAAAGATAATTTGACTTGTGATGAGCACTGGGTGTTGTATGGAAGTATTGAATCACTGTATTGTACACCTGAAACTAATTTTACACTCTATGTTAACTAAATGGAATTTAAATAAAAACTTAAAAAGACAAAAAAAGAAAGTTCATTAAAAAGGGCTTATATGAGGGAGAGGGAAAGGTGGCGGAGGAGTAGGGGACCCTATTTCAACTGGTCCCCGGAATTGAGCTAGATATCTACCAGACCACTCTGAGCACCCACGAAACCAGCCTTAGATGTAAGAAGATCTGGATCTCTGCAAAAAGAATATCACAGGTGGTTGGTTTGGAGGTATGAAGCGGGGAGCCCTGATTCCACGGGCAGATATCGGAGGATAAACAGCAGCGGGAGGGAGCCTGGCTGTGGAGATCCTACACCACCAGTGAGCGACAGCCTCGCGCATGCTAGGGATGGGACACAGACTTGCAGACCAGTAGCGGCGGTAGCGGAAAAAGGACTTTAGGGCAGCTCCCGGGGTGGAAACCTGGAGCGGCGGGGTCGCGCGTGCGAACTGGGAGTGGCTGGTGGTTTTAGAAGCACAAAGGGCAGAGACGTGCCCGACCTGGAGGCAGGACTGGGGGCGCTGTGGAGGGATGCACAACCCAGGCCACTGCAGTTTATAGCAGCACAGACAGAAACGGAGACATTGAGGCCTGGAGAGCTCACTGAAGAACAGACTGCTGTCTCTCTGCTCTGAGTCAGAGGGTTGGAAACCGTCTCTTCTGCTCTGACTCGTGGAAGAGACGCAGAAAGCCGCCAGAGAAAGCTGCCAGAGAACAAAAGCCCCCAAAACTGATTCCTGCTGAGCCCATCCCCCACCACAGGGGAGCAGGGCAACTCTGCCCTAACAGGGTTGCCTGAGTAACAGCATGGTAAGCCCCTCCCCCAGAAAACAGGCTGGGAAAACAAGAGGCCAGCAGCCCTAAGGTCCCTAGAAAACAGGTGCATCATGCTTGGGTTCTGGTCAATAATTTGGACTCTATACATTCCCTCAAACACCCATCAACAAAATGACTAGGAGGAAGAAACCCCAAAATAGAAAAGACTCAGAGATTATGACTTATGATGCAGATTTACAAATGCATGCAGATATAACCAAGATGTCAGAGATGGAATTCAGGCTAGCAATTGTGAAGACAATGGCTAGAATGGAGAAATCAATTAATGGCAACACAGAGTCTCTAAGGGCAGAAATGAAAGCTGAATTGGCAGAACTTAAAAATGCTATCAATGAGATCCAGTCCAATGTAGATAATCTAACAGCTAGGGTAAGTGAGGCAGAAGAACGAATAAGCGACCTGGAAGACAATATAATAGATAAAAAGGGAAAAGAGGAGGCCAGGGAAAAACAACTCAGAATCCATGAAAATAGAATCAGAGAAATAAGTGACACCATCAAGCATTCCAATGTCAGAATAATTGGAATCCCGGAGTGGGTGGAGAGAGAGAGAGGACTAGAAGATGAATTTGAGCACATCGTAGCTGAGAACTTC
>NC_138385.1:68060642-68074162 GCF_054177405.1 Leptonychotes weddellii
TCAACATAGTATTAGAAGTCCTAGCCACAGCAATCAGACAACAAAAAGAAATCAAAGGCATCCGAATCAGCAAAGAAGAAGTCACACTCTCACTCTTTGCAGATGAGATGATACTTTATGTGGAAAACCCAAAAGACTCCATCCCAAAACTGCTAGAACTCATACAGGAATTCAGTAAAGTGGCAGGATATAAAATCAATGCACAGAAGTCAGTGGCATTCCTATACACCAACAACAAGACAGAAGAAAGAGAAATTAAGGAGTCGATCCCATTTACAATTGCACCCAAAACCATAAGATACCTAGAAGAATCTGTACTCAGAAAACTATAAAATACTCATGAAAGAAATTGAGGAAGACACAAAGAAATGGAAAAACGTTCCATGCTCATGGACTGGAAGAACAAATATTGTGAAGAGTCAATGCTACCTAGAGCAACCTACACAGTTAATGGAATCCCTATCAGAATACCATCCACTTTTTTCAAAGAAATGGAACAAATACTCCTAAAATTTGTATGGAACCAGAAAAGACCCCGAATAGCCAGAGGAATGTTGAAAAAGAAAAGCAAAGCTGGTGGCATCACAGTTACAGACTTCAAGCGCTATTACAAAGCTGTAATCATCAAGACAGTATGGTACTGGCACAAAAACAGACACATAGATCAATGGAACAGAATAGAGAGCCCAGAAATGGACCCTCAACTCTATGGTCAACTCATCTTTGACAAAGCAGGAAAGAATGTCCAATGGAGAAAAGACAGTCTCTTCAAGAAATGGTGTTGGGAAAGTTGGACAGCCACATGCAGAAGAATGAAACTGGACCACTTTCTTACACCACACACAAAAATAGACTCAAAATGGTAGAAAGACCTAAATGTGAGACAGGATTCCATCAAACTCCTAAAGGAGAACACAGGCAGCAACCTCTTTGGCCTCAGCCTCAGCAACTTCTTCCTAGAAACATCGCCAAAGGCAAGGGAAGCAAGGGTAAAAATGAACTATTGGGACTTCATCAAGATAAAAAGCTTTTGCACAACAAAAGAAACAGTCAACAAAACCAAAAGATAACTGACAGAATGGGAGAAGATATTTGCAAATGACATACCAGATAAAGGGCTAGTATCCAAAATCTATAAAGAACCTATCAAACTCAACACCCAAAGAACAAATGATCCAATCAAGAAATGGGCAGAAGACATGAACAGACATTTTTCCAAAGAAAATATCCAAATGGCCAACAGACATATGAAAAAGTGCTCAACATCGCTTGGCATCAGGGAAATCCAAATCAAAACCTCAATGAGATACCACCTCACAGCAGTCAGAATGGCTAAAATTACAAGTCAGGAAATGACAGATGTTGGCAGGGATGCAGAGAAATGGGAACCCTCCTACACTCTTGGTGTGAATGCAAGTTGGTACAGTCACTTTGGAAAACAGTGTCGACGTTCCTCAAGAAATTAAAAATAGAACTACCCTATGACCCAGCAATTGCCTTCCTGGGTATTTACCCCAAGGACAAAGATGTGGGGAAAGGAACGGCCACATGCACCCCAATGGTCTTAGCAGCAATGTCTACAATAGCCAAACTGTGGAAAAAGCCGAGATGCCCTTCAACAGATGAATGGATAAAGAAAATGTGGTCCATATATACAATGGAATATTACTCAGCCATCAGAAAGGATGAATACCCAACTTTTACATCAACATGGATGGGACTGGAGGAGATTATACTAAGTGAAATAAGTCAAGCAGAGAAAGTCAATTATCACATGGTTTCACTTATTTGTGGAACATAAGGAATAGCATGGAGGATATTAGGAGAAGGAAGGGAAAAATGAAGGGGGGGAAATTGGAGGGAGAGATGAACCATGAGAGACTATGGACTCTGAGAAACAAACTGAGGGTGTTAGAGGGGAGGGGTTGGGGGAATGGGTTAGCCCGGTGATGGGTATTAAGGAAGGCACATACTGCATGGAGCACTGGGTGTTATATGAAAACAATGAAGCGTGGATCACTGCATCAAAAACTAATGATGTATTGTATGGTGAAAAATAGTATCTCTGACATTTAGCTATCTATCCTCCATCTAACTGAAGACCCAGTTTCTTTTTTTTTTTAAAGATTTTATTTATTTATTTGACAGAGAGAGACAGCGAGAGAGGGAACACAAGCAAGGGAAGTGGGAAAGGGAGAAGCAGGCTTCCCACTGAGCAGGAGCCTGATGCAGGGCTCGATCCCAGGATCCTGGGATCATGACCTGAGCCGAAGGCAGATGCTTAACAAGTGAGCCACCCAGGCCCCCAAAGACACAGTTTCTAATTGCACTTTGTATTGAAACAGCCATGATGTTTCTTTATAATGCCATAGAAATATGGCAGTCATTAAAAATCACTGACATGCTCCTATGCTTTTGAATTGTTTAGATTCCCATGAAGGAGCAGATGAAAAAGGAAGACAAGAGCATATTTCACAACAGTTTTTCACCTTGTATTCATGCTCAAATATTCATCTCTCCCCACCATAAACACAGCCACACATTTAAAATTTCCTGAAATTTACTCAATAGGTATCCACTAATCCAGTTAAACATTACTTTTTTTTAATTTGCCAAAGAAAGAAACCACCTCTCCCCCACCCCGCCAAGCCCCCACTGAGCTCCCAGGTTAACAGGTAAAAATCACTCAAAGTGCACTTCCTATGATGCATTATAATCATCTGCTTGTGGACCTGTCTTCCTGAGAGACTCTGGAGTAAAGAGATCATGATTACATCTTTCTGCACCCTCAGCACCTCCAATAGGGTCTGGACCAATGTATTTCTTCTGCTTTTCTTTAAGGCAGAGGCTCTTAAAATGTGGTCCTCTAACCAGTAGCACTGGCATTGCCTCACAACCTGTTAGAAATGCAGATTCTCTGGCCCTGTCCTGACCTATTGCATCAGAAACTCCAGGGTACGGACCTAGACATCTGTGTTTTAATAAGCCCTATACATAGTGCCCGCATTCTGATGCATACTAAGTGTTAGAACTAGTGCTTTAAGGAATAAATACCAAATCCCAAGACAATGAAAAAATGCATAAAGACTCTGATTTATCTAAATGTCAGTCGTACTGCTATAGTTTTTCATTTTGAGAATATTTGTACTAATTAAGGTGAGTTTAATTACCAACAGTTACCAAGTATTCCAAACAAATTTACATATACTCATGGATTACAAGTCATTATTGCAAAAATATAAATTCTCCCTATATTAATCTACAGATTGAACCCAATCCTGTTCAAAATCTAAGAGTTTTGTGGAATTTGACATCTGTTTCTAAAATCGATATGGAAATTCAAAACATAAAGAGTAAGCAAAGCAATAATGAAGAAGATGAATAAACCTGGAGAACTCACACTACCAGATGTCATGAACTTTTACAGGGCTATCATAATTGAAACAATGTGTTATTAGTACAAAGAGGTACTCAACTTCATTAATCTTCAGGGAAATGCAAATTAAAACCACCACTCATACCACCAGAATGGTGGAACACACACAATATGTGTTAGGGAGAATGTGAGACAATCTGAAGATACATTGCTGGTGGAAGGGTTAATTTGTAAAAAACACTTTGAAAACTTGTTGGGCACGACCTACTAAAGTTGAATATGTGTATAATTCATGACTCAGCAATTCCAATCTAGGAGGGAGATGGAGAAGTGGAGGAGTCTCTCATATCAGAACCCACAAAAACAGATTGTGTAGTAGTAGGAGGTAGGACTTGCAAATTGCCTCAGTGAGAAATGATTACCCTCAAACACTTGAAATTTAGTCTTCTCATCTGGGGTCATGGAATTATCAGAATATAGGGTGTGGACACCTGGTCTCAAAGGCTATAGTCTGGTAACTAGCTTGTGAAAGAAAAAGCCTTTGTCAAGAGAAAGGGCCTTATGGGGTTGTGCACAAGAACTCTGGAGTTATGTCAACAGGAAAGCAGCCCCTTGCTCCAAAATGGACCTTCCTTCAGGCTCTCACACCATCAGAAAACCTTTCTGAGAACAAGGTCCTCACCTCAGCCACTCAAATGTTCCAAGCCTTCCCTGTCCAGAGGTATGGGTGCCCACGTTCTATTGAGTGCTGACTCAGAGCCAAGTAGAAGGTATCACACACAGCCTCCTCCATGAAATACCATTCTAAACCCAGCATCCCTGTGGTGCAGATACCATTGCCTTAATTCTCATCACAGACTTCAGAAACTCCAGACCAATTTAGAACATAAGGGGCTAATGGGTGCTTCTGAACACTGAACCTGGCCTCTACATAACATCACAGCCTGTGAACTCATTTATGAAAACTACGGAAAAATGTATGTCCTGTCTCTGTGATGCATGGCTTTCTATCTACTGTTGCCACCTTGTAACCTACTTCATCTGTTAATACCCACTGGCTCTTATCCCACTGGGACAGATTGGTGTGTGTGTGTGTGTGTGTGTGTGTTTCAGCTGCCTAGGAAGGGACATGAGTTTTCTTTGTACCTGAGGTCCTTGCACAATGCCTGGGACACTGCATAAGTAATTAGGAAGTGACTGGGAGGAGCCAGCATCTACCCAGTATTTAAGAAAGCACCCATAACTTACAGAGTAATCACTGTGGGAACAGAGGGGGTGCTGTGAACAGTGGTCACTCATCGTTCTTCTCTGGCCCTTTAAGCAGAAGCACTAATCATTTCCACTTGAGTGTACATGCTGAAGGATAATTGAGCTTTATCTTTAGAAGGTCCTATCACCAGGTTTCACCCTCATTTATGAAAAAAAATTTCCCAGGTCCTTCTGCTTTGTCTTCCTCTGGGTTCAATCCAAAGTAGACAATAGTAAAAACAACTCCTGGAAGGTCAGGAAAGCAAAAATATAAAAAAGGCAGCAAACCCCTATCCAAGTGGGTAGTCTGATTGCTGAAGGAATAAGTCCACCCATGAGGAAGACCTTAAATCAGGAACACTTTAGAAAAAAAAAGGAAAGCACATGTGAGACAGAGAACTCTCTGTGTTCTGAAGTATTGAGAAGCTTTCAGGTTAAAGTAGTATCAGAGGTCTCTTTCCCAGAGGAGAGTTTGAAGCTGGGCCAGGAAGGAGGGTAGAAACATAGAATAGGGGAGAGTAGGAAGCCAGGGACTGTGAAAAATCCTAAGAGGAATGGGAAGTTAAAGGGAGTGGTATGGGGTACAAAGCCCACAAGTGACAATAGTAGCAGAGATGAGCAGGCCTAGAGCAGAGTATGTACCTATATATGGGAAGGGAGGGTTGGGGATAGGTAAGCTGTTGAAACAAGAAAAAGTATTGTGAAGTGTACCAGGGAGGCAGGAGGGCATGTGTTGTTGGCAGTGCTTAAAGGCCAAATACAAAACTAGAGTCTTAATGCAGAAGATGTCTATGCAGAAGTGTGATGGGGAAGCCTATATCTGAGGATGGCTCTTCCAGCACAGAGCTTTCCAAAGACTTCATAAGGGAACCCTAGGATTCTTTGGGTGAGAGTCAGGGTGCATTACACTGAGACGGAAGAAGAGGAACCGAGTGAGCAAGAGCGTAGGCTCATGGCCCCCACTTCAATTATAGCTGTTCTGCCATCCTTGTTTTCATGGACTGGGGATGATGCACAGTAAAATTATTGCTACCCTATCTAGAGGAAATTATTCAGGTGGATACAAGGATTACATTAATAAAAACTTTGGAAACAACCATTTACCATTTTTATATAGGAGTACTGGGAAGAGGAAGATGTCGGTAGAGCAGGAGGACCCTAGGCTCATCTCATCCTATGAACACAACTGCATAACTATCACATCAGCTTAAATAACCCAGAAATTGACCTGAAGAATGAAAGAACAAACTCAACAGCTAAAGAGAGAGAAGAAGTCTCATTGAAGAAGGTAGGAAGTGCAGAGACGTGGCTTAGGGGAGAAATGGTTCATGAGTGGTGTGGAGGAAAGTGAGTTATGGTCTCAAAGAAGGGCAAGAAAGATAGCAGTACATAGAGGAGTGCACAAGGAAAACACTTCCCCAGATTCATTGACTTAGAAAATGAGAGGGTCTGAATTTCATGAGTTCTTGCAACCAGCAACACTTAAAGCCTGGAGTTTTAAAGGTCAGCGGACTTGGATGAGATAGACTCCAGAGGGCACTATGCTGCTCCTGAAGAGAAGGCAGGTAAACAACCCCGGGGATAGACAGTGTGGAAACAGCAATCTGAAGAGCACCTGGGGCACAATTCGGGAGATTATTTACTGTTCTTGGATGAGTCCTTGAGAGGCAGGATTCATGGAGACACCTCTCTGGGAACAAAGGAGCTGGCAGTGCAATTTCCTTCCCCCACCCCTCAGCATAAACACAGAGCCACCTGTGGGGAAATAGCACAACACATACTGGCTGCCTAACTTGCTTACACCAAGCCCCACCCCCTGTGATCTGGTGGGACTGACCTCAGTCAAGCTTGTTTTGACCCAGCAGAGCAGGCCCCTCCCCCAGAAGACCATCACAAACCCCTGTCCACACCATGTCTACAGACCAGAGAGCTCTACAGGGACTCATTTCTGGTGGAGGTGGTGACAGGCCGCATTTCATAAAAAGACCAGAGCACATTTAGTTTTACCACATTCAGACCAGGGACCAAACACTGCCCAAATCAGACAAGGAGAGCCTCTGCAGATGACTGGCCTAAAGGATAGAACAGCCAAAACACAACAGCTGAGCACACACAGCACATACCTGAGATATTCCCTGAAACACCAGGCCCTGGCATTCCATGGCCATTACTTTCAGAAGTGGAGACATAACTGGATTTTTCTTATAAGCAGAAGAAGGCAGAGACTTAGACAAAATGTCAAGACAGAGGAATTTATCCCAAATGAAAGATCAAGATAAAGCCACAGCCAGAGATCTAAAAGCAACCTACTGAATGGGAGAAAATATTTGCAAATGGCCGATCTGATAAAGGGTTAGCATCCAAAATATATAAAGAACTTACACAACTGAACACCAAGAAAATAAATAATCCATTAAAAATGGGCAGAAGATATGAACAGACATTTCACCAAAGGAGACATCCAGATGGCAGACACATGAATAGGTGTGAAAAGATGTTCAACATCACTCATAATCAGGGAAATGCAAATCAAAAACAATAGTGAGATATCCCTTTACATCTGTCAGAATGGATAAAATCGAAAACACAAGAAACAGGTGTTGACAAGGATGTGGAGAAAAAGGAACCCTTTTGCACTGTGGGTGGGAAGGCAAATTGGTGCAGCCATTATGGAAAACAGGCTCCTTAAAAAGTTAAGAATAGAATTACCCTGTGTTCCAGTAATTGCACTACTGGGTATTTACCCCCAAAATACAAAAATACTAATTCAAAGGGATACATGCTCTCTTATGTTTATAGCAGCATTATTTATAATAGCCAAATTATGGAAACAGCCTAAGTGTCCATCAACTGATGAATGGATAAAGAAGAAGGGGTGCATATATATATACAATGGAAAATTACTCGGCCATGAAAAAGAATGAAATCCTGCCATTTGCAGCAACATGGATGGAGACAGAGAATATTATGCTTAGTGAAATAAGTCAGTCAGAAAAAGAATACCATATGATTTCACTCATGTGGAAATTAAGAAACAAAACAAGTAAGCAAAGGAAAAATAGAGAGAGAGAGAGACTATCCAAGAAACAGACTCTTAACTATAGAGACCAAACTGCTGGTTACCAGAGGGGAGGTGAGTGTGGGGATAAGTGAAATCGGTGATGAGGATTAAGGCGGGCACTTGTCATGATGAACACTGGGTGATATATGAAATTGTTGAATCACTATATTGTACACCTGAAACTAACATAACACTGTATGTTAACTATGTTGAATTGAAATTTTAAAAAATCAAAATAAAAAAACCCCAAATCCATTTATTGTCTCAGTTTTCATGGTCAGAATTCTAGGAACAGCATGGCTTAAATGGGTCCTCTGCTTCAGGTCTCACAAGGCTATCAAAGTGCAGGCAGAACTACATTCCTTTCTGGAGGCTTTGAGGAAGAATCATCTTCCAAGCTCATTCAGGTTGTTGGCAGAATCTAATTTCTTGTGGTTGCAGGATGGTGGTTTCCATTTCTTACTAGCTGTCATCCAGGGTCCTTTCCATCCAGGAAATTCAGAGTGCCTGCATTTCTTCATACATGGCACCTCCATCTTCGAAACAGCACTGACTGCCAAGTCCTCAATGCTTTAAAAGTTTCTGATTTCCTTTGTTCTCTCTGCTTTTAAGGGCTCATGTGATTATATTAGGTCCACCAGCAAAATCCAGAAAATCAGTTCTTAAGGTCAACTGATTAGTAACGTTAATTACATCTGCAAAGTCCTTTGTGTCATGTAATTAACATATTCATGGGAGTAAATAACACCAACGAGTGAAGAACAAGGGGCTAAAATTCTGCCTCTTACAGTCAACAAGATATTAATTACAGTCATCTCAAGGTGGAGAAATTTCCAATGATCTTTACTTTTATTCACATGCATTCCTGTTGTTTGAGTTCGAAAATTCACATATACTAATTATAACCAGAGAAAAAAATCTATTCATCCCATAAAGAAATAAAATATACCAGTATAAGAGGCCTGGCTCTTCATTATGGTTTAGTGTTTGGTGGTGGGGCTGGGAATTCTGCAACCACACAGTAGCCTTGCATCTACAGTGTATGTTATCCCATTATGTCACTCCTTTTTCTTCATTTTTTAAATTTAAATTTAAATTCAATTAGCCAAATATAGTACATCATTAGTTTCAGATGTAGTGTTCAATAATTTATCAGTTGCATATAACATCCAGTGCTCATCACATCATGTGCCTTCCCCAATGCCCATCACCTTTGTCACTCCCTTGCTTAAGATTATGCAATTGCTCCCCTTACTTTCACAATCTGGGAAATGGTAAGATCCATTTTTGTGAATTGAAGCTTAGCTGGGGATCTGAATGTCACTTCATCCCAGGTGCCCAAGATGGTGCACTGAGCCTGCAGCAGGTTGCAGGGCTTGACTTTTCCAAGCTATTTCCAAGAAAGGATCATTTCTAGCAGAGTCTTATGGAAACAAGCAGCCCCACAAAGGCCCAGGTTGTTCACAGGCCTTTGGAGGAGAACAGGAGAACTAGCTCCCAGGTATCATGTGCATGGTTAATAGGCCAATAAATTTCCTCCCTTGGCCACTCTCAGACCCATCCAGAGGGAGAGAAGGGCAAACCCATCTGTATGCTGGTCTTTTCAAGGTTACAGGTTAGCATTTCCAGGCATCTAGTCTTCCAGGTCAAAATGATTCCTGCTTTCCCATAAAAGAGCAGTATAAATTAGGTCTGTAGGGAATGAAGCAAGTCTTTCACATCTTTTTCAATGACTGGTGAAGTGATTGACTTGAATAGCCTCTGTGGAAGAAGGGGAGAGTCTATGTCCTATGAGGAGCTTTGTGGGGTTGACAGAGTGGAGGTTACCTTCAAGTTCCAGGTTTAGCACTGTGCAGGGATGAGCTGAGATCTGCAATGTAGCAAAGGCCATTCCTGGCCACAGCTGAGCAGAGGCCACACAGAAGGCCTCTGTTTTGGGTAGGTAGGATCTGTTTGGGGCAGATTTGTAGAGATACTGTGGAATGTTCCTAATATGGTAGGGGCCTAATACAGACCTTCTTTTAGGTGTACGGTAGGATGTAATTCTATATAAGGAAAATGAAAAAAGCATGTTTATATGTGTCTATACTTACACATCTACATATTTAGCTCTGCAGGGGGCATAGGCTGGACTGTTCATTGTAGTCACCAATTGCAGTGGTATTGGGGGTCAGGAGACAATGAGGGAGATATTCCTCATTCTACACACATTTTGCCATCTAAGTTTTTTAACAGGTGCTTATATTATGGAAGACAGTGACCATGGCATTAATGTCAGGGCCTAGCAGCCTGTCTCTCAGTTTTGTGTCTTTCCTGATCTGTAACCATGACCAAAGCCTTGGCAGTGTCTCCCAGGCTTTGGTGTTTTAAACATGTTGTTTAAAACAGGCTCAGCAGCCTCTGCTGTTTTAAACATATTGTTTGTTCCCTCAAATGGCAAAATCTCCAGGGAGCCCACCACACTAACTGAAAATTTAGGGTAATGAGGTAAGATTTCTTCATCCTATAGAAAAGAAAACACAGACTCCTTCTACTGAGCCCTCATTGGGAGAGTCTAGGAAATCAGACTTACCATATGAGAAGGCAGCAGTAATGTCACCAGGGAGTTGTGCATCATGCTTCAGGAAGATGTGATGAACAAGTTCTAGAATCCCTGGCAGTCACCCATTGAGTTTCTCACTATGCAGAGTACAAAGCAGTCCATGCCTTTCTATAATCTGCCTTTGCCTCCCCACCCCAGGCTGCACAGAGGACCTCGATCAAAAGCTGATATATTCCTGGTGTGTGGCAATGCCCACCTGTGTTTCTGCTTTTCAAATCTCATCCTCATCTTTTGTTCTCTAGTTTTTTTTGCTGAGCCTGCTAGCCTTGTCTGAAAGTTCCAGACTCAAAGCCATGTTTCAGTTTATTGAGCAGAACAGCAACGACAATAAAGCCCCAAACTGAAGAAATTATATTGGGAATTTTTCCAATACCTTTAATTGGGCTAAATCCTACATTGTTTTTCAAACATTTAGCAGCCTATAATGGTTTGTAGAAGAAAGTATACAAGAAAAATACATATGGATATAAGATGACTTTTATTGTGAAAAATATTATACTATATATATGTGTACATGTGTTTATGTCAAGAAATAGAACATTGCAGCCTCCCAGACACTTTCTGTGTTCCTTTCTCACTCACTAAGTCTGTCTTCATTTCTAATTTAAGGATAATATTAAATATGTATCAGTAAATTGCCATATATGATATAAAACATATGTGTGCCCTTAAAATACTAATTATAAAACATACACTTGTGTAAACACTACCTAACTTAAAGAATAGAACACTTCATGTAATTTATAAATCTTTAGGATGCCCCTTCTCAAATACATCCCCCACTCTATCAAACCTATCAAACTTTAGTTACCTAAGGTAACTCCTTTCCTGACTTTTAGAATAACCTTTACCTTGCTCTTATTGATACTTTTACCATCTTCTCTTGCACCCTTAAACACTATAGTTTTGCCTGTTATTAAGTTTTTTAATATGCAATTATACTGCATATTCACTTCTTTTGACTTGCTAATTTTGCTCACTCTAATGAAACTCGTTTATCTTGATACTAGTAGCTGTAAATTTCTTCATTTTTTCATTGCTGTATAAATTCCATTCTATGAACATTCCAGCATATATTCACCAGTTCTAATGATGAGGAGCCTTTGTGTTATTTCCAGTTTGGGAGTATTGTGAACAATGATGCTATGAACAGCAAAAGCAAAAACAAAACAACAAAACAAAAAACCCTGTCATATTAGAGGAACTCAGAGATATTTGACACTTTAATAATTCTCAATATTTCTAATGTTTTAAATGACAGCTTTACTATTTTCTAAATTTTCCTATACATGGATAACCAAAAGTAAAAGAGTTCTTAACTTTTGACAAAAATGTTGAGTGCTCACAGAACAATGATGACTTTTCCTATTGATTATTAAGATTGCTTTGTATGATTCCAGCTTGCATGGCCCTCAACTACCATGCAAAGTAAGGACTGCCTATAGTAGTAAAAATCCTTCTACCTTTTCTTCCTTTTTGGCATTCTTGACTTACTATAATATTTAGAATCATCTTGTCAAATATCATGCAAAATGACTGTTGGATTTTATTTGTGATTACATTTTTTTTCTTTTTTAAATTTTATTATGTTATGTTAGTCACCATCATCTTTAATTCAGAGAGAACTGACATTTTTACAATATTAAGTTTCTCAGTGAGCATAGTATATTTCTCTACTCATTGAAGTTAGCATTAGTTTCTGTATTGGTTTCCTACGGCTGCAGGGACAAAGTACAACAAACTGTGTTGTTTAAAGAACAGGAAAGTATTGTCTCACAGTTCTGGAGGCTAGAAGTCCAAGATCAAGGTTTCAGCAAAGTTGGCTCCTTCTGAGGGCTGTGAGGGAGAATCTTTTCCTTACTTCTCTTCTACCTTCTAGTATTTCCTTGGCTTGTGGAAGCACAACTCCAATCTTCACATGGCATTCTCCGTGTGTGCACACCTGCCTATATACAAATGTCCCCTTTTTTATAAGGACACCAGTTATATTGGATTAGGGGCCCACCCTACTTTCATATTATCCAGTTCCAAAGCCACTTCCATATTTTTAGGTATTTGTTACTGTAGCACCCTATTTCTTGGTATCAAAATCCATATTAGTTTGCTAGGGCTTCTGTAAGTAAATACCACAAACTAAAATCTTTAAAAAAAAGGTGGGGGGATGCCTGGGTGGCTGGGTGGCTCAGTTGTTTAAGTGTCTGCCTTCAGCTCAGGTCATGATCCCAGGGTCCTGGGATAGACACCCCCCCACCGTCTGGCTCCCTGCTTCTCTCTCTCCCCCTGCCCCTCCCTCATGCTCATGCTCTGTCTCTCTCAAATAAATAAATAAATAAATAAATAAATAAATAAAATCTTAAAAAAATAAGTACCACAAACTTAGTAGCTTCAACTATAGAAATTTATTGTCTCACAGTTCTGGAAACCGGAAGTCTGAAAGGAGATGTTGGTTGGGTTGGTTCCTTCTGAGGGCCATAAGAGAATAATTTATTCCAGCCTTCTCTCCTTGGCTTGTCTTCTTCCTGTGTGTCTTCACATGATCTTTCCTCCATATATGTCTGTCTCTTTTTTTTCAAATTTCCCCTTTTTAGAAGGACACCAATCATATTGAATAAGGGTCCACCCTAAAGACCTCATCTTAGCTAATTTCAACTGCAATGACCCTATTTACAAATAAGTTCACATTCTGATGTACTGGGGGTTAGGATTTCCCAACATATGATTTGGGGGGCAGGGGCACAATTCAACTTATAACAGTATCTCTGAATAAAGTTTTATAAATTTTCCATGTAAATCTTTACTTGCTTAGATTGTAAGTGGTATAATTAGTGGTATTTGTGTCAGTTATCAATTTGTTGCCTCTTAGCTTAAATGTATTCTTTATTATTTTTTTATTATGTTATGTTAATCACCATACATTACATCATTAGTTTTTTTGTTTTGTTTTGTTTTGTTTTGTTTTAGATTTTATTTATTTGCGAGAGAGAGAGAGAATGAGAGACAGAGAGCATGAGAGGGAGGAGGGTCAGAGGGAGAAGCAGACTCCCTGCTGAGCAGGGAGCCTGATGTGGGACTCGATCCCGGGACTCCAGGATCATGACCTGAGCCGAAGGCAGTCGCTTAACCAACTGAGCCACCCAGGCGCCCATATCATTAGTTTTTGATGTAGTGTTCCATGATTCATTGTTTGCGTATAACACCCAGTGCTCCATGCGGTATGTGCCCTCTTTAATACC
>NC_138385.1:68074262-68080195 GCF_054177405.1 Leptonychotes weddellii
CCCCACCACTCCAGCAACCCTCAGTTTGTTTCCTGAGATTAAGAGTTCCTCATATCAGTAAGATCATATGACACATGTCTTTCTCTGATTGACTTATTTCGCTCAGCATAATACCCTCTAGTTCCATCCACGTTGTTGCAAATGGCAAGAATCTGTATTCAGAAAACTATAAAATACTCATGAAAGAAATGTATCCTTTAATACAGGCTCTGTGATTTAAAAATGTAATTCTGTTAAACATTTCTCAAGTAAGCACAATGTTAAGCTTTCTCAGTAGATGGCAGTAGAGAGACACTAGAGGAAGAAGAGGCTTTTCTTTAATTTCCCGCTGTAGCACCTTGAATACTTAGTGTAGGTCTGAGGCCATCTGGTGGGCCTCTGCCCCAGCCACAGGCCTAGAACTCAGGGTCCCTCTGATCTTACAACCCCCCTCTGGCAATAATCTGTCTGTACCCTCTCAACATGGAAACCTGAACCCCTAAGGCTTTTTACCAGCCCCTCTGTGAAATTGCCTCTCACCAGCACACATGCCCAAAAGGCTTTTTTCTATGCGTGTGTGCCTGAAGGCCTCTTGCCTGATACCAGCATTCTGATTCACTCTGCAGGCCTCAGCACAAGCTGGTCTCTTGCCTGGAGGGTCCACACTGACCTGCTGCTCTCTCTGCAAGCCCTCTGCTCATTCTGCCTGTCTACGGATTGCTGCCTGGAGGGTTCCCACCCTCTCTGTTCACCCACCATGCGTCCAAGACACCTTCTCCTTGCCTGTCCTCCTGAAGGTTGGGTTACCTTCTACTTGTCCAGAGACAGCCTAACTAAATCAGCCAATTTCTTTGCTATCCACAGGACTGAATTGCACCTTATCCCATGAGGAGGATTGAACTCCAAGTGTTTCCTTTCTTAGATACTCTCTCTCAGCCATAGGGTATCATATAGTTTTCTTACGTCTTATAGTTACTGTTTCATCATAGTTTAAGAATTATTTGTATTAAATTTACCATCTTTAACCTGCTATGTGGTGTCTAGGTCCTGATTAGACCCATGCTGATACTATACATCACATTTCTGAGGAAATTGTTAGTACATTTCAATTTTATTCATTCATACTTTTTGCAGATGTACAGGGCTATAAATTATATATATTCCAGTAGCCATAATTTAGTATAATAATTTATATATAGGTTAATTTGAGTTTTCTAGTCCATAATCATGACACCTTTGAGTAATGACTGTTTTGTTTCTCCATTTATAATTCTTGTACTTTTATTATTCTTGCCTTATTGAATGAATTAAGATCGCCGATAGAATTGTCAAGAACTACTTTTCTTTTTTTTTTTTTTTTGCCTTTTAAGTTTTAATTTAATTCCAGTTAACATACAGTGTTATATTAGCTTCAGGTGTCATTATTTAACAATTCCATATATTATTCAGTGCTTGTCAATTAAGTGTATTCTTAATCCCCTTCACCTTTTTAACACATCCCCCACCACTTTCCCCTCTGGTAACCATAAGATTATTTATGAATAATAGTCTGTTTCTTGATTTGCCACTTTCTGTTTTTTCCCTTTGATCATTTATTTCTTAAATTCCACATTTGAGCAAAATCATATAGTATTTGTCTTTCTCTGACTGACTTATTTCACTTAGCATTATACTCTAGCTCTGTCCATGTCCCTGCAAATGGCAAGATTTCATTCTTTTTTATGGATGAATAATATTCCATTGTGTATATATCACATCTTCTTTATCCATTCATAAAGCAATGGACACTTGGGCTGCTTCCACATCTTAGCTATTGTAAATAATGCTGCTATAAACATAGGGGTGCATGTATCCCTTTGAATTAGTGTTTCTCTATTCTTTGGATTGTTGGATCATAAGGTAGTTCTATTTTTAACTTTTTTACGAACCTCCATACTGTTTTCCAGGGTGGATGCGCCAGTTTGCATTTCTACCAACAGTACACGAGTGTTCCTTTTTCTCCACATCCTTGCCAAAACCTGTTGTTTCTTGTGTTGTTGATTTTACCCATTATGACAGGTGTGAGGTCATATCTCATTGAGGTTTTGATTTGCATTTCCCTGATGATGAGTGATGTTAAGCATCTTTTCATGTTTCTGTTGGCCATCTGGATTTGGAGAAATATCTGTTCATGTCTTCTGCCCATTTTTATTTCATTTTTTAATTTTTAAAAAGATTTCATTTATTTATTTGAGAGAGAGTGTGTGTGTGCAGGAGCAGAGGGGACGAGCAGAGAGAGAGGGAGAAGCAGACACCCCACTGAGCAGAGGGCCCCACGTGGGGTTCGATCCCAGAACCCTGGGATCATGACCTGAGCTGAAGGCAGATGCTTAACTGACTGAGCCACTCAGGCACCCCTTCTGCCCATTTTTAAATTAGGTTATTTGCTTTTTGGTTGTTGAGTTGTATCAGTTCTTTATATATTTTGGATACTAACCTTTTATTGGATATGTCATTTGCAAATATCTTCTCTCATTCTGTAGGTTGCCTTTTATTTTTTATTTATTTTCTCTTTTTTTATTATGTTATGTTGTAGGTTGCCTTTTAGTTTTGTTGATTGTTTCCTTTGCTGTGAAGAATCTTTTTATTTTGATATAGTCCCAATTGTTAATTTTTGCTTTTGTTTCCCTTGCCTCAGAAGACATATCAGGAGAAAAGTTGTGCAGCCAATGTCAAAGAGGTTACTGCCGGAGTTCTCTTCTAGGATTTTTATCTTTTCAGGTCTCACATTTAGGTCTTTAATCCATTTTTAATTTATTTTTTACATGGTGTAAGAAAGTGGCCCAGTTTCATTCTTCCGCATGTAGCTGTTCAACACCATTTATTGAAGAGACCTTTTCCCATTGGATATTATTTCCTGCTTTGTCAAAGATTAATTGACCATAAACTTGTGGGTTTATTTCTGGGTTTTCTATTCTATTCCATTGATCTATGTGTCTGTTTTTGTGCCAATACAATACTGTTTGATTATTACAGCATTCTAATATAACTTGCAGTCCAGAATTGTGATGCCATCAGCTTTGCTTTTCTTTTTCAAGATTGCTTTGTCTATTTGGGGTCCTTTCTGGTTCCATACAAATTTAAGGATTGTTTCTTTTAGTTCTGTGAAAAATGCTGTTGGTATTTTGATACGGATTACATTAAATGTGTAGATTATTTTGGGTAGTATAGACATTTTAACATTATTTGTTCTTCCAATCCATGATCATGGAATGTTTTTCCCTTTCTTTATGTTGTCTTCAATTTCTTTCATCAGATTTTTATAGTTCCCAGAGTATAGGTTTTTCACCTTTTTGCTTACGTTTATTCCTAGGTATCTTCTTGTTTTTTGGTGCAACTATAAATGGGATTGTTTTCTTCATTTCTCTTTCTCCTGCTTCATTATTGGTGTATAGAAATATAACAGATTTCTGTACATTGACTTTATATCCTTCAACTTCACTGAATTCATTTATCAGTTCTAGCAATTTTTTTTAGTGGAGTCTTTTGGGTTTTCTATTTAGAGTATCATATCTGCAAATAGTGAAAGTTTTACTTCTTCCTTACTGATTTGGATGCCTTTTATTTCTTTTTGTTGTCTGTCTGCTGTGTCTAGGATTTCCAGTACTATGTTGAATAAAAGTGGTGAGAGTGGACATCCTTGTCTTGTTTCTGACCTTAGGGAAAACACTCTCAGTTTTTCCCCCATTAAGGATGATGTTAGCTGTGGGTTGTTCATATATTATTTTTATTATTTTATTTTTTTACTATGTTCAGTTAGCCACTGTATAGTACATCATTAGTTTTTGATGTAGTGTTCAATGATTCATTAGTACGTATAACACCCAGTTATGTGACTTTTATTATTTCGAGGTATGTTCTCTCTAAACCTACTTTGTTTGAGGGTTTTTATCTTGAATGGATGTTATACTTTTGTCAACACTTTTCCTGCATCTATCGAAATGGTTTTATGGTTGTTATCTTTTCTTTATTAATGTGATGTATCACCTTGATTGATTTGCGAATATAGAACCACCCTTGCAACACAAGAATAAATCCCCATTGATCATGGTGAATGATTTTTTTCAATGTGCTGTTGGATTCAGTTTGCTACTATTTTGGTGAGGATTTTTGCATCTATGTTAATGAGGCATATTGGCCTGTAGTTCTCTTTTTTAGTAGTGTCATTATCCAGTTTTGGTATCAGGGTAATGCTGGCCTCATAGAATGAATTTGGAAGTTTTCCTTCATCTTCTATTTTGTGAAATAGTTTAAGAAGAATAGGTATTAACTCTTCTTTAAATGTTTGGTAGAATTTGCCTGTGAAGCTGTCTGGTCCTGGACTTTTGTTTGTTGTGAGTTTCTTGATTACTGATTCAATTTCCTTGCCAGTAATCTGTCTAATCACATTTTATATTTCTTCCTATTTCAGTTTTGGTAGTTTATATGTTTATAGGAATTTATCCATTTCTTCTAGGTCATCCAATTTTTTGGCATATAGTTTTTCATAATATTCTCTTATGATCTGTATTTCTATGGTGTTGGTTGTTATTTCTCCTACCTCATTTGTGATTTTATTTATTTGAGTCCTTTCTCTTTTTTTCTTGAAAAGTTTGGCTAGAAGTTTATCAATTTTAGTGATTTTTCAAGGAACCAGCTCCTGGCTTTCGTTTTGTGTAATTCTTTTCTCTCTCTTTTATTTCAACTTGATTACTTTCCATTACTCTGTCTTCTAGGTCACTAATTCATTCCTCTGCTTCTTCCATCCTGTTGTTCATTCCATCAAGCATGTTTCTCATTTCATTTACTGTACCCTTTATCTCTACTATGTTATTCCTTAACTCTGTGTTAAGGATCTCACTCATATCTTCCACTATTCTCAAGTCCAGCAAGTATTCTTATGATCATTACTCTAAATTCTCTATCAGGCATGTTACTTATATCTGTTTCACCTAGATCTCTGGCTGTGGCCTCGTCCTGTTCTTTCATGTGGGATAAATTTCTCTGTCTTCTCATCTTGTCCAAGTGTGCATATTTCAGAGTGTTAGGAAATTCAGTTATGTCTCCTGTTCTTGAGGGTAAGGTCTTTATTAAGAAGAGGTCCTCCAGCCACATGCAGAAGAATGAAACTGGACCATTCTCTTACACCATATACAAAGATAAACTCAAAATGGATGAAAGACCTCAATGTGAGACAGGAATCCATCAAAATCCTAGAGGAGAACATAGGCAGTAACCTCTTCAGCAACGGCCACAGAAACTTCTTTCAAGACACGTCTCTAAAGGCAAGGGAAACAAAAGTGAAAATGAACTTTTGGGACTTCATCAAGATAAAAGCTTCTGCACAGCAAAGGAAACAGTCAACAAAACAAAGAGGCAACCCACTGAATGGGAAAAGATATTTGCAAATGACACTACAGATAAAGGGCTGGTATCCAAGATCTATAAAGAACTTCTCAAACTCAACCCCCAAAAAACAAATAATCAAGTCAAAAAATGGGCAGAAGATAGGAACAGACACTTCTCCAAAGAAGATACACAAACAGCTAACAGACATGAAAAAATGTTCAACATCACTAGCCATCAGGGAAATAGAAATCAAAACCACAATGAGATACTACCTTACACCAGTTAGAATGGCAAAAATTAACAAGACAGGAAACAAGTGCTGGCGAGGATGTGGAGAAAGAGGAACCCTCTTACACTGTTGGTGGGAATGCAAGCTGGTACAGCCACTCTGAAAAACAGTATGGAGGTTCCTCAAGACGTTAAAAATAGAGCTACCCTACGACCCAGCAATTGCACTACTAGGTGTTTACCCCAAAGATACAGATGTAGCGAAAAGAAGGGGCACATGCACCCCAATGTTCATAGCAGCAATGTCCTCAATAGCCAAACTGTGGAAAGAGCTGAGATGCCCTTCAAAAGATGAATGG
>NC_138385.1:68080295-68210877 GCF_054177405.1 Leptonychotes weddellii
CATATATACAATGGAATATTACTCAGCCATCAGAAAGAATGAATACCTACCATTTGCATCGACATAGATGGAACTGGAGGGGATTATGCTAAGTGAAATAAGTCAAGCAGAGAAAGACAATTATCGTATGGTTTCATTCATATGTGGAACATAAGGAATAGTGAGGAGGACCACAGGGGAAGGGAGGGAAAACTGAATGGGAAGAAATCAGAGAGGGAGACAAACCATGAGAGACTCTGGGAAACAAACTGAGGGTTACAGAAGGGAGGGGGTGGGGGATGGGGTAACCGGGTGATGGGTATTAAGGAGGGCACATGTAGTGATTAGCATGGGTGTTATACACAATTAATGAATCACTGAACACTAAATCAAAAACTAATGATGTACTATATGTTGGCTAACTGAACATAATAATAATAATAATAATAATAAAAAGAAAACGAGGTCCTGTATTGCCCTGCCATGTGATGTCCCCTGTTTCCCAGGGGTTGGCACTTTAGGGAGTATCTCCAATATGTGCTTCATGTGCTCTGCTCTTTAGTCCTGGACACTTTTTCCTTTAGGCCAGTCATCTGCAGAGGCCCTCTTTTGTTGTGGGCAGTGTTTGGTCCCTGGCCTGAATGTGGTGCACTTTTATTAAGTGTGCTCTGGTCTGTTTGTGAAATGAGACCTGTCAGCACCACCATGGGAACCAAGGCTCTGCAAAACTCCTGAATGAGGAGATGTGGGGTGAACAAGGGTTGGGCCGGACTTCTGGAGGAGGGGACTCCTTGCACTAGGACTGTGGCAATTGTGACTAGGAAAGGTGGTTCCACTGGACCTTGGTGTAAGCAAGTTAGGTAGTGAGTGTCAGTGCTGGGCTGGTTTCTTCAGGTGGCCCTGTGCTTATGCTGATGGGCAAGGGAAGGAAATGGTGCAAGCTAGGTCCTTTGTTCCTGGAGGGGTCTCTCCATGAATGCTGTCTCTCTGGGATAAGCTCTGAGAGAGTGAATAACCTCCCCATTGTGTGCCCAAGGTACTCTTCAGATAGCTGTTTTCACATTATATGTCCATGGGTTGTTTGCTTGCCTTCTCTTCAAGAGCAGCACAATGCTCTCATGCTCTATCCCAGCCAAGCTTGCTGACTTTTAAAACACCAGGCTTTAAACCCTGCTGGTTGCAAGAACTCATAAAATTCAGCTCCTCTTGTTTTCCAAGCTAATTGTTATGGGGATTCATTTTCCCCATGAGCTTCCTTTTGTGCTAGTCTGTCTCTCACCCTTCTCTTTGACTATGGCTCCCTCCCCACTGTGGTGGCCATGATCCCATTCTCTCCCAAACCAAGTCTCTGCACTTCCTACCTTCTTTGATGTGGCTTCTTTTCTAACTTTAGTTGTGGAGTTTGTTCTGCCAGTCTTTAAGTCAATTTCTGGGGTATTTAGAATGATTTAATAGTTATCTAGTTGTATCCATAGGACAAGGTGAGGCTAGGGACCTCCTGGTCCACCACCATCTTCCCTCTACCCAGAGGAACTATTTTTTTCAATATCAAAAGAAAAGCTTTTGATATTTCACCATTTAGTAGGATGTTTATTGTAGGGAGTTTTAAGATACCCTTTATTGTGTTAAGAAAGCACCTTTCTGTTCTTAAATATCTGAATAATTTTGTTATGAATGCAGCTTGACTTTTTTTTTTTAAAGATTTATTTATTTATTTGAGAGAGAGAGAATGAGAGACAGAGAGCATGAGAGGGAGGAGGGTCAGAGGGAGAAGCAGACTCCCTGCTGAGCAGGGAGCCCGATGCGGGACTCGATCCCAGGACTCCAGGATCATGACCTGAGCCGAAGGCAGTCGCTTAACCAACTGAGCCACCCAGGCGCCCGCAGCTTGACTTTTATCAAACACATTTTTACTGCATGTATTGAGATCATCATATGATTTCCATGTTTTGTTCTATTAGTTACACTGTTAATTGCTCTGTTAATTACACTAATTTATTTCCTAATTATAGACCAACCCTCGTCTTATTGTATTACTTTGTTATACATTGCTGAATTTAGTTTGCTAATATTTTCTTGATTTTCCATCTATTTTCATGAATGTGATTAAACTCTTATTCTCTTTTACTTATTTATAATACATCCATTGTCACATTTACTAACAAAGTTATTCTTACCACATGACATGAATTAGGAAACATTCCTTCTTTCATATGTTTTATGAAAGATTTGTACAAGATAGGGATTATTTTCTCCTTTAAAGTTTGCTGGGCCTAGAGTATTTTATTTTGCTTTAAATTCTTTGGGGAAGACTTTTCTAAATTACTCATTCATTTATTTTAATGGCTGTAGGTCTATTCACAATTTCTATATCTCCTTGAATCAAGTTTGTTAAGTTATATTTTTCAAATATTCATTTTTTAAAATTTTCAAATATGTTGTCATCGAAATTTGTGTTTTCTCCCCATTTTTCTTTCTTTTTTTTTTTTAAAGATTTCATTTATTTGAGAGAGAGAGAGGGAGACAGACAGGAATGGGGAGGAGAGGGAGAAGCAGACTCCCTGCTGAGCAGGGAGCCCAATATGGGGCTGGATCCCAGGACCTGAGCCTAAGGCAGATGCTAAACCAACTGAGCCACCCAGGCGCCCCTCTCCTTATTTTTCTTTAAGCTATCATTATGATATATCACACATATACAAATGTGAATGAAATATAAATATACATTAAAAATACACATCTGTAGATTATCACCAAAGTCAAGAGATAAAACTCTGCTAGCATTCTTGAAGTCCCCATGAGCTTCCTTGCTACACCCATCACCCTCACTTGAGTAATCCACCATTCAATAATTACTTCTTTGCTTTGCTTTCTAATTTTCCTATATACACATCTCTGAAACAATATAGTTTTCTTTTCCCTGTTTCCTAGATTTATATAAAAGAAATTAAAAAAAAAAACACAGAGAACAAACTGGTGGTTGCCAGAGGGAAGATGGGTGAGAGGAATGGGTGAAGTAGGTGAAGGGGATTAAGAGTACATTTGTCTTGATGAGCACTGAGAAATGTATAGAACTGTTGAATCACTGTATTGTACACCAGGAACAATATAACACTGCATGTTAACTATACTTCAATTAAAATTTGAGTTGTTTGCAATTTTTTGGCTATCATGAAAAATTCTTCTATGAATTTTCACGTCTATGTATGCTATGACAAACGTGTACTTTTCGGTTGGGTACACATCTAGAAGTGAAATCATAGGATATACATAACCTCAACTTTACTAGAGAATGCCAAATGTTTTTCAAAGTGGCTGTGTGCTTTTACACTCCTGTCCACAATATAAAAGAGTTCTTATCTTGGTGAGCACTGAGAAATGTATAGAATTGTCGATTCATTATATTGTACACCTGAAACAAATATAACACAGTTTGTTCTTTATACCTCAATTTTTTAAAAAGGAAAAAAAAAAGTTCCTGGTTCTCCACATTGGTGACAACACTAAGTATTATCAGATGTTTTCATTTTGAACAGATAAGCAGTTTTCTCCTTGTGGTTTAAATTTGCATTTACCTGATTCAAATGAGGTTGAAAACTCTCTAATATTACATATTTACTAGCATTGGCCATTTGATATCTTCTTTTGTGAAAAGTCTGCTCAAGTCTTTGTCCCATTTTGTATTGGATCGCCTCGCCTTTTTAATTGTCATGTAGATGCATTTCATATATCCTGGGTAAGAGTTCTTTGTTATTTATGTGTATTTTAAGTATCTTTTCTCATATTTCTCTTAATTCTATATATCCTGTCTCTTGCCAAAAATAAGTGCTTTGTTTGAATGTAGTGAAACTTATCAATTTTTACTTGCTGGATATTGTTTCTGTGCCTTTTTTGAGAAATCTTTATTAAACATGAGTCCATGAATATGCACAATCCTATATTATATTTCAAAAGATGTATGATTTTCCTTTCAAATTTAAGTTCACCGGAGTGAATTTTTATTTAAGATGTGAGGGAGAGTCCCAGTTTTTCCAAGAATAACTATGAAAAATATAGTCACTTCCCATGGTCTGCAGTGCTGCAGTTATCATTAATCAAGTGTTTCATATACAGATGAGTCTTTGTTGTCACCATACTGACTTCACATCTTGTTCTTTCTCTAATGAATCTTTGTTTTCTTGGACATTATGATTTTATATAAATTTTACAACTGGTTTATCAATTTCCACAAGAAGAAAATATATAGAACATTTAATTGGATTGCATTGAATATATAGATCAATTTTGGGAGGATAGGCATCTTTAAAATATTGGATCTTCCAGTCCACTAACATGTAATATTTCTCCATTTATTTGTCCCATTTTTTACTCTCGGTAACATTTAATTATTATTTTTCACTCAAAAGTGGCATATATTTTATTAGTTTTACAAATAAGTGCATTTTTAATTTGAGAATATATTATCATTGGTTACATTTGTTAAGCTATAATTTTAAATCAGTTAAATTCACTTTTTGTGTACAACTCATTCTAGGAGTTGACAAATACACACAATACTATAACTACTTCCACAATAAAAAAAAAAAAAAAGAACAGTTCCATTATCCCCCAAATTTCCTCATGCCTCTCTGTAGACAAATTCTTCCCCATTATCCCCAATTCCTAACAAACTGGCTGCTTAGAAGAGGTCCTTGGCCAAGAAGTTGTCCTGCTGAAACCAAAATTCATGTGGAAGGAAGTGATCTTATTTGGTGTTGTAGAAGGGGGTAAGGACACTTGATTGCCTGTGGATTTGGAGCTGACAGTGTCTCTCTCCTCATTTTGCTTTCCTAACATTTCCTTACCATGTTCTCCTCCTACCTCTCTGGCCACTCCCGAGTTTCCTTCACTGGCACCATTCATTCCTCCTGCAAAAGATTTTTTCCCTGCCTTTTTCCTTCTCAACATCTACTTATCCTTCAATTTGCAACCTAGATGCCACTTTCTCAGGAAAGGTTTTTGTACTTCTCCCCCTAGATTTGGCAAGTCCCTATTGTTACATACTCCCCAAACACCCTGTATTTTCCTTGATAATATTTTCTCCACTTACAATTGCTGGCAAACATTTTGTAACAATTTGTTTAATTATGAAATTTGTTTTCTGAAGCACTAAATTCTATGTTGCTGTTTTGTGCACCACAGTTGTCAGAATCTACTATAGGGTCCAGTACATAATCCATAGCGTATGGATTGTATTTGGCACATAAAGCACAGTGAGTGATACGTTTTAATCTGATATGTCCATGTTGATGATACCGAAGGTGCCATTCTCAGCACCCCCTCTTTTTTTTCCTGCTACACTCCCTCTGTACTTCACTAATCTTTCCATCCATCTTCCCCTTTCTTTAGTCTCATACTTTTTCACTGTGAGCACAACCATGCCCCATGATTTTAGGCTAGCACTATAGATTATCTCTCTACCTGGTCTTTTCCCAGTACCCCCCCCCCTGCCGATCTCTGGGTATAAGTATTTGACTGCCCCCTAGAAATTTCCACTTGGAAGGCCAATAGAATTTCTCAAACTACTAAACTCTAACTCCTCTCCTACACCACAACCTACTCCAAATTTACTTTTCTTGTGCCTAAAACCTCAGGTCATAATATTATCATGCAACCAGTCTCCCAAGCCAGAACATCTGGGGATCATTTTACACTCTTTCTTCTCCCTTCCATCTGGTCTCCAACTCTTATTCATTCCTAAATCTAAAATCCTTTTACCTCTAACACCCCTCCTCCATCCATCCCTACTACAACTTGAGTCCCAGTCCATGTCAGTTCACCCTGGTTCTTTTATTTGGGTCGTTTCTCATTCTCCTTTGCTTGGATTGTTGCAGTGTTCCCCTGACAAGTCTCCTCACCTCCAGGAACTCCCTTCTTCATTTCACCCTCTAAGCCATCACTACCAAGTCCTGTCCAGAATGCAGGATATTTCTCCTTCCGCAGTGACCCACTCACTGACTTCTCACTTGCTGCCTGTGGAATGAATGGCAAACATTCACTACAGCCTTATCTGGAATGTCTTTGAACTGGCTCTAGTATCAGAGCTGTAATTTTCCCTAGCCACATTGGCTCCCCCAGAACTTAGGCTCTGATTGGGGTCCTCTGTTCTTATCTTAGGTCTGTATGACACAATTCCCAGTCTGCTGTGTTCATATTCCACTGACCTCTGCACATTAATAATTGACTTACAGACTGTTAGGAAGTGGCATCCAGATCTTAGAAGCAAATCTTGACTGCCAAACTTCCTATATCAAGCATGATGTCCCAATTAGGGGACTTCTACAGAATTCCCTGGTCATAAATAATGTTTTCTCTTTTCCACTAGACCAGGAAATTCCATGGCAGCTATGGTGGCCACCCTGTACCAGCTTGCTCTCTAGCAACCACTCTGTATCAACAAGTTCTGCAGGACACCCAAAATGATCTCCTGAATACCATGTACTATAACAAAGATCAGTATGAAGCCCACTTTAACAGGAACATGAGAACCATGGAAGCCAGAATAAGCTTGAGACATGATCTGTATCATATCTTAAGACATGCACATTTCCCAACATTTTATGTACAGTCACTGAGGTTGAGTCACATAGTATTCCCCTTCTAATTACCCTCTACATGCAGCTGTGCCCTTTCTTACACTGCTCCTTGCCACTCCTAGCCCTTTTCAACTGTCTATCATTATTCACCAACCCCCTCTCCCACATATTCCCAACCCCAGAGGATGGAAATCCAATATAGTCAGGGGGAGAAATGGCAAGCTCCTGCCAACAGTGAAATAGCTCCCAGCCCTGGTACACTGGAAAGGGCATACTGGACCACCAGAGGAAACAAAATATGTAGTTTTTCCAAAATCCAAGAGTGGCAGTCACTAGGTGATCTTGGGTTCCAGGTTGAGGGGGTTCTAAGAAAGCATAAGATATCTGGCTTTCTCTGTTGTTGTTGTTAAAGTTATCCAGCAGATCTCTCAATGCCTTGCAGCAGCCATCAGGTACTGATGAGTCAGAGATGCCCTAAGTCTATCCAGGTAACTTTTCATAGACTCTCATTGCAGATTCCCTGCCTTCTCTCTGTCTGGTCCCATTTCTACCTGTTGGTAACTTCTGGATTGAGAATCATGACTTTAATGAAATACTTGCTAACATAATAACATAAATACAAAATAATGTTAAGTTTAAAAAGTAATTTGTTGGGGTGCCTGGGTGGCTCAGTTGGTTAAGCATCTGCCTTTGGCTCAGGTCATGATCCCAGCATCCTGGGATCAAGGCCCACATTGGGCTCCCTGCTCAGCAGGGAGTCTGTTTCTCCCTCCTACTGCTCTTAATGCACACGCTCTCTCTCTCTTCTCAAATAAATAAAACCTTTTAAAAAAGTAATTGGTTTAAAGTTGTTTAAAATAAAATTTATTATTGTTATTATTTTTTTAATTTTTTAATTTAGATTCAGTTAGCCAACATATAGTACATCATTAGTTTCAGATGTAGTGTTCAATAATTCATCAGTTGCGAATAACACCCAGTGCTCATCACATCACATGCCCATCACCCAATTACACCAAACCCCCCTTCCCACCTCCCCTCTAGCAACACTCAGTTTGTGATATTTAAGAGTCTCTCATGTTTCTTCTCCCTCTCTGATGACTTCCCATTCAGTTTTCCCTCCCTTCCCCTATGATCCTCTGTGCTTTCTTATATTCCACATATGAGTGAAACTATATATTAATTGTCTTTTTCTGATTGACTTATTTCACTCAGCATAATACCCTCCAGTGCCATCCATGTCGATTTAATGGTAAGTATTTATTCTTTCTGATGGCTGAGTAATATTCCATTATATATATATATATCACATCTTTTTTACCCATTCATCTGTCAATGGACATCTGGGCTCTTTCCACAGTTTGCTTATTGTGGACATTGCTGCTATGAATATTGGGATGCAGGTGCCCATTCATTTCACTACATCTGTATCTTTGGGGTAAATACCCAGTAGTACAATTGCTGGGTCATAGGGTATCTCTATTTTCAACTTTTTGAGGAACCTCCATACTGTTTTCCAGAGTGACTGCATCAGCTTGCATTCCCACCAACCGTGTAAGAGGGTTCCACTTTCTCCACATCCTCGCCAACACTTGTTTTATCCTGTCTTGTTAATTTTAGCCTTTCTGACTGGTGTGAGGTGGCATCTCACTGTGGTTTTGATTTGTATTTCCCTGATACCAAGTAATGTGGAACATTTTTTCATTTGTCTGTTGTCCATTTGTATGTCTTCTTTGGAGAAATGTCTGTTGTCTTCTGCCCATTCCTTGACTGGATTATTTGGTTTTTGGGTGTTGAGTTTGATAAGTTCTTTATGAATCTTGGATACTAGACCTTTAATCGATGTGTCATTTGCAAATATCTTCTCCCATTCTTTAGGTTGCCTTTTGGTTTTGTTGACTGTTTCTTTTGCTGTGCAAAAGCTTTTTATCTTGATGAAGTCCCATAGTTCATTTTTGCCTTTGTTTCCCTTGCCTTTGGAGACGTTTCTAGCAAGAAGTTGCTGCGACCAAGGTCAAAGAGGTTTCTGCCTGTGTTCTCCTCTAGGATTTTGATGGACTCCTGTCTCACAATTAGGTCCCTCATTCATTTTAAGTTTATCTTTGTGTATGGTATAAGAAAATGGTCCAGTTTCATTCTTCTGCTTGTGGCTCTCCCATTTTCCCAGCACCGTTTTTGAAGAGACCATTCTTTTTCCATTGGATATTCTTTCCTGATTTGTCAAAAATTAGTTGACCATAGAGTTGAGGGTTCATTTCTGGGTTCGCAATTCTGTTCCATTGATCTATGTGTTTGTTTTGTGCCAGAACCATTCTGTCTGGATGATTACAGCTTTGTAATAGAGCTTGAAGTCTGGCATTGTGATGCCTCCAGCTTTGGTTTTCTTTTTCAACATTCCTCTGTCTATTTGGGGTCTTTTCTGGTTCCATACAAATTTTAGGATTATTTGTTCCAGCTCTATGAAAAATGTTGATGGTAATGTTGATGGTATTTTGATAGGGATTGTATTGAATGTGTAGATTGCTCTGGATAGCACATTTTAACAATATTTATTCTTCCAATCCATGAGGATGGAATGTTTTTCCATCTCTTTGTGTCTTCCTCAATTACTTTCATAAGTGTTCTGTAGTTTTTAGAGTACAGATCCTTTACCTCTTTGGTTAGGTTTATTCCTAGGTATCTTATGGTTTTCGGTGCAATCGTAAATGGGATCAATTCCTTAATTTCTCTTTCTTCTGTCTCTTTGTGAGTGTATAGAAATGCAACTGATTTCTGTGCATTGATTTTATACCCTGCCATGTTGCTGAATTGCTGTACGAGTTCTAGCAATTTTGGGGTGGAATCTTTTGGGTTTTCCACATAGAGTATCATGTAATCTGTGAAGAGTTTGACTTCTTTGCCAATTTGAATGCCTTTTATTTATTTTTGTTGTCTGATTGCTGATGCTAGGATTTCTAGTACTTGGTTGAACAACAGTGGTCAGAGTGGGCATCCCTGTTGTGTTCTGTCCTTGGGGGAAAAGCTCTCAGTTTTTCCCCAATGAGGATGATATTCGCTGTGGGCTTTTCATAGATGGCTTTTATGATAGTGATGTATGTTCCCTCTATCCCTACACTGTAGAGTGTTTTTTTAAGAAAGGGTGCTGTATTTTGTCAAATGCTTTTTGTGCATCTATTAAGAAGATCATATGGTTCTTGTCCTTTCTTTTATTAATGTAGTGTATCACATTGATTGATTTGAGGATGTTGAACCACGCTTGCAGCCCAGGAATAAATCCCAGTTGGTCATGGTGAATAATCTTTTTAAGGTACTGTTTGAGCCTATTGGCTAGTATCTTGGTGGGAATTTTGGCCTCCATGTTCATCAAGGATATTGGTCTGTAATTCTCCTTTTTGGTGGGGTCTTTGTCTGGTTTTGAGATCAAGGTAATGCTGGCCTCATAGAACAAGTTTTCTTTCCCTTTCTATTTTTTGAAACAGCTTCAGAAAAATAGGTATTAGTTCTTCTTTAAATGTTTGGTAGAATTCCTGTGGGAAACCATCCAGCCCTGGACTCTTGTTTGTTGGGAAATTTTTGATTACTGATTCAATTTCCTTGCTGGTTATGGGTCTGTTAAGGTTTCTATTTCTTCCTGTTTCAGTTTTGGTAGTTTATAAGTTTCCAGGAATGCATCCATTTCTTCCAGATTGCCTAATTTGTTGGCATATAGTTGCTCATAATATACTCTTAAAATTTTTTATATTTCCTTAGTGTTGGTCATGATCTCTCCTCTTTCATTCATGATTTTATTAATTAGGGTCCTTTCTCTTTTCTTTTTGGTAAGTCTCGCCAGGGATTTATTGATCTTATTAATTCTTTCAAAGAACCACCTCCTAGTTTTGTTGATCTGTTCTACTGTTCTTTTGGTTTCTATTTCATTGATTTCTGCTCTAATCTTTATTATTTCTCTTCTCCTGCTTGGTTTAGGCTTTATTTGCTGTTCTTTCTCTAGCTCCTTTAGGTGGAAGGTTAGCCTGTGTATTTGAGATGTTTCTAATTTTTTGAGAAGGCTTGTATTACTATGTACTTCCCTCTTATGACTGCCTTTGCTCTATCACAAAAGTTTTGAACAGTTTTGTTTTCATTTTCATTTGTTTCAATGAATTTTTTAAATTCTTCTTTAATTTCCTGGTTGACCCATTCATTCTTTAGTACCATGCTCTTTAACCTCCAAGCGTTTCAGTTCCTTCTTAATTTCCTCTTATGACTGAGTTCAAGTTTCAAACCATTGTGGTCTGAAAATATATGGGGACTAATGCCAATCTTTTGGTACCATTTGAGACCTGATTTGTGACCCAGTATGTGATCTATTCTGGAGAATGTTCCTTGTGCACTCGAGAAGAATGTGTATTCTGTTGCTTTCGGATGGAATGCTCTGAAAATATCTGTGAAGTCCATCTGGTCCAGTGTGTTATTCAAAGCCCTTGTTTCCTTGTTGATCCTCTGTTTAGATGATCTGTCTATTGTTGTGAGTGGGGTGTTAAAGTACCCTACTATTATTGTACAGTTGTCAATGTGTTTCTTAAATTTTGTTATTAATTGGTTTATATAATTGGCTGCTCCCAAGTTAGGAGCATAAATATTTATAATTGTTAGATCTTCTTGTTGGATAGCCCCTTAGGTATGATATAGTGTCCTTCTTCATCCCTAACTACAGTCTTTCATAATCAAGTCAAAAAATGAGCAGAATACATGAACAGACACTTCTCTAAAGAAGACATATAAATGGCTAACAGACACATGAAAAAATGTTCATCATCATTAGCCATCAGGAAAATTCAAATTAAAACCACATTGAAATACCACCTTGTACCAGTTAGAATGACAAAAATTGACAGGGCAAGATACAGTCTTTCATTTAAAATCTAATTTGTCTGATATGAGGATTGCTACTCCAGCTTTCTTTTGATGTCCACTAGCATGATAAATCATTCTCCACCCCTTCACTTTAAATCTGGAGGTGTCTTTAGGTCTAAAATGAGTCTCTTGTAGCCAGCATATGGATGGGTCTTGGTTTTTTTTATCCAATATGACACCCTGTATCTTTTGATTGGTGCATTTAGCCCACTTACATTCAGAGTAACTATTGAAAGATATGAATTTAGTACCATTGTATTGCCTATAAAGTTCCTATTTCTGTAGATTGTCTCTGTTTCTTTCTGGTGTATGTTACTTTTGGGCTCTCTCTTCACTTACAGGATCCCTTTGAATATTTCCTGCAGGGCTGCTTTGATGATCACAAATTCTTTTAGATT
The DNA here is from genome assembly GCF_054177405.1 of Leptonychotes weddellii. Classification (NCBI taxonomy): domain Eukaryota; kingdom Metazoa; phylum Chordata; class Mammalia; order Carnivora; family Phocidae; genus Leptonychotes; species Leptonychotes weddellii. The sequence continues at coordinate 68,092,141 of NC_138385.1, forward strand.
CTGTTTGTCCTGGAAGCTCTTTATCTCTCTGTCCATTCTGAATGACAGCCTTGCTGGATAAAGTATTCTTGGCTGCATGTTTTTCTCATTTAGTACCCTGAATATATCATGCCAGCCCTATCTGGCCTGCCAGATTTTTGTGGATAGGTCTGCTGCCAGGCTAATGTTTCTACCATTGTAGGCTAAGGAGCTCTTGCCTCAAGCTGCTTTCAGGATTTTTTCTTTATCTCTGAAATTTGCAAGCTTCACTATTATATGTCAGGTTGTTGATCTATTTTTATTGATTTTGAAGGGGGTTCTCTCTACCTCTTGGACTTGAATACCTGTTTCCTTCCCCAGATTAGGGAAGGTCTCAGGTTATGATTTGCTCAAATATAACTTCTGTCCCTCTCTCTTTCTTCTTCTTCTGGGGCTCCAATATTTCTAATATTGTTTTGCTTTATGGTATCGATGAAAAGGAAAATTTTAAACTGAAAGATAAAAGAATCATGAGAAAAAACTTCAAATTCTATATACTGTTTTCCCCTAGCACTGGAGTTTTATAGTTCTGTGTGCTCTATAAACCTGGTATTCCCCTGATGCTCCAGGTGGTCTTCTGGGGGAGGGGACTGCTTTGCTGATTCTCAGGTGTCTTTGCCTGGGTGTAGTTGCACCACCCCTGCTTCAGGGTGTTCTATGTGCCTTCTGTTCCCTGAAGGCTTTCTGAGCCTTTGGAGGATGAAAACAGAAATGGCTATGCCTGCTCTCCCTGAGCTGAAAGATTGGGGTCCCCTCTCTTCAATAAACCCTCAGAGAAAAGCAGTCTTCATTTTTGTGTGCACCAAACTCTACAGACTCCTGTGGTGTGCACCCATGCAGATCCTCCTGGGGGAGGGAGGTTGGTTGCTGCGTTTCTGCCCTTTGCAGGGCCCCTGCATGGAGAGCAGTCAACAGATCATACCACAGTTTGTGGTTATGGCAAACCGAGCTGAGAGCCCACTCCCAGGCTCACTGACCATAGCTGGTTTCCCTGCTCCAATGCTTGGGAACTCTGCCAGCTCAGGCACCCCCGTTCTTTCTGTGACCCTGGGGATCCTGAGTCCACACTGTCCCACCTAGGATTCTGCCCCACTTTGCCACCTGAGCACCTTTCAGGCAGGGATGTCTCTCATTGGAGCAGACTCATAAAAGTTCCTATTTTGCAGTCCGGGGCTATATCACTTTCTGGTAACTGACTTACAGAGTCTCCCTCCCCCCATCATTTATCTTATGATATATCCCCTCTGATTCACTTCTGTACACCTCCTACCTTGCAAAAAAAATGGTTGCTTTTCTATTTGTAGAATTTCAGCAATTCTTTTCTTACATCTCAGGTTGAATTCATAGGTGTTCAGAATGATTTGATAGTTATCTAGCTAAATCCAAGGGAACAGATGAAACAAGGTCCCCTACTCTTCTGCCATATATTCTGTTATTATTATTTTAAACTACATGTGCATCATTAAAAAACTGAAAGTACAAATTAACATAAGAAATTACAGACTGTGTAATTCTTAATTTTTATATTTTCTGTACTTTTTTACAATATGCATAAACTACATTTATACTCATAAAAACATTAAAAATGCAAAGAGACTACTTTGTTTTGGTTCATATTAAGCATTGCCCTAGGTCTCTGGTTTTCCAGTCTTTTGAATCTAGAATTCAAATTGCTAAAGTGGTAGGGCCTATTGCTCTTGGCACCAATGTGATTTGCAGTTATCTAGAGTTGTCTTAGACTGTGGCATTTAGAAATTGACAAGGCAGCATGCCAGGCAACAAAGATGGCTCATTTGATGGGAGGATGGTATTCTTTTCCAGGCAGCTGACATTAGCTAAAATCAGCTTTATTTAAAAAGTAGGTGCCACAGGAGCCTCTGTTGAAAATAAAGATCCAATCCCAGTATTAGAGACATTGGTCTCTATGATACAGGGATAGGTTGAGCAGGAGATCAGGCCACAGAGAAGGGTTGTCGTGGGTCCCTAAAAGCTGCCTGATGAACCCAGAGCCCAGTCAAAACCCTTTCCTCTTTCTTGATAAGGTTGGTCACCAGGGTGTTGAGTTTGAAGAAGTAGATATGAACCTCATAATCTGACTCCCCTCCAATAGATCTGTCATTTACTGTCTGGGCTTGCCACTTGAAAGTTATAATTACCTTGCCTGGCACTCTTTCCACCCACCAGGAGATGAAGTGCATCAGAAGCTTAGGATGGGGTAAGAAGGATGCATCAAATGTGTAAGGGGGCCAAGAATATCCTGATTAAGGGAACTGTGAGAGAATATCCCTCTTCTTATACACCTCTCTGGAATATTACATGACTTAAAGATATGGGAAAATACTTTCTTTCAGGAATTTAACTGGTTATCCAAATTTTTTAAAGGTGTATAATTATCACCAGAAAATATTCTTTGCCTTTTGCTCCCCAAGAATGATCAAAATCAAAACCCAAATTAAACAAAACAAGCACCTCCCACTATTATTATCTGAAGTCAACTGTACTTTCCCCAACTGAGTCCTCCCAGTTTAAACTGTAGAATTAACCTTTACTTGGAACAATGTCTGTCTTCTTGAAACTTTACATAAATCACATCTGTTTCTTTGGTTATATATTCATTCAACACTTCTTTAGCCCCTACTATGTACCAGGCAATATTCTAAGCACATGTAATTGTGTAAAGAAAATTGACTGAAAACCATTCTTGTCTTGGGAGGGAAGGTGGACCAAGATCCTTTTAAGTTAAATAAATTTAGGATTCTATTAAAGTAACCCCAAATCAATCTCTTTTATAAACCACAGCCTCTCACACTTTATTTGAAAAATCTATATTTTTATATATTTTGCTTAATCGTGGGCTACCTGCATTTGTTCTTTTAGTAAAATTGAAAATATGTGTGTATGTGTTTGTGTGCTATTAGAATACAATCTTAAGAGGTAGAAAGGACCTTAAAGGTTCTCTATGTAATCCTACCCAATAAATAATTACCTTCCACAACTCCTTGAGAGTAGACATTTAACTTCTGCTTGAATACTTCTGGTGATAAGAAGCTCACTACTGTAAAAGCATTTTGTTTTAGGACCACTCTTCTCCTTAAAATGATCTTTGAAATTTACAATTAGAATGAAATTGCTAGTGTGCTGGTTTTTGATCTAAAAAATGAGGAGACTAGAAACTCATGTGACCTAGAGATGAACAGGGTGTAGGGGAGCTTCAAGAAAGGAAAGGGGGTACTGGGGAAGAAAACATTGAAGGTCATAGAAACATGTGAGTACATGGAGAGGTTGCTAGAGATTGGAGGAGGTTCCCTGAGTTTCAAGAATTCAGTTGGCTGATAGGGATGTCTATGTGGCTGGAGCAGAATGAGAAGGGAAGCAGGCAAGAGATGAGGTCAGAAAGGGTCTGGATCATACAGGGCCTTATAAGCCTTGGTAAGGGATTTGGATTTTATTTTAAGTTTGTGGGAAGTACTTGGGAGTTTTTAAGTAGAAGTGTAATTTTTTCTTTTTCTTTTTTATATTATAACCCCATGACTTATTTTATAACTGGGTTATGAAAGTTTGTACCTTTTGACCTTTTTTTTTTTTTTTGCTTTTAAAATATCACAATTCTATCTAGTAATTCTCTTAGCATTCTTTCTGCCCTGTCACTTTATACCTCATTCCAGAAAACCTGAACTACTCATAGTCCCCTGACTATACCAGATGAAAGAAGCATATCATGTTTTCTTGCAATTATATGCACACCCACTCCCTTATTTTTACAATTCCCTCTTCCCTGCCCTTGTCAATCTGACAAAATGCTTGTTTTGCCACCAGACTTGGCTCAACCATCACCTCTTCTAGGAAGTCTTCTTGTACTTTCTCAAGCCAATCTGGGTGCTTTGTGTTTCCATTATTTCAGCTAGTTACAAGTGGCAATTTATGTGACACCCCTGAGGTCCAGGGCAGTATCTGCTTATCTCTGAAGCCCCAGATCCAGCACTGTGTCTGGATTAATTAATCCACTAACAAATTGTTGAACTCTTCTAAAATGAAAAAAACAAAACAAAACAAAAATCCAACATTTTGGGAGCAGATATCCTCCCAAATATAATTAGTTTACATGCAATGATACCATATGGTACATTTTAAAAATTTTTCCTGGCTATATTTTGTAACTATTTCATCCTGGTGGTATCATACAGAAATAGCAGAATTCAAATTAGTTGTTCTCTGAAAGCATTATGAAGTCTTTTCTAGAGCTGTGAGAAATGACCACTCCCACCTACCTTAAAAAGTTCCAGGTCAAAATCATCTGTACCATTATTTAAGTTATAGAACTTGGGGGCTCTTGGGGCACCTGGGTGGCTCAGTCATTAGCGTCTGCCTTCAGCTCAGGTCATGATCCTGGGGTCCTAGGATCGAGCCCCGCATCAGGCTCCCTGCTCAGCGGGAAGCCTGCTTTTCCCTCTCCCACTCCCCCTGCTTGTGTTCCCTCTCTTGTTGTCTCTCTCTCTGTGTCAAATAAATAAATAAAATCTTTAAAAAAAAAAAAAAGGAACTTCACATGTCCACAATAGCCAAACTATGGAAAGAGCCCTCACTAATTGTTTATGTAGCTATAAAATGTAGACTTGACAAAAGTAACTGAAGAAAGTAACCAGGGTAGGGAGCTGGAGACCAGTAGCAATGGTCTTGATGAGCAGTGGTGGGAAGCCTAGTGAGTAAGGTCATGACCTCTGGAGCCTCACTACCTAGGTTTGAATCCTACCCCCTCACTTACAAGCAATTACCTCACCTTTCTGTGTATCAATTTCTTTGACTCTAAAAGAGGAATGATGATAATAATAATACCTTGCTCACAGGATTTAAGTAATTCACCTAAACACAATCCAGGCTACGGCTGGAGGGACATATGCACTGTTCCAGAGCAGCTCAGAGGAGGGAGGGGCTGACTGCTGGGTTGGTTGGGTAGGGTTCTTAGAAAACATCTGAGTTGGGGTTTAAAAGACTGAGAGAAGACTTTCCAAGGCAGGAGTCATTCATTTCAAGATAACCTAAGCCAAAACTTTGAATTTTTTCCTACATTTCCAAGGGGAAAATAAAGCCCACATTAAAGATGCCTTTTCCCAGGAGTTCTATTAATCAAATCCCTGGGTTCTAGTTTGTACATCAGCAAGATGGCCACCAGGTGGCAGCACAAAGTTATAAAATCAAGTATCCCAGTGACATTACAATCCCTTTGCTTACAGTGCTCTCATAAATCAGGATGCTCTTAATTAATGTAATACAGGGGCTAGGATCAGCTGTCTAGGAATATTTGCAAAGTCCTGCTCTCCAAGATTAGGCAAAGTGTAGCTTTACCCAGCTTAGGTCTGCAGAGGCCTGTGATGGAACTCGAGGCACTGACACCTATTCCAAAAGTTCCTGGGCTGGGAGATCCCGTAGAGCCTACTGGGTACAAGTAGAAGCTTGAAGCAGAGTGAGAGATGAGTTGGACCTGTCAGTCAAGGCTTTTCAGGTATTGGAAGCAGCAGGTAGCCATGTAGAAAATGGCATCCCAGGGCAGCACTGCTGCAGGGGTATAACTACACTGAGGATGTCTGGTTGACAGAGCAGGCAGCAGTGACTTTACCAGTTCCCTAAAGTCATAGGATCATAGGATGGGAGAGCTGGACAGGGCCTCATATATCAGAGACCAGTCCTTCTATAGCAGATGCTGTAATACACCATCCAAATCCTCCATCAGGGCTAAAGCAATTATTTCCCTAGTTGCTGAAAGTCCTACCTGAAGATAGCTTTTTGGGAATTGTCATTCATTGGAGAGAGCTGACTTGCCCTTAGCCACATTCCCAAGGCTGCCTGTATTCAATGACTACTTTATGTGAGGGGGGAAAAAAACCAACCCTGACACCTGGTACCAATTCAGGAAGGTCATTCTTTTTTTTTTTTTTTTTTATGTTATGTTAATCACCATACGTTACATTATCAGTTTTTGATGTAGTGTTCCATGATTCATTGTTTGCATATAACACCCAGTGCTCCATTCAGTACGTGCCCTCTTTAATACCCATCACCAGACTAACCCATCCCCCTACCCCCCTCCCCTCTAGAACCCTCAGGAGGGTCATTCTAATTCTGGAGTTCCCTTATGGGGTCACTCAGAGCCTTTGTTGGGGCTGTATCACAGTTCAGCTTCTCTCTCTACTCACTCCTGCTTCTTTCCTCCCTCCACAGATGTCAGTTCTGAGAGTATCTCCAATAAACTTCTTGCACACTAAGCTCTGGCTCAGAGTCAGCTTTCCTTGGAAACCCAATCCCACCTTTGTTTTACTTGTGGGGAAACTGAGGCAGTTTTGAAAGTGATACACTGAGGGAGAAGTAATCACTTTCAATGATCAACAACCTCAAATCTAAGGAGAGTAGTACTCAAAGACATGCTGAACATTCAGTAAGCAAGTCTCCAAGAGCAGAGGTTTGTCTGTCTTTTCCCCTACTATATCCTTAGTGCCTCCACATAGTAGGCACACAATAGATATATGTCCAATGATTGAATGAATGAACACAGGCCCTTAGATGGCAGATATAAGCAGAATTCCCTCAGGGCTCTCCAATAGGAAACTATTGAGACTACATTATACTTCTCAATGTCTCCGGCCACGTGTTTTCTTCTTGAAATCCCATAATTGTCCTCAAAGGAAACATTCCTCTCAGTCCCTGTTGAGGATGGTAGGAAGCTTTAAAGCAGCATGATTAACTCTATGCTGGTCTTTGGATACATAGACTATATTGACTTCATAAGACTACCAAACTGAGAGCAGATACCCAAACCATCTTCATGAACCCTAAGCTGTAAAACTACAAATATTAAGACAAGCCATGTCTGTATTATTGAGGCCCTGAATCAAAACCAAGAGAAATTACTTTTATTATATCTTAGTCAGTATGGAGAGCATTCCTCTGACATTAATTGAGATTGACCTTGCTTGCCCACTCTTAACACTGTCATTTTTTAAAATTCGTGTACATCTAGGAAACACAATGACCTAGGAAAAACAAAATGTTATAGACCAGAGCAGATTGATTATGAGCATTGTTTCTGCGATCAGATAAGCTTTTGTTCAAATTTCAGTGCTGCCACTTTAGTGGCGGTGTGACCCTGAGCAAATTACTTAATCTCCCTTTACCTCAGTTTCCTCATCAATAAAAGAAGGATTAAAACAATAATATCTCCTTAAAAGTTTTGTTGTGAGCGTTACATGTGTTAATATATATAACATGCTTAGAACAATGTCCAAAATACTAAGCATTTTATAAGGCTTAGCTATTATTTGCATGTAGAATCCCATCCTGCCACATTTCTAAAGAGAATCTAGATACTGAATTGTGTATTTCAAGGAGCCTGTGGAGTCCTGGATGCCCTTTGCTTTAGGATTATCTGGCTCTGTGGCTACTGTTTGTATAGCTGCATAATTTATTAGAAGCTGAGGTTTCTGGTTGGAAAATAAAACAGATGCCTTGTTTTAGCCACACTCAAATCACTGGTAAGCTGTGGTTTTTATTGTGGCTCTAGAAAGTACAAGGTGTTTAAGCTTATAGTTACCTCCATTCTACAAATGCTGCTGGAGATATTTCCAACCCTGGCCCCAGTCCACTTCTTCTTAGTTCTTGTGGCAAGGGGGTGAGGGTGGAAGCTGTACAAATTACATGCAAACTGAATTCCCTCCTCAAGCACTTCTGGATGTAAGGAGATGTCCCCTCAAGTACTTCTGAATATAAGGAGATGTAGGAGATTGGAAAAAAAAAAAAACTGATTGTATAATTATTGGTCCTCTGCAAGATGGACTTCCATGGAATCTTATTGGGATTGTTCAAGACCACTTGCCTGCTAGTTAAGATGAAATTCAGTTTTATACACTTCCCAAGTTTTCTATACTTCCCAAGTTTTCTACAATGATTATCTGATAATTAAGAGAAGTGGGAGGGGTGCCTGGGTCGCTCAGTCAGTTAAGAGCTCGACTCTTGATTTTGGCTCAGGTCATGATCTCAGGGTCGTGAGATTGAGCCCCGCACTCAGTGAGGAGTCTGCTTGAAATTCTCTCTCTCCCTCTCTTCCTGCCCCTCCCCCTGCTCTCTCTCTCTTAAATAAATAAATCTTTAAAAAGAAGAAAAGTGGGGTTTTCCATTGAGCATCTCTCCTTGGATAGAAATACCCATCCAATTCCTTCTATTATCTTGGGGTGGGAATACCTTAGGGAAATCAAACTTAAAACCACAAGGAGGTATCACCTCACACCTGTTAGAATGGCCATCATCAAAAAGACAAGAGATAAATTCTGGCAAGGATGTGGAGAAAAGAGAATGCTTATGCACTGTTGGTGGGAATGAAAATTGGTGCAGTCACCATGGAAAACAGTATAGAGGATCCTCAAAAAATTAAAAATAGAACTACCATATGATCCAGGAATTCCTCTTCTGGGAATATATCCAAAGGAAAGTAAAACACTAACTTGTGGGTCCCTGGGTGGCTCAGATGGTTAAGCATCTGCCTTCGGCTCAGGTCATGATCCCAGGGTCCTGGGATCGAGTCCCATATCGGGCTCCTGGCTCAGCGGGGAGCCTGCTTCTCCCTCCCCCTCTGCCTCTGTCCCTGCTCATGCTCTCTCTCTATCTCTGTGTCTCAAATGAATAAATAAAATCTTTAAAAAAAAACACTAACTTGAAAAGATATCTATACTCCCATGTTCATAGCAGCATTATTTACAATAGCCAAGACATGGAAACAACCTAAGTGTCCATCAATAGGTGAATGGATAGAGAAGTTGTGGTATGTATGTATGTATGTATGCATGTATGTATGTGTATAGTGAAATATTATTTTCAGCCATAAAAAATGAGACAATCCTACCATTTGAGACAACATGGATGAACCTTAAAGACATTATGCTAAGTGAAGTAAATCAGAGAAAAACAAATATTGTATGAGCTCACTTATGTGTGGAATCTAAAAAAATAGGTTAAAAAAAACCAAACTCACAGAAAAAGAGATCAAATTTGTGGTTACCAGAGGTAGGAGTAGATAAGGAGGAATGGGAGGAAGGGGGTCAAAAGGTTCCAGTTATAAGATACATAAGCACTAGGGATATAATGTACAACATGACGACTATACTTAACACTGCTGTGTGGTATATAAGAAAGTTGTTAGGAGAGTAAATCCTGAGAGTTCTCTTCACAAGGAGATTTTTTCTTTTTTCCTTCTTTTTTTCTTTTCTTTTTATGGTATATATATGAGAAGATGTGTGTTAACTGAACCTATCATGGTAATCATTTCACAATATATGTAAATCAAACTGTAATGTTGTATGCCTTAAACTTATGTAGTGATGTATGTCAATTATTTCTCAATAAAATTGGGAGGAAAAAGGATTGGGGTTGAGGATGTTTCATGTGGGAAAGGCTAGAACCTCTACCTCAAACACTGAATTTCTAAAAAGATGAAACCCATTTTCTCAAAAGGGAGAGAAAAATGTCAGGCATTAACATGTATATTGGGGCATAAAACAGCCTCCCCATTTCCAAGCAGATAATCATAGTCAACATACCAAAAGAAGGAGAAAAGGAAAGGAGTAACTGCCTATAATCTATGAGCTCCTACTGTTTGCTAGAAACTATGCTAGGCTTCTTAACATACGTTATCATCTACCAAGTGAGGTATTATTTTTATTCTCATTATACAGATGAGGAATCTGAGACTCAGAAAGGTTAAATTACTTGCCCTTGGTTACACAGCTAGTAAGACACAACTAGAATTTAAAGCAAGGTCTGATTTCAACACCTATGTATTTTCCATTACACCAAAGCAGTCTCATTATCTTTATTGGTTGAAGAGTGCAAGTGTATTGCAATCATTGCTTAGGTTCTTTATAGGGCAGTAAAATGTTGGTTTTTTGGACTGGCTTTGGCATCATTGCCTGATCTGAATCACTGCCTTGTTCCTTACTAGCTGTATGACCATGGGAAAATTACCTTCCTTACCTCACTGAACGTTAATTCCCATATATATAAAATAACTATATTTGCTATTGTTGTTATCTTCCTATAAGACCAATGAAATCAGGGAAACCAGGGTTACCTGGTTCTGCCATTTACTAGTTCTGTGATTCTGAGTATGCATCTTAACCTTTTTGTTCCTCAGTTTATTCATCTACAAAATGGAGAGAATAACAGTATCTACCTCATAGTGGCGTTTTTTAGGATCAAATGAGTTAATACATATAAAAGTCTTATAGTGGTGCATGGCACATAGTAAGCACTCAATATTGTAAGAATTATTTTTATTTAAAAGGAAGATTACTGTTATTTAAGTGGAAGATTCATTGCTTAAATTAACAAGGACTTTGGAAATAATCCAGGTAACTGAATCATTAGAACTTTTAGTTAGGAAATAACCATTGCAAGCCTCTCCAAGTAATCAGTTGGGGGAAGGGACCCTTCCTCCCACTATGTAGATGACTTGTCTTTTCCCAGCCCAATTAGGAGTGCAGTTGGGAGAGTCTCTCTGTATGCCAGATATGTAAGATCTTGTGCTCCATCTTTCCTTAGGTAAGTAAAATGAGACAGTCAGTATTGCTCTCTGGGGTTATATCATAATTGCTCAGTGACTTCTGGGCAGATGATCTAGAAATATTAAGCTAAGCAAGAGCAACAAAATGGATTTCATAAAAGTAAATCACAATCAGAGAGATTTTAATCTAAAGCAAATAGACAGTAATTGAGGACAAATCATAGCCAAGTCTCTGTTCAAATGGAGTTGGTGGGGGGAGGCTTTCATCTTTGAAAAACATCGTGAATTTGGTTTTTCCCTTCATTATCCTATTGAGTGACCTTGAAGAGAAGATGGCAGGCAAAAATAAGAAAAGAGTTTCGAGTTTGAATGGTTGAGAAAGGTTTTTGCAAGGAGTGAAGGGGACAATGTTGTCTGTGCTATGCAGCAATTTTGTCTCAGAGATGAAGTCAAGAAGTAAAGGGGAGAAAATAAGAGAATGCACAAAAAGGGAAAGCCAAAATAGAACGCACGAAACATGTAGAGATAAGGCCTCTTTAGGCCATACACTTAGGTACTCAAAAGGGCCTGTTTCCATACCTGTAAAGGAGATTGTTAGAATAGGATCCTTTTCACTTCAATGCTCTCCACTCCTGTTAACCTTTTACCCCATCCTACCCCTTGCCAAGCCCAGAGTACTAAACAATAAATATGAATGCCCTCTATAGCAGTATGGCATAGTGGTTATGTGTGTAGGTTCAAAAGTGAAACTGTCTACTACTTACTAGCTGTAGGCCATAGGGCAAGTTATTTAATTTCTCTGTGCCCTGGTTTCCTCATCTGTAAAATGAGGATAATAGTACCTAACTAATAGGGTTGCAAGGAATAAATGACAATACAAAAATAATGCTTTGAACAGTGCTTGGTATACAGTGAAGGGCTCAATAAATATTAGCTATTATAAGAGATCTTGCAGGAGCTCCAACATGACTGAGTCTATCATTTTAAGTATTCCACAATCCCTGACATTTAAATCTTTTTGTAAGATTTTATTTATTTATTTGACAGAGAGAAAGAGCACGTGCAGGGGGAGTGACAGGCAGAGGGAGAGGGAGAAGCAGGCTCCCCACTGAGCAGGAAGCCCAATGACCTGGGATCCCAAGACCCTGGGATCATGACCCGAGCCGAAGGCAGATGCTTAGCTGACTGAGCCACTCAGGCACCTCGATCCCTGACATTTAGAATCTTCTTTCTTTCAGATATAGTGATGGTTCTTAAAATGCTGCCCCTGGAACTCCTGCATCAGATTCCCCATTGTTTACTTTAAAGTGCACTTTTCTGGGCATCCGCTTCGAGACCTATTGAATACAATCACTGACCATGAGGCCCAAGAATCTGCATTTTCAACATGCCTTCTGAAATTTGAGAACCACTGCTTTGTAATTTTGGTAGGCTAATATAAAATCCTTCTAAAAAAAGTGGTGCTGAGTGGCCCCTGGGTGGCTCAGTTAGTTAAGCGTCTGACTCTTGGTTTTGACTCAGGTTATGATCTCAGGGTTGTGAGATAGAGCCCTGTTGTTGGGCCCGCACACAGCATGGAGGCTGCTTGAGATTCTCTCCCTCTCCCTCCCACTCTGCCCCTCCCCCTTCTCAAATAAATAAATAAATAAATAAATAAATAAATAAATAAATAAAATCTTTTTAAAAAAATCTGGTGTTGAAGCCCTTTCTGCTAACTTTAACCTCAGGAACACCATCTAGGACGTTCCTAATTAGGCAATCAGGTCTCTCACTACCAGTATGTGTAAGAATCCTTGAGGAGACCTGAATTGTACTGGCTGGGCCCTAACTGAATTCTTAGGATGGGCGGATAAATACTAAATTGCGGCTTACAGTTGGTAGCACCGACAATCTAGCAGTAGTCTCTATATTACTCAATAGGCCAAAGAAATGACCACCATGTTAACATCTTTTTTTGCAAAAATTTTCAAGTTCCTTAGGGGAATTCTCCCCCATGGAAACCCATCTCTGAATTCTTAATGGGGTGCATGGAATTCAGTATAAGTGCTCTTTAGTTTTAGTCTTACATGTGGGAATTTGTGGGAATTAATCTATCCCATAAAGCAAAATATATGTGTTTTATACCATCAGGGTTTTGGGGGAGCAAATATAAATAATACTGATTCTCTGATCAACCACCTTACTCCTACCAGCACAGAAATCAAACTGCTACAGGTTTATCTTTAACCTATTGGTGAAAATTATTTGTGTCAGACTAGCTCCCTGACAGATGTTTGTGAAGTTTAAACAATGTTATTTTATTGCCAGTTTCATGCAAAATCAATCTAAAACTGGCTAAAATGAGGATTTAGTCTAACATGTACTCACTGTGTAGTCTGAGTCAATGATCTTAACAGCCATTTGCTCCTAGGTGAACTGCATAGATCTGTACCAAAATCAGACCTTGGGATTTTATTGGGAGAAAAATCATTGAAAAATGCCCCCTTGGTATCTCCATAAGAGACAGAGATCAGGACTCTTAGTCTCAAATACTGACTCCAAATCTGATGCTCTTCTCTGTAGTGTTAAAATCTTCATGGAAAGCAAATCAGTTCTATGATTCTGTAGTTAGGCCCTGAGCCCTGAGATAGTTTCTAGCATGCTAAAATTTCTGGGGTATTCAGAACAGGCCTAACATTCCTAGGCCTAGTTGCTAGTTATTTGAATTCCAGGGCATCTCTAGAATAAGCCAGTTTCTGCCTGAGTCTCAAGTCTTGCAAAAATCAATTTGACAGGCATCCCCCATATCTAAACTCTTGGAGATTCCCATGATTTTATAACAGCTTCTCTTCTACATAGTTGCAAATTGAATAGTGATTTGACTCCAAGAGTTTTCCATCATTTTTATTGTGATTGCTTTTAACATTGGCTATATACAGAACTGTATTAAATATGTGCACTGCAGCAGTATAAAAGACACTGTCCTGGTTTCCAGAATTACATGTATCTGCTTAACTCTTTACCCCTCCAGAACTCTGTGCAGGGAAACTTTTTGTTATACTGTTTTAAATTTTTATAGAGGGGCACCTGTGTTGCTCAGTCGATTAAGGGTCTGCCTTTGGCTCAGGTCACGATCCCGAGGTCCTGGGATCCAGCCCCACATCAGGCTCCCTGCTCGGCGGGGAGCCTGCTTCTCCCTCTCCCTCTGCCTGCCACCCCCCCTGCTTGTGCTCTCTTTCTCTCTGTCAAATAAATAAATAAAATCTTAAAAAAATAAAAAAAACTTTTATTGGGACATATTTGGTAACATTTTTGACATATAATTCACATACCATACAATTCACCCATTTACTGTGTATAATTCATTGTTTTTAGTTGATCCACACTTGTACAACAATTAGCACAATCAATTTTAGGACATTTTCATCACCCTATAAAATGATCCCATACCCACTAGCGGTTACTCCCCATTTCCTCTGTCTTCCAGTTGCTGGCAGCAATTTCTAATCTATTTTCTGTCTCTATAGCTTGGCCTATCCTGTACATTTCATATGAATGGAATCATATATGTTGTCTTTTGTGATTGGCTTCTTTCACTTAGCTTAACGTTTTCCAGATTCTTCCATGTTTCAGCATGTATTAGTACATCATTCCTATGTCTTTTTATTATTGAGTTGTGAGTACTTTACAGATTCTGAATACTAGATCATTACCAAATATATGATTTGTAAATATCTTCTCCCTTTGGGTTGTATTTTTCACTTTCTTGATAGTATCGTTCAAAGAACAAAAGCTCATAATTTTGACAAAGTCCAGTTTATTTATTTATTTTCTTTTGTTGTACCATGACATGGAAATGCCTGCATGCAAGGACTCACTCTATTTTTTCCCCCAAAGTTCTTATCACCATGTATGCATACTATCTACTGCATGCAATTATGTTCATTGTTTATTATTGGTTCTTCCAACTTTGAGGTTAATCTATAAGGGCAAAGTCCTTTGTCTCTTTAGTTCACTGATGTCCAAGAATCCTAGATGCTCATTACACACTTCTCAAATAAGTGAATTTTAAATAATTTTCTTAGGCTCAATTTTTAGAAGTGAGCTAGTCAAAGTAAATCTAAAACAAAACTGAGCTCATACAAACAGAGCGTAGAGTGGTGGTTGCCAGTGGCTGGAGGGTGGAGGAAATGGAGAGATGTTAGTCAAAGGGTATAAACTTCCAATTAGAAGATGAATAAGTTCTGGGCATCTAATATACAGCAGGTGACTATAGTTAACAATACTTTATTATATACTTGAAAGTTGCTAAAAGAATAGATCTTAAATGTTCTCACCCCCCCCCCAAGTTGTGGAGTGATGGATGTGTTAACTAACCTTACTGTGGTAATCATTTTGCAGTATATACATGCATCAAATCATCATGTTGTACACTTTAAACTTACACAATATTATGTGTCAATTACATCTCAATAAAGCTGGAAGAACAAGTACATGAACCTTGGTTTTTGAGTGAGAAATTATAGCAAGATTTTCTTCCAACTTTGTAGGGCCAAATGGACCTTCAACTAGAATCAGAAGCACATGATTCTGGAGGTAGAAATTGGGTCTTCCACCTATAGTACTGTGGCCCACATTCAGTGCCTTAGTTTGTACATAATGTCCATATCTTGAAAAGATAAAATTAGAGGAGGGTACAATTGTTTTTCTATTTAACATGACAGTTTGAACTTGAGGCTAGGCTGAGAGCAGATGTATCATATGAGCTTTGAAAGCCATCTTTGGAAAACAAACCCTCTTTTTTGTGGGAATGGACCCATGGAGCTATAAATATAGTTATTCTGATTTTTTTGTGCTGATGACTCATCTAGATACCAGAAGACTTTTCATGGCTTAGCACATAATTAGAAACCTGAGCACAGGTCCATTTTTCGTAGAAAAATAGTGATTAGTCTGTAGAAAAAGGCTAAATCCCCAACCACATGTTGCCACCCCACTCTAATACTTGCCATGTTTTCTGTCACAAGGAAACACAGGGACTCCATGAGATCTGGAAACTGTGTCATAATGTAATAGTAAGATTAGAGAAACAGCACTAGATTAGCCAAGGAAAAGCACTGACATTACTGAGCCATTACTGTCTTCCACACCCTTCACATCTATTTAACTGCTCAACACAACCCTATGAGGTAGGTACAGTTTTTTTCCACCCATTTTACAAATGAAGAAACCGAGGCACATATAAATGAAGTAACTTGTCTAAAGTCAAGAACAGGGATTCAAACCTGGGTTTGACTGACTTCAAACTGAGAATTTTCCTGTAGCAGCATTATGACATTATAATTCCACTCATAGAAGTGAAATCCTAATTCTCACTGTGGATGGTTTAGAGACTATGAACAATATCCTTCTTCTCTTGGAGTCTCAGTTTCCTTATCTGTACAATGAGGGAATTGGGTCTAGAGTTGGATCTCTAAGTACCCTTTTATTTTCTGATTCCACTTGATTATCACAACATTTTATGAAGAAAATTGGGCACATATTATCTCCACTTTCTGAAGAAACAAATGGGAGTTCAGAGAGATTTAGGGTCTTGTATACAATCACATACCTAGTTTTTGGGAAAGTTAGACAGAACTCATGTTTCTGAACTTCTAGATTGAAGCATCAGAAGCCACTGGCCAAGATTATGTTACCTTCTATTTCTTCTCCTCATTATGGGAAAATTCCCTATTCCCACAAACCAGGGTTAACATTAATAAAATAGTATTCTTTGAAATCTTCACATACTTTCTCTGCATCTGAATGTGTGATCAGTTAGAGGTTTGTTCTTATTGTTCCAGAAATGGAAAAACCCATCAACTCATACTTTTTTTCCAAAGGATTTTGATGGGAAGAATTGATGGTTAAAATATATCAAGAACCTACCATGATACTAGATCCTGGGCATTATTTCTGCTTTTCCCAAGCTTGCCTGATAATCATAATCCCTGGAGAACTTGTTAAAAACACAGATTCCTACAATCCACTGAGAACTACTGACTTGAAATAAGCATATGAATTTTTAATAAGTGCTCACAGACAGTGGGTCTTAACCATGAGTTAGGGCTGATTTTTTTAATCAGCATGGATGACTAGTTGGTTTTTGACCAGTATATACTCTGATTGGTTAGAGCCTATGCCATACCAGTTGTTAAATATTCTGAATATCAGTCTTCAATATAGGGATCAACATGTCCATTTGACAGAAGAGGAACTAAGATTCCAGGAGTGTCCGTAGTTTTCACAGATATTAATCAGGCAGTGGTGGGAGGGGGAGCATGCTCATTTTCCTACAACTACAATAAGCAGTCACTGCCAAAGAGAGCAGACCATAGTCTGGAGTGTGTATCAGTCAGGATTCTCCAGAGAAACAGAAGCAGTAAGAAACATATAAATAAATAAATTTATTTTAAGGAATTGGCTCATGTGATTGTGGGAGTTGGCAAATCCGAAATCTATAGGCCAACAGGTTGGAAACTCAGGAAGGATTTCTATGTTACAGTCTTGAGGCAGAATTTCTTTTTTCCCAGAAACCTCAGTTTTTGCTCTTAAGGTTTGGATCAGGTCCACACATATTATCGAGGGTAATTTCTTTTACTTAAAGTCAACTGATTGTAAATATTAATCACATTAACAAAATACCTTCACAACAACATTTAGACTAGTGTTTGACAGATAATTGGGCACCACAATATAGCCACGTTAACACATTAAATTAACCATTGTGGGTTGTATGGAGGAGTAGACAGTTTTAGGTCAACATAAGTTTGATCCCCAAAGACAAAGTCTGCTACCTCTCACCAAACTGCTTATTAGAGAAGGAAACTCCAGACTCAATAACTCAATCAGATTTAAAATACAGTAACTATTATACTGGACCATGTTCTCTCTGTCCCTGGAAGGGCAACTATTGAGGCTAGAAGCAAAGAAAGAGATCAGAGCTCTGCCTCTAAATGACCTAAAAATAAGAGATTTCCTACTTTTGTCATATCTCTGTCATTTAACAGTTTCTTTGTCTATAACATGGAGATAACAATTGTATCTACATATTAAGGGTTTTGTAAGGATAAAATTGAATATACATAAAGTGCTTAGAACAGTATCTTGCAGATAATAAGCACTATAAAAGTGTTACCTGTTGTACTATTGTTTTTGTTGTTAGCAGCACCAGCACCAGCAACATCCTAGGTAGAGCCCTCTACAATAGACTGAAGTCGTAAGTTTGCATTCAAGGACCTCTTTTGATATTGGCCTGTTCTTGATTCTATTGGCAGCACCTACAGAAAGCTTGGAGAGGGTTAGCCTCTCTCTTCCATATCGGCATCAGCTATTCCCAATAAATATATCACATGGGTAAAAACAGTATGATGGTCACTTTAAAATAAGACAAGTGGGTCTCCTTGCTTATGCCTACTCCCTTCTGTTTCTTTTACCCCATGACCAACCAAATGGAGAAAAATTCTGGAGTCTCCAAAGCTGCCCACCCAATAGCTCTGTATTACCCATATAAACTGACCTCCCTCACTTCTCTTTCCCTCTCCTCACCAAAACCCTATGACTTAAGAAACACTATGCTCAGCAAACTAAAGCCCAAAGAGTTAAAGGGACTTGCCCAAAGCCATCCAGTTAATAAATAGTAGAGTAGAGATTTGAACCCAAATATGTGGGACTCCAAGCTCATGTTTTGTTCACCGTACCACATGAATACATCCCCATATATCCATGGCTTCAAACCACTTATACAGAATTTGCATTTCAAAAGAAGAGTTGTGTAGATGCAAAAAGCATGAATCAAAAGGAAGGAATTTCTTTTAATTAAATTGTAACTTGTTTAAGATTTGGAAAGAATTGTGATGAAGATGAATTAAAAAAACTGGCAAGGATGCCTTCTAGGATTAACCAGTTACCTTTATCCTGATCATAAATAATTTTAGCATATATTCTTGATAATGTCATACAGGAATTAATTTATAAAATTGTAATATTTAGGCAGTGTGGCAAGAGAGTGAGGGACAGATTTGGAGGCAGGAGGTCTTTCAGGGATGCCTCCAAAGCATATCATTGTGTGAAGTCTAGACATTAGACTTAAGATGGTCATCTTACTGACAAACCAACTCAGGTGGATGCAGAAGATAAAGGAAATCTCTTTATAGCCCTCATCTTGGGAGAAGAATGACAGGAGAGACTGTTGGACAGGCTAGTGTTAAGGTCAGATCCCTGTAATGTTCTCTCTTTCTAGGCACGCACTCTGCCAGGCTGCAGAGAACTTGAAAGTACTTTGAATTACTTTGGGACTTGCCAAATCTTAGCTAAGCTGTCAATGTGGAAAATCACAGAGTAATTACGAGTGCTTTCACTGTCCTTCTAAATTAGGCAATAAATAGGATGAATCACTGAATGAGACATCAGTACTTTCCAGGCTCTCTGCAGCATACTGAGAAAGGTAATTTTAGAGTGAAAACCAAAGAGCTACCCAAGCAGAAGGAATATGTGCAAAGGGGAGGGAACTTAGAACAAATACTACTTTTAAATTGTTGCCATTTTGTAGATCAAGAAACATAGCAAAATCTTCTTAATTTGCAAACAAACACTGCTACAAAAATGTCTCTCATAGCTACTCTCTTCCATCCCCTTCAAACACTGCTGCAGGGAAACTTTTGCCAATACTGAAGGCCCCACAAAGAACTTACCTATTTTTCCTACTTACCAGACAAAAAGCACCACCAAAAACAACCGCATGGAACAGTTAGAGTATCCCTTTGCCATGAAAAATATACTCACATGCAAACACCATTTTTATAACACTGTCCCCCTGCTCAGAAATTTAAAATTGTTCCTTTGCCCACTACATCAAGTTTAAGTTCTGCAATTCTTTGACTTTAGAAATGAGGTGTTTCATAATCTATTTCACTTCTATTTCCCATCAAATAAAATTCCTATAGGGAATTCCTTGTGTTCCTATGGAGTTGAAACCTGACACTTTTGGATTTAGTATTTGCAGTTTTAACTATATAAGTGCAATGCCAATGTTCAAGTTCAGGCTAGAGTTTGCAAATTTTGCTGAAGCCAGACTTGAAATAGCATTGCTGTGGAAGCTGATGTACAACACCCAGACTTCTAGCTAGTGATGGCATTTTATATGCTCTCCTGCATCCACATCATAATACAGCTCTACTATTCTCCCAAATATTCAATGACATAGGTATCACCATCCCTGTTTTACAAATGAGACAATTGAAGAAATTAAATATGATGTATTCTTTCAACAAACATTTACAGAGTGGCTGTTCCAGAAAATAGGGATACAGCAGTGAACAAACCAGCACTTCTGAAGCTTATACTGTTGAAGGGTAGGAATGAAAATAATCAAGTAATCTAATAAACAAGATGATTGCAGTGAAGGAATGTTTAATGAAAAGACATACATAATTTTAAAAGAAACAAATGGAGGAGAAAATGACAAAATGAGTGAAGACAAAATTATAATTCTAGCACAGAGCCAGTCAGATACCAGAGAAATCGCTGAATGCAAACTGTTACACTACTTCACACCAAAGCACCCAGTGTAGTGAAGGAGCTCTTGAGGTGATGTTGTTGAAATACAATTAATGAAACAGAATATTAAGCCCTACTAAACATAGCTTTTATTTTTAAAAGTTTATGGTTTTAAAATGTGTGCATAGAAATAAGATTGGAAAGATATTCATTCACTGAATGAATATGTTTTTAGAATCTACTATGTGTAAAATGCTATTCTAGGCACACTGAGAATACAGCAATGAACAAGAAAGACTCTAAGAACTTTCTGCCCTCCAAGAACTGCAATTTCAGTGGGAAAAGGAAAATAAGTGAACAAATACATGGATTAGATACTTCTAAGAAGCTGTAGCATTCTGAAAGTAATATCAGTGATACAAAGGGTTAGGCTACTTTAGATTAAGTGGTCTAAAAGAATATCCGAGGGGATAGCATTTGAGCTGAGACCTAAATAAGATGAAAGTCATGCAAAGATGTTGACAAAGCATCCCAGAATGACAGAACAAATGCAAATCTCTGGAGAAGAACTGAGTTTTCCATGCACTAAGAACTAAAAGAAAATGCATGGGACTAGGATAGTGTGAGTGAGGGGCACGATATTAGTTGGGAGAAAGATGCAGGGGTCAGATTATGTAAGGTTTTGTAGGTCATCATAAGGAGTTGGTTTTAAGTAAAATGGGAAGCCACCTCAGGGGTTTTAAGCAAGGGAGTGATATAATCTTACTGAGGATTTTAAGGACAATTCTAGTTGATGCATAGAGAATGGCTTGTGAGAATGGCTAGAGTAGATGCAGAGAGAGCAGTAAAATATCTATTGCAGGAGTTCTGGTCCTGGGTGACATGGAGTGAGCATGCTTTACCCTGTCTGTCTCACTGATTACAACTATGGAACCAGACTGAATACAGGGGCAGGTATTTGAGGTCTCTGAAAAGTAAACAGCAGAAGTAAAGAACACTAGAAGTAGAATCACCACCTTATCAGCAGTGAGTTTACCATTTTTTAAACTTTTCTTCTTCCTTTGGTATCTCCTAGTTTGAACTGTGAATACATTCACAGGATGGATTCAAATAACACTACAAAGCCTAAGAAAGCTTAACTGGTATTGGAAACACAACCAACAGAAGGCAAGTTGGAAGTTGGGGCCAGAAGTTAATTAAGTCAGTTGCTTGCTAAAACAAAATGTCAACATTCTTCATAGAATTTAGAAGAGGCCCATAGTCTCATAGCAAAATATTTAAAATGACAAGATGCAATCCAAAATTATTAGGCATGTGAAAAACCTTAAAACTTCAAGTTGCATGGGAAATAGACATGAAAACAAAGATGACACAAATGTTGGAATCATCATACAAATACAGCTCTTATAAAAATGCTCAAATAAGCAATCTTGAACATTCTTGTAACAAATGTTAAAGCACAAATTCTCAATATAGTAGACAGACATTAAGGTGGTTACTCCTTGTGATTATGCTATATTTTACAAAACTCCATCTTGTTAGCCAATTTGCTCTCTTTCTTCCTTGCTGGCTTTGAAGAAGCAAGTTTCCATATTGTAAGAGAACCATGTAGTCAGGAACTTCAGGCAGCCTCCAGGAGCTGAGCATGTTTTCCAACTGACAACTAGTAAGAATCAAAGGCTCTCAATCTTACAGACAAAAGGAAGCACATTCTAACAACCTGAGTGAACTTAGAAGCAAACCAACTACCAGTCAAGCTCCAAGTGAGAATAGAGCCCTGGCCAATACCTCGATTAAAGCCAAGGCAAGTATCTAGCTAAGCTGTGCCAACTTCTGATTGACAGAATATGTAAGACAGTAAGTTTGTGTTCTTTTAAGTCACTAAGTTTGTGGGTAATTTGTTACATAACAATAACTAATACACTTCACAAAGGTATAGAAGCTGTCTAAAAAACCCACTCATTGAACACTACATCAAAAACTAATGATATACTATATGTTGCCTAATTGAAATTAATAAAAAAAACCCACTCAAACGGAAATTTTGGAACTGAAATTCGCAATAACTGAAATTTTAAGAAAACATAACTGGATGGATGCAATAACAGAATGGAGATGACAGAGGAAAGAGTCAGTGAACTTTAAAATCTGTCAATAGAAACTATCCATTCTGAAAAACAAAGAAAAATTTGAAAAATAGCTAACATAGGTTTAGGGACTTGTGGATCAATAACAAATGGTCAAATATTTGCATCTTCAGAGGTAAGAAAGAGGAATGTGCTGCTAAAAAAAAAAAAAGGAATGTGCTGCTAAAAAAATATTTGAAGAAATAGTGACACAGAATTTCCCAAGTTTGGCAGAGATATACACCTAACCAATTTAAGAAGCTAAGTGAATCCAAACTAAGATAAACCAAAAGAAATTCATGCCAAGAAACACCCTAATAAAATTGCCAAAAACCAAACACAAAGAAAAGATCTTGAAAATAGCCATAGAAAATATACCCATTATATATAATGGGTAAAATGATTCAAATGACGTTAGATTTCTCACTAGAAACCATGGTGGGCAGAAAGAAGTGGCAACATTCTTCAAGTACAGAAAGAAAAGATCTGTCAATTCCAAATTCTATATCCATATCCAGCGAAAATACTGTTCAGGGGAAAAGAGTAAAATAAAGACATTCCCAGATAAAGTAAATCTAAGAGTATTTATAGCAAGCAGATATGCCTTAAAAGAATAATAAAAAGAGGCTTTTTAGACAGGAAGAAAATTTAACCAAAAAGAAATATGGAACAGCAGAAATGAAGGAAGAGCAAAAGCAACAGTAAATACCTGAGTAAATAATAGACTATTTTTGTTCTCTTGAGTTTTTAAAAATTATATTTGATAGCAAAAATTATAAAAATGTTTGATGGATTTTCAATATATGTAGATGTAATATATAAAACAATTATAGCATAAAGAAGGCAAGGTAAAAGTACCTATTAAGTAATAGTTTCAATATCCCAAATAGAGTGGTAAAATATTACTTTTAGATAGACTATGAAAGCTAAGTATATGTTTTTAATTCCCTAGAGGAAGGGTCATCAAATTTGGGACTACAGGCCAAAACAATACATTGTTTTTTTCTTTTCTTGTTGTGGTAAAATACAAATAACATAGAATTTACCATTTTAACTATTATAAAGTATACAAGTCAGGGCATTTACTACATTCACCAGGTTGTACAACCACCAACTCTGTCTTGTTCCAGAACATTTTTATCACCCCAAAAGGAAACCCCATACCAATTAAGCAGTCATTCCACATTGTCTTTTCCCCCTAGTTCCTGGCAACCACTAATATATTTTGTCTCTGTAGATATGCCTTTTCTTGATATTTCATACAAATGGAATCATACACTATGTGGCCTTCTGTGTCTGACTTCTTCAGTTAGCATAATGTTTTCAAGGTTTATCCATGTTGTAGAAAGTATCCATACTTCATTCTTATGGTTGAATAATATCCTATTGTATGGATATATCACATTTTGCTTATCCATGCATCAGTTGATTTCCTATTGTGCATAGGGCTGGTATGAATATTTGTGTACAGATTTTCCCTCGAACACCTATATTCAATTATTTTGGATATAAAACCAGGAGTGAAATTGCTGAGTTATATGATAATTCTATGTTGAACGTATTGAGGAAACTCTAAACTGTTTTCTAAAACAGCTGAACCATTTTATATTCCCACCAGCAATGTATAAGGGTTCCAGTTTCCCCATATCCTTTTCAAACTTAATATTTTCCATTTTTTATATTATAGTCATCCCAGTAGGTGTGAAGTGATATCTCATTGTAGTTTGATTTGTATTTCCCTAATTATTAATGATTGTCTTAGTCCATTTAAGCTGCTAAAACAGAATTCCATAGACTGAGTGGCTTATAAAAAAACAAATTTATTTCTGACAGCTCCGGAGGCTAGAAAGTGTAAGATCAAGGTGCTGGCAGATTCAGTGTCTGGTGAGAGCTTGCTTCCTCCTTCATAAATGGTCAACTTCTTACTGTAACCTTACATGGTGGAAGAGATGAGGGAGCTCTCTGAGGCCTCTATTATAAGGGCAAGAATTCCATTCATGAAGGTCTACCCTTGTGACCTAATCATCTCCTAAAGGTCCCGCCTCTAAGCACAGTTACATTGGGGGTTAGGTTTCAACATATGAATTTTGGGGGGATATAAACATTCAGTTTATAGCAGTGTTGTTAAACATCTTTTCATGGACTTATTAGCCATTTGTATGTCTACCTCAGGGAAATGTCTATTGAGTTCTTTGCCTGCTGTTTAATTGGATTATCTTTTGCTATTCAGTTTTAAGACTTTTTTTTATATATTCTGAATACTAGACCCACATCAAAAATATGATTTGCAAATATTCTTTTCCATTACAGGAGTTGTCTTTTTATGCTCTTGATAGTGTCTCTTAATGCACAAAAGTTTTTAATTTTAATGAAGCCCAATGTATATATATTTTTTCTTTTGCTCCTTATACTCTTGGTGAAATATCTAAAAAACCACTGCCAAATCCAAAGTCATGAAGATTTACCTCTAAATATTCTTCTAATACTTTTATAGTTTGGGGTCTTGTATTTAGGAATTTGATCTATTTTTAATTAATTTTTGTATACAGAGGAAAGATCAAACTACATTCTTTTGCATATGGATATGCAGTTTTTTCAACACATTTTTTTTTAAAAAAGACAATTTTTTCCCAGTTGCATGTTTTTTCACCCTTGTCAGAAATCAGTTGACCATAGATGTATGGGTTTATTTCTGAACCCTCAATTCAGCTCCATTAATCTATATGTCTATCCTTATGCCAGTTCACACTGTTTTGATTCCTGAAATTTTGTACCAAGTTTTGAAATTGGGAATTGTGGATCCCTCTACTTGATTCTTCTTTTTCAAGATTGTTTTATTTAAGATCCCTTGCAATTACATATGAATTTCATGTTGAGGTTTTCCATTTCTGCAAAAGAGGTCATAGGGATTACCTCATATCTATCAATCATTTTTGGGAATATTGCCATTTTGATACAAAGTCTTCCAATCTATTAACACAATATTGCTCTCCATTTTTATGTCTTCTCTAATTTCTTTTATCAATGTTTGTAATTTTCTGTTACCAGTAAGATATCTTTTTTGTTAATTTATCCCTAAGTATCCTACTCTTTATAATGTCATCATAAATGGAATTATTTTCTTCTTTTTTTTTCTTAATTTCTTATTTGGTTGTTCATTGCTAGAGTAGAAAACTACAACTGATGATTATGTATTGATTTTGTATCTTACAGTTTCACTACATATTTTTATTAACTCAAATAGTGCGTGTGTGTGTGTGTGTGTGTAGAGTCATCAGGATTTTCTATATGTAAGATCATGATGTCTATGAATAGAGATAGTTGAAATTTTTTCTTTCCACTTTGGATGTCATTTTTTACTTGCCTAATTCCTCAGGCTATAACTTCCAGTACAATGTTGAATAGAAGTGACAAGTGCAAGAACCTGTCTTACCCTGATATTAAAGGGAAAACTTTCATACTTTCACCACTGAGCTTATTGAGCCTGCTGTTACCTATAGTTGTTTCCTGAATGCTCTATATCATGTTAAGGAAATTCCCTTCTATTATTCATTCTTTGAGTTTTTTTATCTTAAAAGGATGTTAGATTTTGTCAAATGTGTTTTCTGCATCAATTGGGATGATCATGTATTTTCCCCTTTTATTGTATTAATGTGGTTATACTGATTATCATATATGAAATCACTCTTCCATTCCTGGGATACAACCCTCTTGATCATAGTGCATAATCCTTTAAATATGCTGCTGGATTTGGTTTGCTGGTATTTTGTTGAGGAGTTTTGCATTTATATTAATTTGGGATGTTAGTGTGTAGTTTTCTTATAGTATCTTGGTCTAGTTTTATTTTCAGGGTAATGCTGACCTCACAGAATGAGCTAGGAACTATTTTCTACTTTTTGAAAGAGTCTGAGAAAGATTTGTGCTAATTTTTTTTTAATTTTTAAAATTTTTTTGGAGGGGGAGACTTTAATTTTTATTTTTTATTATATTTTTAATGTCTTTATTTTAATTCCAGTTAGTTAACATACTAGTGCCGGTGTTATGTTAGTTTCAGGTGTACAATATACTAATTCAACAGTTTCATAGATCCCCTGTTCTCATCACAAGTACACTCCTTAATTTCCACACCTATTTCACCCATCCCCCCTCCCTTCTGATAACCATCAGACTGTTCTCTATAATTAAAAGTCTGTCTCTTTCTTTGACACTCTCTCTCTCTCATTTTTTCCTTTGCTTCTTTTATTTCTTAAATTCCACATATGAGTGAAATCATATGGTATTTGTCTCTCTCTGACTGACTTATTTCGCTTAGCATTATAATCTCTAGCTCCACCCATGTCATTGCAAATGGCAAGATTTCATTCTCTCTTATGGCTGAATAATATTCCATTATATATATATATACCACTTCTTCTTTATCCATTCATCAGTCACTGGACACTTACGCTGATTCCATATCTTGGTTATTGTAAATAATGCTGCTATAAACATAGGGGTGCATGTATCCCTTTGAATTAGTGTTTTCTATTCTTTGGATTGCTAGATCTAAGGTAGTTCTATTTTCAACTTTTTTTGGAACCTCCATACTGTTTTCCACAGTGGCTGCACCAGTTTGCTTTCCCATCAGCAGTACAAAAGGGCTCTTTATTCTCCACATCCTTGCCACTACCTGTCCTTTCCTGTGTTCTTGATTTTAGCCATTCTGACAGGTGTGAGGTGATATCTCATTGTAGTTTTGATTTGCATTTCTCTAATGATAACTCATGTTGAGCATCTTTTCATGTGTCTGTTGGTCATCTGGAGGTCATCTTTGGTCACATGTCTGTTCATATTGTCTGCCCATTTTTAATTGGATTATTTATTTTTGGCTGTTGAGTTTGTAAGTTCTTTATATATTTTGGATACTAACCCTTTATTGAATATGTCATTTGCAAATATCTTCTCCCATTCTGTAGGTTACCTCTCAGTTTTGTTGATTGTTCCCTTTGCTGTGCAGAAGCTTTTTTATTTTGAGGTAGTCCCAATAGTTTCCTTTTGCTTTTGTTTCTCTTGCCTCAGGAGACATATCTTAAAAAATGTTGTGGCAGCCAATGTCAGGGACCTTACTGCCTGTGCTCTCTTCAAGGATTTTTATGGTTTCAGGTCTCATATTTAGGTCTTTCATCCACTTAGAATTTATTTTTGTGTATGGTGTGAGAAATTGATCCAGTTTCATTCTTTTGGGTATTGCTGTCCCAATAACATTTGCTGAAGAGACGGTCTTTTTCCTATTGGACTTCTTTCCTGTGTTGTCGAAGATTAATTGACCATAAATTTGTGGGTTCATTTCTGGGTTTCCTATTTCACTCCGTTGATCTATGTGTCAATTTTTGTGCCGGTACCATCCCGTTTGATTACTACAGCTTTCTAATACAACTTGAAGTCCAGAATTGTGATGCCTCCAGCTTTGCTTTTATTTTTCAAGATTGCTTTGGCTAATCAGGGTCTTTCATGGTTCCATACAAATTTTAGGATTTTTTTGTTCTAGTTCTATGAAAAATGCTGGTGGTATTTTGATAGGGATTGCATTAAATGTGTACATTGCTTTGGGTAGTATAGACCTTTTAACAATATTTGTTATTCTAATCATGAGCATGGATGTCTTTCTTTGTGTCATCTTCAATTTCTTTCATCAGTGTTTTATAGTTTTCAGAGTACAGGTCTTTCACCTTTTCGGTTAGGTTTATTCCTAGGTATCTTATTATTTTGGGTGCAATTGTAAAAGGGATTGTTTTCTTAATTTCCTTTCTACTGCTTCATTATTGGTGTAGAAATGCGAGAGATTTCTGTACATTGGTTCTGTATCCTGAGACTTTACTGAATTTATTTATAAGTTCTAGCAGGTTTTTGGTGGAGTCTTTCAAGTTTTTCTACATAGAGTATCATGTCATCTGCAAAGAATAAAAGTTTTACTTCTTCCTTACTGATTTGGATTCCTTTAATTGCTTTTTGTTGTCTGATTGCTGTGGCTAGGACTTCAGAAATATGTTGAATAAAAGTGGTGAGAGTGGACATCCTTGTCTGGTTCCTGATCTTAGGGGAAAATCTCTCAGTTTTTCCCCCATTAAGTATGATGTTAGCTGTGGGGTTTTCATAGATGGCCTTTATTACGTTGAGATATGTTCCCTCTAAACCTATTTTGTTGAAGGCTTTTATCATAAACGGATGTTGTACTTGTCAAATGCTTTTTCTGCATCTATTGCAATGATCATATGGTTCTTATCCTTTCTCCTATTAATGTGATGTATCACATTGATTGATTTGTGAATATTAAACCACTCTTGCAACCCAGGAATGAATCCCATTTGACTGTGGTGAATGTTTTTTTTAATGTATTGTTGGATATTTTTTGCTAGTATTTTATTGAGAATTTTTTCACTTATGTTCATCAGAGATATTGGCCTGTAGTTCTCTTTTTTCATGGAGTTTTTGTCTGGTTTTGGTGTCATGGTAATACTAGCCTCCTAGAATGAATTTGGAAGTTTTCCTTTTCTATTTTTTGGAATAGTTTGAGAATAAGTATTAACTCTTTAAATGTTTGGTAGATTCGCCTGTGAAGCCATCTGGTCCTGGACTTGTGTTTCTTGGGAGTATTTGGATTACTCACTCGATTTCTTTGCTGCTTATTGGTCTGTTCAAATTTTTTATTTCCTCCTATTTCAGTTTTGGGAGTTTATATGTTTCTAGGAATTTATCCATTTCTTCTAGCTTGTCCAATTTGTTGGCATATAGTTTTTCATAATATTCTCTTGTGATTGTTTCTATTCCTGCAGTGTTGGTTGTTATTCCTCCTCTCTCATTTGTGATTTTATTTGAGTCCTTTCTCTTTTTTTCTTGATAAGTCTGGCTAGAGGTTTATTAATTTTATTGATTTTTCAAAGAACCAGCTCCTGGTTTCATTGATCTGTTCTACTGTTATTTTAGTTTCTATATCATTTATTTCTGCTCTACTCTTTATTATTTCTTTCCTTCTGCTGTTTTAGATTTTGTTTGTTGTTCTTTTTCTAGCTCATTTAGGTGCAAGGTTAGGTTCTTTATTTGAGATTTTTCTTGCTTCTTGAGGTGGACTTGTATTGCTATAAAATCCCCTCTTAGAACTGCTTTTGCTGCATCCCAGAGGTTTTGGACCATGTGTTTTCATTTGCATTTGTTCCCATGCACTTTTTATTTCTTCTTTGATTTCCTGGTTGACCCATTCATTATTTAGTAGCATATTGCTTAACCTCCATGTGTTTGTTGTTTTTGCCATTTTTTTCTTGAGGTTGATTTCCATTTTCATAGCGCTGTGGTCAGAAAAGTTACATGGTATGATTTTGATCTTCTTAAATTTGTTGAGGTTTGTTTTGTGGGCTAATATGTGATCTATTCTGGAGAATGTTCCATGTGCACTTAGAAAGAAGTGTATTCTGTTGTTTTAGGATGGAATATTCTGAATATATCTGTTAAATCCATCTGTTCCAGTGTGTCATTCAAAACCATTGTTTCCTTGTTGATTTTCTGTTTAGATGATCTGTCCATTGCTGTGAGTGGGGTGTTAAAGTCCCCTACTATTATTGTATTATCAATTCGTTCTTTTATATTTGTCATTAACTGTTTTATGTATTCAGGTGCTCCTATGCTGGGTGCATAAATATTTACAATTATAATATCTTCTTGTTGGATTTCCCCTTTATTATTCCTTGTCTCTTTGTTATAGTCTTTGTTTTAAAGTCTAGTTTGTTTGATATAAGTATTGCTATTCTGGCTTTCTTTTGACATCCATTTGTATGATACATGTTTCTCCATCCTCTCACTTTCAATCTGCAGGTGTCTTTAGATCTAAAGTGGGTCTCTTGTAGGCAGAATGTAAATAGGTTTTTTTTTTATCCATTCTGTCACCCTATATATTTTCATTGGAACATTTAGTCCATTGACATTCACAGTAATTATTGATAAATATGTATTTATTGCCATTTTATTACTTGTTCTGTGGTTGTTTCTGAAGATTTCCTCTGATCCTTTCCTGTCTTTCTCTTTCATGTTTTGTTGATTTTCTTTAATAATATAATTGGATTTCTTTCTCTTTCTTCCTTGTATATTTATTAATGGTTTTAGATATATGGTTACCATTAGATTTGGATATAACCTCTTCTGCATATAGCAGTCTATATTTAGTTGATGGTTGTTTAAGTTTGAACCCATTCTTTTTTCCTCTCCTCCCCACCTTTTAGGTATATGTCATTATATTTTATATCCTTTTCTTGTGAGTTCCTTGACTGATTTTTTATAGAAATATTCATTTTTACTGCTTTTGTGTTTTCCTGCCTTTATATTGTCACTTTTGGTCTCTCCTTACCGCTCAAATAGTCTCCTTTAATATTTCCTGAAGGGCTGGTTTAGTGGTCACAAACTCCTTTAGTCTTTGTGTCAGGGAAACTCTTTATCTCTCCTTCTATTCTGAATGATAGCCTTGCTGGATAGAGTATTCTTGGCTGCAGATTTTTCCCATTCAGCACTTTGAATCTATCATGCCCCTCTCTTCTGGCTTGCCAAGTTTCTGTTGAAAAATCTCCTGCTAGTGTTATGGGCTTTCCCTTGTAAGTTGCTGACTTCTTTTGTCTTGTTGCTTTTAAGATTTTTTCTTTATCACTATATTTGCAGATTTAACTATAATATGTCTTGGTGTCTACTTGCTTTTGTTGACTTTGTTGGGGTTTTCTATGCCTCCTGGATCTGGATATCTGCTTCCTTCCCCATATTACAGAAGTTTTCAGCTATTATTCCTTCAAATAAATAATCTGCCCCCTTTTCTCTCTCTTTTTCTTCTGGAACTCCTATAATATGAATATTACCTTTGATGGAGTCACTGAATTCTCTAAGTCTATTCTCATTTTGCATTATTCTTTCCTCTCTCTTTTATTCTAGCTTGATTACTTTCCATTACTCCTCATTTCACTTATTGATCCCTTTATCTCTCTTCTATTATTCCTTATCTCTGTGTTAAGGGTCTCTCTCATGTCCTCCACTGTTTTCTCAAGTCCAGTGAGTATCCTTATGATCATTGCTTTAAATCCTTTATGAGGCATTTTACTTATATCTATTTCACTTAGATCTCTGGTTGTGGCCTTGTCCTGTTCTTTCATTTGGGATAAATTTCTCTGTTTCCTCATTTTTTTGGCCTCATTGTGTCTATTTCGGTGTATTGAAGTCACCTGTATCTTCTGCTCTTGAAAGTAGGAACTCTATGAAGTAGTAGTTCTGGAGTACCCTCTGTTCACCAGAACCTGGCACTTCAGGAGAGTATCCTATGTGTGTTACTTATGCACTGTTGTTGTGTCTGGGTCACTTTTCCTTTCAGTGCAGTTGTTGGCACTGACTCTGTGCCTGTTATGGACTGTGTTTGCTCTCTGTGGTATTAGTGGGACCCAGGTAGGCCAGCTCTGGGGGGGCGTGCCCACCAGGGAACTTGGAAGCAGGATGATGGTGTTAGCAAAATGTGTGCTGGGCCACTAGTCCTATGCCAGATCCCCTGAAGTACTGCAGTGTCTGGGGACTTCATGCTGGGGTGGCCAGGTGTGTGTGGCTGGGGCAGGGCACAGCAGTGGCTGGGGCATGCAGCTGGGCATGGTGTGGTGCTTTGGCCCAGTGTTGTGGCTGGGCACATTGCTCAAGTGTGGCTGGTGTGGATGATTTGGTGCATTGTGCAAGGGCATCTGTGGGTGTCTGGCTGGGCATGGTGCACGATTGCAGCCAGGGGTGTGTAGCTGGGCAAGACACAAGGGAGTCTGGGGGCACACTGCTAAGTGAGGCGTGGTGGATGTGTGTGGTGCTCAGTGGCAGCTATGCACCCAGCAGCTGTGCAGGGCACTTGCTAGGCTTTAACCAAATTTGCCTTGAGTCCAGGGCCAAGGCCAACAGGTTTGGTGTGAGTGAGCCCTCAGGAGAACTCTTAGGTGGCACACTGTCAAGGGGTTAGGTAACAAGTGTCTGTGTAGCCCTGCCTTCTGCAGTTGTCTCTGTGCTAATGCCAAAGGATGGGGGAGGACAATGGCACCTACCAGCTCCTTGCTTTTTTGGAGAAGTCCCCCAACATGCTCTGAAATCAGTATGAACAGATTTGTCTCCCATTTGTCCTGGGAGGGTTATATTAACTGCCATTTTTATGTTGCCTATTTAAGGGTGGCAACCCAGTTATCACCTGCTTTCTGGGTGCACCCATTGCTGAGTCAGCTGACCTCCAAAGCTCCAGGTTCCAAGTCCCATTGGTTTTTTTTTTTTTTAAGATTTTATTTATTTATTTGAGACAGAGAGAATGAGAGACAGAGAGCATGAGAGGGAGGAGGGTCAGAGGGAGAAGCAGACTCCCTGCCGAGCAGAGAGCCCGATGCGGGACTCGATCCTGAGACTCCAGGATCATGACCTGAGCCGAAGGCAGTCGCTTAACCAACTGAGCCACCCAGGCGCCCCCCAAGTCCCATTGGTTTTTACAAACTCATGGAATTCAAGCCCTCTGGTTTAAAGCCAAAGGCTACAGGGATCAGTCTTCTTGTGTGAGCTCCCTGATGCAAGTGCCCATTTCTCTGCCCTCTTCTTGCACACAGCTCCCTCCCTCCTGTGGGCAGCCTTACTCCACCTTTCTGATCTTCCTAACCCTTCAGATGCAGCTGCTTCTCTGTATTTAGTTGTGGAGTTTGTTCTGCCAGTCTTCAGAATGCTCTCCAGTTTATTGACTTGGATGTGGATGATGTTATCTAGTTGGAAATGTGGGACAGGGTGAGCTCAGGGTCCTCCTACTCCACCATCTTCTCAAGCTCCTCTTTGTGTTAATATTTTAAAGGTTTGGTAGAATTCACTAGTGAAGTCATCTGGTCCTGGGCTTTTTCCTTTGGGGAAGTTTTTGATTAGTAATTAAATCTCTTTGTTTGTTATAGGTTTGTTCAGATTTTCTACTTCTCAAGTCAGTTTTGGTAGTTTCTAGGAATATGTATATTTCATCTAGGTTGTCTGGCATGCATTTCTTCATAGTGTTTTCTTATAATCCTTTTTATTTCTGTAAGGTCAGTAGTAATGCCTTGCTTTCACTTCTGATTTTAGTTATTTGCATTTTTTTCCTCTTTTTCAAATTGCTCACTCTAGCTAAAGGTTTGTCAATTTTGTTGAGCATTTCAAAGAACCAACTTTTTATTTCATTGATCCCCTCTACCATTTTTCTATTATCTTATCTATTTCTGCTCTAATCTTTATTATTTCCTTCCTACTACTAGCTATGGCTTCAGTTTGCCTTTTTTAGCTCCTCAAGGTGTAAAATTAGGTTACTGATTTATTTCTTCTTTTTTTTTTTAAAGATTTTATTTATTTGACAGAGAGAGACACAGCGAGAGAGGAAACACAAGCAGGGAGAGTGGGAGAGGGAGAAGCAGGCTTCCCGCTGAGCAGGGAGCCCGATGTGGGGCTCGATCCCAGGACTCTGGGATCATGACCCGAGCTGAAGGCAGACGCCTAATGACTGAGCCACCCAGGCGCCCTATTTCTTCTTTTTTAATCTGAGTGTTTAGAGCTATAAATTTCTTCCTGAGAACTGCCTTTGCAGTGTCTGCTAGGGGTTCATATGTTGTCTTTTCCTTTCCATTTATCTCTAAGTATTATCCAACTTCTCTTGTGGTTTCTTCTTTCATCCATTAGTTGTTTAGGTGTGTGTTAATTAATTGCAACATATCTGTCAACTTTCCATTTTCTTTCTGTTAGTGATTTCTACTTTCATTCTGTTGTAGTTGGAGAAGATGCTTTGTGTGATTTCAGTCTTTTAAAATTTATTGACACTTGTTTTGTGGACTAAAATATGGCCTATCATGGAGAATGTTCCTAGTGTACTTGAAAAGAATAAATATTTGGCTGTTATTGGGTAGAATATTCTGTATACTGCATGGGTCCACTTATACACAGATTTTTTAAATAAATGAAGTACAGTACTGAAAATGTATTTCCCTTATGATTTTGTTAATAACATTTTCTTTTCTCTAGCCTACTTTATTGTAAGAATACAGTATATTATACATATACAAACTATGTGTTCATCGTCTATGTTATTGGTAAGGCTTCCGGTCAATAGTAGGCTATTAATAGATCAGTTTTGGGAAAGTCAAAAGTTATATGTGGGTTTTCAACTGTGTGGGTGATCAGCACCCCAACCCCAACCCCTGCATCCTTCAAAGGTCAACTGTATCTCTACTAGGTCTAGTTGATTCATAATGGTGTTCAAATTCTCTATTTCCTTCTTGCCCTTCTTTCTAGGTGTTCCATCCATAATTAAAAGTGTGGTATTGAAGTCTCCAACTATATATTATTCTAGAAGTGAGTATACAATTTTAGTATCTTTTTGGTGGATTAACCCTTTTATCAATATATAATGTCTTCATCTCTTGCAGCAATTTTTGACTTAATCTATTTTATCTGATATTATTATAGCCAGCTCTCTTTTTGTTACTATTTACATGGAATAGCAATTTAAACTTTTTCACTTTTAATCTATTTTTTTCCTTTGGATTTAAAGTGTATCTGTTGTAGACAATACATAGTTGGATCATGTTTCTTGTATCCATTCTGCCCATCTCTGCCTTTAATTCAAGAGTGTAATGCATTTTACTTTTAAAGTAATATCTGGTAAGAAAGTGCTTACTTCTACCATTTTGCTATTTGTTTTCTCTATATCTTATACTTTTTGTTCATCATTTCCTCAATTACTGCCTTCTTTTGTGTTTAATTGATTTTTTAATATACAGTTTTTATCCCCTTCTCACTTTTTTCTGCATATTTTAAGGTTATTTTCTTAGTTAGCCTAGAGAATACAATTAACATCTTAAATTTATAACAATCTAGTTTGAATTAATACCAATTTAGCTTCATTATTACACAAGAGCTCTGTTCCTATACAGCTCTGTTCTTACCCCTTTATGTTGTTATTGTCACATATTACATCTTTATACATTGTATTCCCATCAACAGATTTAGAGTTATCATTTTATACATTTATCTTTTGAATGATATAGAAAAACTAGGAGTTACAAACCAAAAATACAATAATACCAGCTTTTATATTTACCTACTGTATTAGATTCTTAGGGCTGTCATAAACAAATTACCACAAACTATGTGGCTTAAAACAACAGAAATTTATTCTCTCACAGTTCTGGTGGCTGGAAGTCTGAAACCCGGGGGAAAGGGGCAAAGAGCTATAGTGGTTCATGAGGCTCTTTCTTCATCTGACAATCACCCTCAGCTGGATTGCACAGACAGTTTGGGACTACTAGACTGGAAGGACACAGTAAAGGCTAGAGAAGTTACATGCAGGGTTTCTTCCTAATCATTTACCCATTCCTGGTTTACAAGGGGATGTGGAGAATGATAAGACAGCAGTGTGTATATACTCTAGGAGGGGAAAATATACTCATCTCATTGGGAGATATAAAACCTGAAAAGCAGAGAGATATGGAGTATCATGGAGGGGTTCTGCATTCCTGTGGAATGAGGAAATTTGTGAGCTAATGTTAAATGCATAGGTCCAGAGAATTTCCATAGGAACCACAGGCCTTCTTCCTCTCTGTGCTGTCCAGATACTGACAGATATAACACACATGTGCATGTACTGGGTGGAGAGGTGGGGTAGAGAAAAAAATTTCTTCCACCTGGTTACACTAAACTATCCAAATTCAAAGCCATCTTCTGTTCATTGCAATGTTGTTTTGATAGGATCCTGCTGCAACTAAGACATAATCAGGATGGTCCTGGGGTACAATGGACACAGACTAATAGGGACAGTGGTTTGATCTTTTCACCTATCCCCATATAATTCCTAGGCATACCTAGCCTGATATAAAGCATATATAATTCCAGTGAAGTACAATAAAATATGCTACTGTCAAAAAAATCAATAATGCTAGGAATTATTTAGGTCCATTGATGCAGAAACTAAGGACACCAAATGAATTGCTCTGCACAAGTGGCTGTATCTCCCTTCATGCTTTTATGTCTACTTTCTCCATGGTCTCAATACCAAAGTTTCTGACTACACGGTATCCATTCCTAAAAAGACAAAACAGGGGTCATCTGAACCCTGGGAATCCTGGAGTTAGTCACTTCAGCTGTGAATAGGCAGAGACTGAAACAAAGCTCTCACCTGCAGTATTTGGTTACACATTCCAAGTGCAGGTAATGTCAACAGGTTTGCCATGAAGGATTCTCTAAAAGAGAGTCATCCTAGTCACCTGGAGATGACTGGCAGACCCATCTATCTAATGATTTTGCCACAGCCTCACTGACGTTTCAAAAACAACAGTATCTTCAGCTGCGTAGGTAAGGGTCTAAAAAAGGGGAACAAAAAAGAAATTAGACTCAATTTAATGTTCATTTCCCATCTCATTTACCCCCCAGGCCTTAGCACTGTGAAGTTCTAACAGACTTACCAGCTGAGGTGCCAGCAGCAGTAGCATCAGCAAAACATGGCATGATTCCAGTAAGGTACAATATGTGGGTAGTGCCAGAAAAGAATCCTGGCAGCTATCAGCTGAACTGTCATTTTGGTGAAAGTAGTACAAATAATAAGCTTCTGTAGCCCATCCCCCATACCCATTCTTGAGATTACTCCTTCTAACAGACATTATTTAAGTATTTGATACATTTCTGGTGTGTGGGAATCCATTTGCCTCTGCCTCTCTGACCAAAACCCCCTCCCATCTTGCTTTCTCTAATATTTTTCTGTTGGCACTCCCAGGGTGAGATAAAAGCACTAGGTTCAAGGTCAGTTTTCTGCTTGCTGAACATAAAAGCACTCAAATCCACAAAGATGAGAAAGTGGTAAAAAGCATTTAATGAGGCAACAACCCATTGTGTAGGGACACAATCTTTTTCCTCCACATTAACTCTAGTTGCAAAAAAACTCTACTTACAAATGAAATTGCATATAGAATAGATGGATAGATTGAGATGTATATACATTGAGGTTGGGGTGCATGTGTAAGTATGCAGAGATAGAGATAGATAGATAGATAGATAGATAGATAGATAGATAGAAGTATATAAACACTCTGGTTCTAGGTCTGTTTAAAACTTTATAGGGTAATGAGAAATAGTCTATTATCTCTAGAACTCCATTTATATCTGTTGAACAAAAGAATGAGCAGAGAAGACATGAAGCTATGAATCTCTGGGACAAGTCACAGTAAAATGAGGCTTAATAGAAGAGCACTTCAGAAATGGTAGAGCAAGGACCTCCAAAAATCAACTCCTCAATAAAATCAGTGAGGACAGTGGCAAAAAAAAAAAATCAACTTTTTCAGAACTCTAGAATTAACCAAATGCACCAATTCAAGGAGGATTTATTCAAGAAAAAATGGCTGAACATTTATGAAAAGAGTGAGCTTTGGAATATTTTAACTTGTCCTATTCTAATCCCCCTCTCCTCAGATCCACACTAGCCTTGAAAAATAACAGCCTGACAACTCTGATAGTTGTGAAAATCAATAGTCTAGCAGACCCTGTAGTGGGCAGACGGGGTTTGAGGGTCCCCAAAAGTTCCATTCCTAAAGAATTGTCACAATTTGACTTGTCTGGCAGTTCTTGGAAACACCCACTCACATGACTCATCTTTATTTGACCTGCCTCAAAGCTCACCCCATGCAAAAAGCCCTTTTTGTTTTGACAGACCTTACTTTTTAGAGCAGTTTTGGGTTTAGAGAAATACTGAAGAGTTAAGTACAGAGAGTTCCCATATACTGCCATTCTTTCCTCTCCCCACTCCACAGTTTTCCTCAATTATTAACATTGTGCATTAGTGTGGTGCATTTTTTTTACAATCGAGAAACAATATTGATATGTTATTAAAATCCATAGTTTACGTAAGGGTTTCCTCTTTCAATTGAACATTCTATGGGTTTTGAAACATACATAATGCCATGTATCTACCACCACAGTATCATACAGAAGAATTTCACTGTTCTAAAAATCCCTTGTGCTCCATGTATTCATCCCCCCTTCCCTTCTGAACTGATGGCAATCACTGCTCTTTTTACTGTCTGTGTAGTTTTGCCTTTTCCTGAATGTCATATGAATGGAATCCTACAGTATGTAGCCTTTTTAGATCAGCTTCTTCCACTTAGCATTTAAGTTTCCTCCATGTCTTTTCATGACTTGATAGCTCCTTTCTTTTTATTGATGAATAATATTCCATTGTATACATGTAACAGAGTTTATCCATTTATCTATTAAAGGACATCTTGGTTATTTTCAAGTTTGGGCAATTATGAATAAAGCTGCTATAAACATTAATATGCAGGGTTTTGTGCAGATGTAACTTTCCAACTCATTTAAATAAATAACAAGGAGTGTGATTGCTGGATTATATGGTGAGACTATATTTAGCTTTGTAAGAAACTGTTAGATGATGGTTTTCCAAAGTGACTGTACTGTTTTTCATTCCCTTTGAACCAAGTAACCATTTCTCCCCAGACCCACCTAGGCGGACAGACTCCCACATACCTTCCTCCACTAGCAAGTTATCTCCTTTCTTCCAGAAGAATGTTTGAGGTATGTAGATCTCTCTTACTTCAGACTTGAGAAAAAGTGCTGAGCTGAAAGCTATATTTCAGAAGAAAAGAGAATCCATAACATAACATCAGCCACAAATAACTCCATCCTGCCAGTGTTTTCCTTGGGTATTCTGACAACTCAATGCTTTATTGGCGGGCGGGTGGGGGGCTTGGGGGTGGATATGATGCCTGGATGCCTGCCACCATAAGGCAGGATTCTAGCAGTATGAGCTAGGAAGAGGAAGGCTGTAGTAGAGAAAATTTAGAATCAGGGGTCATGTGACTATGGGGACCAGCTCAGATGCACGCATGTGTACCTCTGTTCATATATATTTTTTAATTGGGTTGTTTTCTTATTGTTGAATCTTAATAGTTCTTTGTATGCTTTGGATACAAGTCCTTTATCTAATATGTATTTGGCAAATATTTCCTTCTAGTCTGTGGCTTGTCTTTACGTTTTCTTAACAGTGAGTTTTGCAGAACAGAAGTTTTAATTTTAATGAAGTCCAACTTGGCAATTTTTTCTTTCTTAGACCATGTTTTGGTGTTATATCTAAGAAGTTATCACCAGGGCATCAGACAGATTTGGGTTAGGATCTGAATATCCACTCATTTGCTATGCTTTGTGACCCCAGGTAAGTCCAGAAACCTTTGTTTCCACAAATGTAAAATGAGATACTTGTTCAAGCCAAGATGAAATCATGTATGAAAATCCCTCAAATAAAAAAAAAAAAAGAAAATCCCTAAAATATAAAACAAGATATATTGGGGGGGGAAGTCATCACCAAACCAAAGGTTACCTAGATTTGCTATATTATCTTCTCACAATTTTATAGTTTGATATTTATGTCTGATTCATTTTCAGTTAATTTTTGTGATAAGTATAAGGTCTTTGTCTAGATTTCTTTGCATGTGGTTGTCCAGTTATTCCAGCATAATTTGTTGAAATTATCCTTTATCAATTGAATTGCCTTTGTATCTTGGTCAAAGATCAGTTGACTATATTTGTGTGGGTCTATTTGGGGGCTATTCTATTCCATTGATCTGTTCATTCTTTTACCAATACCATACTGTGTTGATTATTGTAGCTTTAAAGTAAGTATTGAAGTTGGGCATCTGTGAAAAAATCACAGCTACCATCAAACTTACTGCTAAAAGACTGAATACTTTCCTCCTAAGATTGGGAACAAGAATGTCTGCTCTCACTACTTTTATTAACATTGAATTGGAGGTTCTAGCCAAAGTAAAGGCAAGAAAAAAAAGAAGGCGTCCAGATTGAAAGAAAATAAAACCATCTCTATTCAACAGATGACATAAACTTGCATATAGAAAGTCCTAAGAAAGCCACCCAAACCGTTGAAGCTAATAAAGGAGTTCTGCAAGGTTGCAGGGTACAAGTTCAATGTACAAAAACTATTATAATTCTCTATACTAACAATTAATGGTCTGATAATGAAATTTAGAAAAATTCCTTTTATAATAGCATCAGAAAGAATTAAAAACCTAGGAATAAACTTAAAGTGTAAGCATATGCTGAAAAATGACAAAACATTATTGAAAAAATTAAAGAAGGCCTAAATAAATGGAAAGACATCCCATGTTTATGGATCAGAAGACGTGATAATATTAAGAAATACTACCCAAACTTATCTACAGATTTAATGCAGTCCCTAATCAAAAAAAAAAAAAAAAAAGCTGGTATTTTTTCAGAAATTGAAAATCTGATCCTAAAATTCACATGGAAATACAAGCGACCCAGAATAGCCTAAACAATCTTGGTGAAGAAGAAAACATTTGGAGGATTTACATTTCCCAATTTCAAAACTTACACAAAGCTAGAGTTATCAAGACAGTGTTATATCCTGTTGTAAGAATAGACATGGATCAATGAAACAAAATTGAGAGTCTAGAAATAAACCCTTATATTTATGGTCCATTTTGAACCAGAGTCCCAAGACAATTCAATGGGGGAAAGATTAGTCTTTTCAACAAATGATGCTGCAGCAACTGGATATCAACGAGCAAATGAATGGATTTAGACTCTTACCTCACACCATATCCATAATTAACTAAAATGGATTAAATGTTACAGCTAAAATGATCACACACATAGGAAAAGACATCAGTGTTTGTCTTTATGACCTTGATTATTCAATATTTTTAGATGACACCAAAAGCACAAGCAACAAAAGATGAAAATAGTTGATTCATTTTCCAAATTAAAAACTTTTGTGTTTCAAAGGACACCATCAAGAAAGTTAAAAGAAAACCCACAGAATTAGAGAAAATATTTGTAAATCATACATCTGATAAGGGACTAACATCTAGAATATTAAAAAAAAAACACCTTTTACAACTCAATAAGACAACTCAATTAAAAACTGGGCAAATGACTTGAATGGACATTTATTGACAGAAGATATGCAAGTTGCAAATAAGCACATGAAAAGATTCTCAACATTATTCATCAATGCAACCAAAACCACAATGAAATACCATTTCACCTCCACTAGCATGGCTAAAATAAAAAAGACAATAAAAAGTATTGGTGAAGATGTAGAGAAATTCAGACCTTCATACATTGCTGGATTGTAAGATGATACAGCCAATTTGGAAAATAGTTCAGCAGTTACTCAAAATGTTAAACAGAGTTACTATAGGATTCAGCATTACTACTCCTAGGTATATACATAAGAGGATTGAAAATATAGGTCCACACAAAAACTTGCACAGGAACATTCATGACAGCATTATTCCTTTTTCTGTTTTTCTTCCGAGTTTTTAATTCCAGTTAGTTAACATACAGTATAATATTAGTTTCAGGTGTAGAATTTAGTGGTTCAACACTTACATACAACACCTGGTGCTCAGCACAAGATTGCGTCATTATTCATAATAGTCAAAAAGTAGAAACAATTCAAGTGCCTATCAACTGATGAATGGATAAAGAAAATGTGGTATATTCTACAATAGAATTTTATTCAGAAATAAAAAGGAATGAACAACACAGATGAACCTTGAAAGCATTATGCTAAATTGAAGCAGTCACAAAAAGCCAAATATTATATGATTTGACTTATATAAATATCTAAAATCTATAGAAAATAAAGTAGATCAGTGCTTACCAGGGCCTAGGGTTGGCATAGAGGGATGGAGATTAATGGCTACAGGGCAAGGGCTTTTTTTGTGGTAAAAATGATTGTAGTGAATTTTGCACAACTTTGAATATACTAAAACCCACTGAATTAAACAACTAAAATGGTGGCTTTTATGGTATGCAAATTATATCTCAAAACAGTTATTTTTTTAAAAAATGGAGCAAATACCTCCTGTTTCATAGTGCTGTTGGGAGAACTAACTGAAGATATAAAACCTTTTACAAAATGAGGTACCCAAATATTTGGTAGAACTGAAATTTCACGTGCTTTTCAGCTTGGTCCAGAATGGATAGAATATACTACCAAGGTAAATGCAACAGACCTCCAGGATTAGAATCAAGCTTAAATGCCTGCTCGTTTTGCAACCATACATTGAATGAAGTTCTGGTCTATTCACAGGGAAAGCCGGGACAAGGTGGACTTTGCTCTCTGCTTTCCCTTTCTGGACCAAGTAACCGTTTCTCCCTACCCACCTGGGCAGACAGACTCCCACATACCCTCCTCCACTAGCAAGTTATTTCCTTCCTTCCAAAAGAATGTTTGAGGTATATATATCTTACTTCAGATTTGAGGGAAGAATGCTGAGTTGAAAGCAGTTTTTCAAAGGAAAAGCCACCTGACATCAGCCACAAATGACTCCATCCTGCCAGTATTTTCCTTGGGTATTCTGACAACTCAAGGCTTAATGGATAATGTGGCCAATTAACCCTGAGCCTTTCATAAAAAGATTAAGTTTCAGATGTATTAAGTTTCAGATGTATTCAGGACTCAAAGCTAGGAGACCATGATTTTCTGAAAATTCTGAACACTGAAATGCTCAATTCAGAATCTGGTCCTGTGAAAAAGGTCTGTCTTCAGGCCTGTCAGGTATTTGTGTCTACCCCAAGCAGGCTAGGGAAATATCTAGACTGGAAGCCCACATTTTTTCTATGTCAACTTGCCACATATTACAATGATTCTGAAACTGCCTCATTCAAGAGCATAGCTGTCACATTACACTGCAACTTGAATCATGGTTTTGAAATAATGGAGTACAAAAATAATCTTTATATACAACAGATATCTTATATTACATTTATTCCAATAGAAAATAAATGAAATGGGAACACTAAAATGTTTCATGTTAAGAATGCATCACACAAAGTATCACTGTCTTATGTTTGTATTCATCGAGGACCTACTATGTCCAGGCTCCAGTAATATGGAGATGGGTAAAACAGTTGAAAATCCTCAAAGGATCTCATCTTTTGGCAACAAAGTTACATTAGAATGTGTTAAAGGAAAGCAAATAGTGCTATGTGAGAACAGAGGTAGGGCATCTACCCAAGTCTGGGGTGTCATGGGGTCATTGAGGAAATAAATGTCTGAGCTGACTCCTAAAGATATAAGTTAGATGAAAGGATATTAAAAAAAACAGCTCCTCTGGAAGAATAAAATTTGTATATTTATAGATGTGTAAGATGTTTTGTTTGGCTGGAACTAGTTATTGAGAAGGGAAACAGTAAGGTGAGTGAATTTGATGGACAGGTAAGAAAAATGGTGGTGGTGGGGAAGGGGTTTACAATTGGCAAATACATACACCTACCCTAAATCAGTCCCATCCCACTGTGAATGGCCATAAGACTAGTCAAAGAAAAGTTGGGCAGGGGAAATGACTTACTGGGCTTCCTCAAAGGGGCCCCTTGGGGAGGGCTGATCACTAGCAGTACTGCCTTAAGAGAGAACCTCATAGGAGTCTGCAGCCCCACCCTTGGAGATTGGGGTTGAGCTCCCCACCACAGTTAAAGGGAACAAAGGAAATAAA
Organism: Leptonychotes weddellii; assembly: GCF_054177405.1. Classification (NCBI taxonomy): domain Eukaryota; kingdom Metazoa; phylum Chordata; class Mammalia; order Carnivora; family Phocidae; genus Leptonychotes; species Leptonychotes weddellii. The sequence goes on from NC_138385.1 coordinate 68,135,904, forward strand.
TTCCTTCCACCCACTCCCTCCCAATCCCCCAAACATTCGAGATTCTCTTTAACAACAACAACAAAAATGATTTATTTGTAACACAGCCCAGTCTCCATCACTTCAGCACAGTATAGGAATAGAAAAGAGTCACACTGCAAACATCATTCAGTCTAAGCAGTACTTCATCCCTCCCCAAACAGCAAGCCCATCTCCCCCCAGAGATCCAGCCCAGAGCCAGATTGAACTCACAAACAGGCAAGCCCAGAAAGAAGTTGGCCACAGGCCTCAGAACATCTCACCCTTCCCCCACAGCTCTTCAAGCTTCCTGGCTGCAGTCTTCTACTCCTCCACCCCCAACCAGGCCAACTCCCAGCCTCTGAGCCGCCAGGGAGCTTTCTTTGTGATAATTAACAAGGATTTAAGTGTTAAATAAAACAATGCCCTGTGAAATCCATTGTTCCCTAGAAAGTTTAAAATGACTCCCCCACACATAATCCTAATCAGCAATGACAGCAATCCCTCTCTACACCATAGATGCAGGTGGTTTTGAAGTGATTATCCTCTCAGCTCCATATTCAAGTTTTCCTATTAGTCTTATTAAAGGCTGTTCTCCTTACCCTGGAGAAGGGAATCCCAGATACTTTCCCCAGATTCAGAGGCTGAGAGAAAAATTCCTGATATCTTAGAAAGACTCCTGTTTCCCTCCAAAGACTTTAATGGAGTTTATTACCTAAATATTTTTAATCCATCTGAGAAAAGTCAGTTTTAGATTCAGAGGGCAATGCAAGCAAAGAAGCAGGCAGTCTTTCTGATTAGGTACTAGTTTTGAGGATATAGGAGGCAACATAGGAGTAAAATCTCAAGTGGCTTTCTTAACCCAAGGTCTTCTAGAAAGCCTCAAATGATGGATACTAGGAAGATTTCACCTTTGCAGGCCTTAGTAGGACAATTGCGAAAGTTCTACCATCATGGACTGGTGACTTTTGACAAGGTCACTGTAAAAAAGACAAGAAAGCTGGGTATCTCCAAAAGAACATCTTTAAGGGCTCTGACAAGTGGTCAAGATGTACTAATGTTTGGTATCAGAACTGTTTGTATAAAGTGAGAACCTCATACATGGGGAGAAGAGACTTAAGTAACACGGCAAAGAATGGAACCCACAGAATGGGTAGAAGATCACAGGTAGAACATTTGCTGCTTCAAACATTGATGTTTGTTGTTATGTTAAACTCTTTTCCAATTTCTCGGAACACCTGAGCTAGCTTTACCTTTGCTATCACCTGCATGTGCAGGACTGGGCAATCATATCCTCATACTCCTTGTACAAGATACTCCCATTTGCCTCAACCAAAAGGATGCTAATGGGAACATACTTATAAGGAACACAGGAGGGCCGAGGGACACTCTGGTCCACCAGCTCATTGACAATGTTCTGGATGATGGCATGATTGGGGGAATTGAGACCATAGTGTAGTACCCGAGGGCAGGCTCCTTTACAGTAGTTTGGGGTATATACGTGGGGAGCAATAATCCAGTGATCCCAGCCCAGCTGGTGGAAGCTGACCTGGAAAGGGTGGAGGGAACACTGGTTACTTTTAGGCCCATCATGTTCCTTGGAGAGGCCAGGGACCCAAGATGTGATACGGCCTGCTTGCCGGGTCCTCCGCAAGAGAAGAGAAGAGTCCCTTTCCATGAACTCCTCCAGGCCTCTGGGGTGAAGTTTGGCCTTCTGAACACTTTTATGAGTGTCATTGACATAGAGTAACAAAAAGGCAGTGTCCAAGGATGAAGTGCCATGCCACTGAAATTCAAGAACCTCACTACCTTTTTGCTGCCGGCACATGAAGCGGAGTCGTAGAACCCTGCGTCCTTTGGGATTCCAGAGCCTTTGCCGAACATGTTGTGTGATATCCATCTCTGTCCAAGCTTTGGACAGCAAGGAAGGCTTTGAAGAACCTCTTCCTGAAGGAAAGTGGTTGGTTTGGCTTTTCTGGACCCAGGGTTCCACATGGCAGGAGAGATGGAAATGAGCTAGGTGGAGTTGGTGGCGGTAAACCACAATGGCTCTGACTAGTTGGTATGCTACTTGGTTTGGTCTCAGAAGAAAATCCAGGGTCTTTATACGCCAGGGGCCTGCATTAGAGGGGACAAGAGCAGAGGATTAGCTTCTTACCTGCTAGCCTGGATCTCCCTCACAAATCTGCTCAATACAAACTAACAGCTGTAAGCAGCCCTAAAAATAAAGATCATGATAATCACTATCATCTGTTGAGCATTTACTATTAGATGTTTTAAAGCATTAGCTCTTTAATCTGCAATAGCCTTATGAGATAGTAATTATCACCATTTTGCAGACAAGGAAATTGAGGCTCAGAGAAGCTATGCCAGAGGACATATAGCCAGCATATGGTAGAATCAAGATTTGAGCCCAAGTAGGTTTCCTTTAAAAAGAAATTGTGTTCCATTTTTAGATCACTCAGCACTAGATGGGAAAAAAAAAAAACAACAAACATCAAATATGTAATTCTTTTGTGTGTATGGAAGAGGATAGTCTTTATTAGTTGACTATTAAAAATGAACAATTAAGAGAATTGTTGAGACATGCATGAATTAAGAATGAGTCCTTCTGTCATACCATTATACAGATGTAACTTTGAGGTAACAGTCCGATATTGGGGACTATCTATGGCCTGCCATCCCTTCAAATCTGGGGCCAAGATGCTACAAAATAATTCTATTTACCCATAGTGGGGGCAGCTGTTTTGCCATTTCTACCTTCTACATTAAGAATTGCTTCTTGAGCAGCTGTTCCTTCTTAAACCTGTTCCCCCTTAACCCTGTCTCTCTTTGTTCACTCTTTACTGGAAATGATTCTTCATATACTGCATTCATTGTACCACCATTCCCCTAAATACCATTTTCAACAAGGCCTTGGTCAGATAAATATTTTGTTTGCTAAGAATTCTACTAGAAGCTGAAAGCCTCTTGGCGATTAAGCGTTTTAATCCAGACTGAAATGCTGACACCCAGTGGCCAAAGGGTTGGAAGGCTGGGCCTGCAGTGCTCTGAATTTCTGCACCCCCTCCTGGAAAAAAGGTCAAGAGCAAAGATTACAAAAACCAGGCATTGCAGGAAAATGCCTCCTTTTATCTTCAAACATCTTATCGCTAAACATTTGCATGTTAATTTACATATTATTTACCTAACCTTCCTCCTTCCCTGAATCCACAAGCTTGGATTTTTCAGTAGGCCTGGACTGGGCCAATGTAGAAGTGCTTTAATGTCTTGAAGCATCAGGATATTTTTTCATAGTTCAGATTCAACTTCTGCTCAATACACCCTCAAGTTTGGGGCACTGGACATCATTCACACAAAGCCCAAGCCAGACTTGTATTTGCTTTCTCAAGTTATTCTACATTCCCATCTTATAACCATCTTTCCAAGAGGCCCACCCATACACCTGCCCCACCCTGCCTGAGAAGGAGCCCAACCCAACCTCTAGCAGGCTGTCTGGTGAGGAACTGCCCTTTCCTTTCAGACCTTGACATCACATATTTCCTGAAGCAGGGTGGAGTGGCTAAGGATCAGAGCCAGGAAGGGTCTGCTCAGAATTTTTCAGGGAAATGGCTGACTCACACATCCTGTGTGATTGAACCCGGCATAGCTCTCCAGGCAAGTTCAATTCAGCTGGGTCATCTCCTAATGGAGAGATCTGCCCTGTGCTCTTGTCATCCATTTCTGGATTCTTTCCAGAGTCCCTAGATGCCAGTATGTCCCACAGTCAGACCAAGATAGTGCCCTCCTTTCTAGCTCCATATCATCTGTACAAAGTTTATTTGCACAGCTTTCTGCTGCACTCAGAATGAAATCCAGATTCCTTACAATGGCCTATAAGTCCCTGCCTCTCATCAGCCTCATTCCCTGCCACTCTCCACAATGCTCAATACGCGCCAGCCACACTGATCTTCCTTCTAATCTTCAAGTCAGACAAGCTTGTTTCCACCCTCTAGGCCTTTGTACACATGGTTCCCTCTGCCTAAATCAGGCTTCTCTCTACTTTGCTCATGCTTAGTTTCTTATCTTACAGGTCTCAGCTCAAATGTCACCTCTTCGAAGATGCATTCCCTGACAATCCCATATAAAGGGAGGATTTGTTATTCTCTATCAAAACCTATTTCATTCTTTGATAGCACTTACCACAATTTGCAATTATCTGTGTTTACTTATCTGTCTCACCCATGAAAACCATGCCTGTCTTGATCATATCTGTATGCCAGCACCTAAAACAGTGCCTAGCCTTCAGTAGGTGTTAAATATTTGTTGAGTGAATCTCCACCCACCCCAAGCTATTTTCCCTTTCCTCAATCAGAATGCATGTCTCTGCCTCTATGCACAGTCTCCTTACTCCTTCCTCAGGGTCCAGCTCAAATATTAGCTCTTCAGTGAAGTCTTTCATGGTCTCCCTGCTTCCCTTTGCTGGCTTTAAGCAGTGACTTATTTCTTCTTTCATGTCCTGGGAGCCCTACTGCTTATCCTTGTCAAAGCATTGGTCATGCTCTAACACCATTTTGTGATTACTTATCTGTCCATTCTACCTTAATGGGAGCTCCTAGAGGTCAGGGAAACAGTTATTTGCCCTTCAGACCCAACCCAAACACTGTGCGGGGTGCTCAATTAAAATCTGTTGAGTCAGCACAGCAGAATGATTAAGAGCACAAGCTCTGGAGCCCAAAAACCTGGGTTTGACACCCAGTTCTACCAATTACTAGCTGTGTTACATTGAGTAAGTTACTCTGAGCCTCAGTTTCTTCACCTATAAAATGATTATGTTAATAGTACCTACCTCACATGCTAGTGGTGAGGATTAAGGAAGATAATGTTCGTGTTTTGCCCAATGCCTGGCACATGGTAAACTCACAATAAAGGTTAGCTAGGAGAATATTGGTTGTTTCATTTAAAGGAGGGAATGTAAACTAGGAAAGGCCCAAAATTAATCTCACCAGGTTCCCAAGATTTCCTAGAAGTTGATGACTTTCTGCATTCCCTAGAAAGCCCTGCACTTCAGAAGCCCACTGGTTTCCTGGATCAGTATCTAATGAAGATATTTTTTAAATCAAGCATCATGGGAACAAAGAAAATTCCAAAATACCTTTAGTACCAAAAACCCAGACTAACAACATAGACTTAATAGAAAAACTGCTTGGTATACAAGGATATCAATGTACTATATCTAAACACTTGAGAAGTTATGGAGACTTCAGAATCAGGCAGACTTAACCTCAAATCCTATCTCTGCTACCCACTGTCTATGTTAACTTTGCAAGTTATTTGACTTCTGTGTTTTAGTTTTCTTATCTTTAAAAATTAGGCTAATTGTTCCATGACAGCTAATGGTAGCAGTCGTCCTTAAGGATTATATGTTCACCTAACCAGGTATACAGACCTTCCGATATTAATTTGTTTCTGTCCATCCTTGTAAATTTCCCCAACTCAATATCCTATGCTCTTTGCCCTGTAAGAATACAACCACATATAAAGAGCCCCCCCCCACAAGAATGCATAGGAATATTTCTCAATTATAGTTTTCAGTGACATAACAAGCAATAAGACTTTCTTTGAAAGATAGGAGCTGACACATCATTCAGTTTTCCCGAGGTCTAGGAGAGATTCCTCAGGTAGGCCCCAAGGAAATCTGTTCTTAAATTGGGACCCTAGAGGGAAGCAGGCTTGAAGCCAACTTCTTCCAACTTTTCCATCCTTTGAAATCCAAGCCTGAGAAAACAACTCACACACTAGGCAATGAAGCCTGACAATAAACTCACAGATCCCCTTTCTCTACACTCTTTTTCCCCATTTCTCTTCCCTACAGGACAGTATGGTATGATAACTCACCTCTGAGAGGCCTTGCTACGGAGGACAAGGGTCTCACCAGCCTCACCATGGTGGCCCCAATGGTGCGGTTCTCCCTAGGGTGACCACGTGCATCAGCTGAACGCTGGTACAACTCCAGCATGTACCGCAAAGGATGCCCTAGGACCTGGGGCTTCCTCTGCTGCTTGCCAGGAGCTTCTTCTAGCAGCTCCCGAATCAGGGGCAAGGAAGGGGCGTCAGCCATGAGGGCAGTAGAGGGCTGCCCTACCTCTGTCATTTGGACCCTGTGTTCCATAAAAAGCAACAGTCCCCAAAGAAGAATTCTAAGGATGCTGAGGAGGACCATCTTGAAAGATGTGGTGTTCAGCAACACGTTCCAGCCCAAGCTCAAAGGATGTCACTCTGAGCCTTTCCTTTCACATAGGTAACTGCATCTGGCTCCACAACCACAAAATATGGGGCAAGAAAAAATGAGAGGCAAGCAGGCAAGTCCTATGTCAATTCCTCTAGGAGAATCTTCTGGACCAAAGGAGGTCTCCTAACTTGGCCTCTTTACATCAAAACAAACAGAAACAACAGGTGGGACAACACGGCATATCCTTCTTGCTCCTCAGGGCTAGGAATAAGATAACACTCGGATACTGAGGTAACCTTAAAGGAGAGGTCCATTCCAGGACCTGCTCCCTTACCTTATCCACTAGGATGAAAAAAAGCAGCCCTTGCTTGCTGTGCTCCACAGCTTTAAAGGTAGTTTCTTAATTAGTCATTAAAGGGCCAGAGACTTCTTGCTTCCATCCCACTTCCATGTAGCCTTTCCTCTAAAGCAGCATTTCCCAAAATGTGATCTGCTATTGACTTGCAGTGAAACTATCTTGGGTGATTGTTAAAAATGCAGACTCCTGGGTCCAAACCAAAACATGGACTCTCATAGAGAGTGAGGTCCAGAAATCTGAATCTTAATAAATGCTCCAAGAAGTTTCCATGAACACTAAAATGTGGAAACCACTGTGAGTGTGGCTATTGGAACTTGAAGAAGATGCCTTAACAGTGGTTCTCAATCTTGGCTATTCATTGGAATCATCTGGGGAGCCTTAACTATTACGGATGCCTGGGAACCATCCTCAGAGATTCTGATGTAGTGGGTCTGGGCTGTTATTAGGGCATTAGGATTTTTTTTAACTTCTGCAGGTGATTTTAATGTGCAGTCAAGTTTGACAGCTCTGACTTAGAATTTCTGGTTTACCGTGGAACGTGTTAAGATCCTGAGTGGGCTTCATCAGAGAAGTCTGGAGACATTGGAAGATGAATCTGTAGAAGTTGGCTGGGAGCTCATCTCACTTGACTGGTTAATGGAAGGCAGTGGACTGGACCAGTTAGTTAAGGCTGCCCCAGACCAGGATTCTACAAAAAAACTGGTAGGTGTAGTCCTGGCAATCTCCAAGTAGAAGCAGTTCGTCGGGGCTCTAAGGAGAAGGTGAGGCAGGAGGTCAAAACATAGCTCTAGGAGATGATGAGGCAGACATGATTTGTGGGAGGCCTTTACTTCATACCAAGAATATCTATGGACAGGCACCCCCATTGCATAACCAGCATGGACTTTGTAATCACACAGACCTGTTTGAATTGTGATTTTGCCTCTTCTCAGCTATAATTTAACACCTCCAACACAAATCTTTCATTTCCCTGAAGTAAAATGAAGATAACATGTTTTATCTCACAAGTTGTTGTGAGGATACAAGGAAATAAGCTGTTAATTACACAAAGCCTAATTAGACACATGACATATTGTTACATGCTTGACATTATTTATTCCCTTCTTCCGTTTTTACTAACACGGCCTTGGTCCCTGGCATGTATTATAAAACAAAAGCCATAGGCTAACGGGTCCTCTGGGTCTGGACTCAAATCCCAACTCAACAACCCATTAGCTGAGTGACCTTAAGCAAGGTTTCTGCCAGGCTGAGTTTCTTCATCTGTACTGCTGGCTCCTTCAAAGAGTTGCTGTTGTTGTATGTTGTATACATTTGTATTGTATGCAATAATATACAAGTAAAAGATATAAACAGATGATTCATAGTAGGCAAAATCTGAACAGCCAAAATATATGAAAATATGTAATAGAAATCAGAAAAATGCTATTTAAAACCACATGAGATATGATTTCATACCCTTTGGATTGGCAGCATATTAAAAGCCTGACACTATTAAGTTCAGGTGAGGATATAGAACACAGGTAGCTCTCTTACACTGCTGGTGGGAATGAGATTTGGTAAAATTGTTTTAGAGAATAATTTAGCATTATCTCTAGTGAAGATGAAGATGTATAATTCAGCAATACTATTGCTAGAGCAGTAGGTTTTAGACATTTTTGTCTGTGACTCACAGGAATAAATACATTTTACATTGCAACCCAGTACAAATATTAGCGCACACACACACACACACACACACTCATATATACCCAAAGTAAACATTTCCTGAAACAATACTTATCCTTACAATGAATTGGGAGGGGCAATATATCATGATGTGTAAGAACATGGCTCTGGAGCCAGTATCCTAAGTTTAAATTCCACCACTTATTAGCTTGACCTTGGGCAAGTTACTCAACTCTGTGTCTCAGTTTCCTTGTGTGTAAAATGGAAACCATAGCCCCTTCTTTGCTTCAATTTTCTAATATGTAAAATGAGATTAATCAAAAGACTTGCATCATAAGATTTTTTGAGGATTAAATGAGTTAATACATGTAAGGCACTTAGAACAGTGCCTGACACAAAGTATTAGACAGAGGTTAATTATTGTTACATTTGATGCAAGTTGTGCTCTCCAGAAAGCTGGGTTCACCCTGATGGGCTAGTTTTGGCTTTGTGAGCAATGAAGAGGCAGTCAGAAAGCCTCTCTGTCCTCCATGTCCACACTACTACTCCTTTCTCTCTTACCCCCTTCTCTGCCTCCCCAACATTCTCTTTGGCCCTTGACCTCTGTCTGTTACCACTTTAAACTTCCTATCTTTCTATCCAACATAACTAAATAAAACAAGTTGTCAGGACAACTAGCAAAGGGTCCATATAAGGGTTTTGGGCACAGTTTTCTTTGATGTTTCAGTGGTATTGCATTGGGGCTACATCTGTCAAGAACATTTTTCTAACATTTCTTAGTAGTGAAATATTGATACAGGGCCAAAAGAAATAAAAAGAGACAACATATTACACTGAAAAGAACATGATTTGGGTTTGAATTTCTGGTTCTACAATTTTTTTCCACTTCTTAACCTTTCTAAATCTCAGCTTTCTTAACCATAAATTGGAGATATTCTTTACCTTCTAGGACTGTAGTGAGATTTAAATGAGACAATGTATAGAAAGCATCTAGCACATAGATAATCCTAAATAAATGGTAAATTTTATCACAATAGCCTATGATTTTGAAGTATATGTAAAGTGTACCTGACCAAAGGAAATGTCTGCTCAGCATCCTTCTAAAGTTCAGCTGAATTTTTATTCCATTTCTCTATCCACCAGAGCTTCAGGAGACTCGCCTGATTGAATAGGTCAGCTTTCCTATTTTCAAAAAAAGAATCAGTTTCTTATTTCATAAAAAGATCCAAAAATCAACTCTATTCTTATCACAGAATTGAAAGAACTGACACGATTATTTCTTGGAAATGCCCCCCTGGTGGGCCCAATGTATGCTACGGCCCCAAACCCCCAGAAGAGGGCACCAACTGTCTTTCTAGCCTTATGGTTGGAAGGGTGGGGTGGGGTGAAAGGGTGGGTTATAGGTGATTGGAATAGGATCTTGTAAAGGATATTTACCAGCCCTTCCTGCTTTAGCAGGAAGCCAGTATGTGAAAACACTGCTTTTTATAAATCGGACGGTTTAGGAAGTGATTACTGACATGACAAAAGAGGTTCTTGACATAACAAAATGGGTCACCACAAGCTGCTTTGAGTAGCAGGAATCCCTAATGCATAGTGAGGGTTAACTTTTAAAACAGTAATGTGCTGGCATACTGTTAAAATGCATGAAATTTAAAAAAGAATCGATTTTTATCCAATTTTTGGGAGCATGTCTTTTGTATAAGGTACACATGTATAATGGACTCCTTCTTTTACATGATTATAATTCACATTTTCTTGCAATTGTATTTATTCAACAAATATCTAATAGGCACCTTCTATGTGGTTGTGGTAGGTGTTAAGAGTGCAGGCCTACAGCCAGACTGCCTGGGTTCAAATTCTAGCTCTAACACTTAATTAGCTTGGTAATTTTGGACAATTGGCTTAATCTCCCTGTGCCTCAGTTTCCTCATTTAATAATAAGGATAATAATAGCACTACTTTAGAGAACTGTTGTGAGGATTAAGGGACTTAATGCATGTGATAAGCATACTATGTTCTAGACGGTATATGAGACCCTGAGGGTACAGAAATGAATAAAACAAATCTTCTATTCTTAGCAGTCCCAGGCACTATGCTAGGCACTGAGATTGGTTGGGGGATACCAAGATAAAACAGATAGTTCCTATCTCAAGAAGATAACAACCATGATGGGGACATAAAAGATAGGAAACATTTCCTGTAACCATGACATTTCCTCTGATTACTATTCTGAGTCCTTGAAAACTAGACCTTTTTTCTAGATATGTTTTGTTTAAAAAAATAATTTTCCATGAAACAGGGAATATGATGTATTTTATACAAATATTTATTAATTTGGCACTACACTATAACATTTTACATATTATATCTCATTTTATCTTCATGTTAACTCTATGAGTTAAGTATTATCATTCCCATTTGTGGGGAAAGAAATTAAAGATCAGAAAAGGAAACGTGCCCAAGGTTAAACAGCTTTCAGATGGTGGAATATACTATGACTTGGACCCAAGTCAGGCTGACCTCAGAGCCCCTCTCTGTATCTGAGTATTTAGCCCCTTAAGAAGACTCTTAGTTCTCCTATAAGGTAATCCTACAGATATTCCTGAACATGATGACAAAATATAAGCTCTGTGAAGTCAAGGATCATGCCTTTCTTATTCATTATTATAGGTGCTCAATCAATATTTGTAGAACAAATGGTTCTAATAGGAGCCTACTGTTCTTGCAGAAATCTAGGCTGATGGGCAGACTCTGGCTGGGTGTTGTAATGTGTCCTCAGAGAAGGCTATCCTGAGTTTTGAGGTAGAACAAAGTCTGAAACAACAACTTTCCCCTGTGTTTTCAACTCTTTTTGAAAAAAAAAAATATCATTATTACTTGTGTTAAGAAGTCCTTGTGACTCTCTCCATCCCTAAAGATGCCAGAAGCCCCAGGAAAAGAAAGGACCTGCTTTCCCACGCATGGGTACCAAGAGTCACTTCTCGCACCACTTGCAAATGGGAATTGCACCACCCTCCCTAGCCTGAAGACCAGGGAAGTTCTAACTCAGTTGTAATTCATTCAGACCCAAACTCAAATGTAGCCAAATCAGCCTCGGGTCATGGACCCTGCACTAAAACAAACTCATCAAACCTCAACAGTGTGCCAAGCATTGTTTTGAGTTTATGATAGTGGAACCCAGTATAATAAGGAAAACATGTGCAAAGGTTCTGAGGGTGCAGAAGACCTGTTTAGCCAGAACACAGAGAGAGAATGAGGGAAAGAATCCCAGGTAAGGATGGTATGTTAGGTAGGAGCCAGAACATTCATGGCCTTGTAACGACAGTGGTAGCTTTTCTGCACTTTAATGACATTTAAAACAAGAATGCACAAATCAGAAGAAGATACTGTTTCTGGGTGGACACAGCTCTATGGTTTAGCAAGCAGAGCATGGGCTGGATTTCAGCTCCCTTGACAAGGCACTTCGTGTAGTACACTAACTGCACAGCTATTTGAGACCGCCCTATTTGTAAGGTTTTGGGCCTTCTCTGTGCTTTAGCCACGCTGACTTTCTGGTTATCTTTCAGTTTTTCCAACAAACCACACTATCTTTGCCTCACGGCCTTTACGTATACTGTCTCCTTTGCTCAGAATGCTTTCTCCCCTCTCATTCTCTGGGGTACTCCCACTCAACCTTCATATCTCAGCACAAACATCACTTCCTTGAGGAAGCTTTCCCTGAGTCCCTAGATTAGATCTAGAGAGCATTTAAAGAAGATTTGCAATGAGAATGATTTGAATTAGGTTATGAATAGGATTTTTGTAGGTGGAGAAAAGAAGATATGCCATTCCAGGATCAGTTCATAATTTTTCAAATATTGCCCTGAAAATTGTAAGAAGGATGGATTGAAGGCACCTTGAAAGATTCCTTAAAGCAGGACCTGAGGAACAGTGTCCTTCCTACCATGGGATACATAGGAAGAGTTGGGAAGTAGTTATAAGGAACACATTCAGATACAAGTCGCACGTACTGAGTCTATACTGGATCCTTTATGCATGTGTTATTTCATTAATTACAACTTTCTGTTTTACAGAAAGAGAAACTGAAGTTCAGGACAGTTAAATGAATTAACCTGGATCTCACAGTCATAATGAAAGGCAGATTTGCACTCAGATCTCCTGACTCCAGGTCCAGGGCTTTTATCACACCTCTGAGGAGTCTACTTACCATCTACCATACTTTCAAGGCTTGGTTTCCCACTCTGGGTCTCCAGAACTTGGTTTTTAGTGTAGGGATAGAGGAGTTTCTATCTAAATAATCTCTACAAGAGCTCCCAGTGGTGCTTCTGGGATCCTTGGCCTGCAGGAAATGTCCAAGAGAGAATCTCTGGGGACAGAAATCTGAAATATAGTAAACCTTAGCATAAGGTGTACAGAATTTTAACTTTTATCATTGGTTATAAACCATATCATTCCTAGGCAACCAGAATATCATGTTGTCTTTTAGCCAAGTACACAAACAAGAGCTAAGCAAGACCTAAGCATAATATACTCTGAAAATCCTTTTGGCCTCAGAAACAGCATTAGCTGGTGTAGCCTTTGGAGTTTTCAGTCATTTATGGACACAGCACTATGTCACCAGTAAACCATTGACCATTCTCTGGCCTCCCTCCCTCTGGTCCTAGTAATCACTTGTACTTTCAAAATTTGATACTAATGCAATTATAGAAAATGCTGCTCTAAACATTGAGATGCATGTATCCTTTTGAATTAGTATTTTTGTATTCTTTGGGTAAATACATAGTAGTGCAATTCCTGGATCATAGGGCAGTTTTATTTTTAACTTTTGGAGGAAACCCCATACTGTTTTCCAGAGTGGCTACACCAGTTTGCATTCCAACCAACAGTGTAAGAGGGTTCCTCTTTCTCCGCATCCTTGCCTACACCTGTTGTTTCCTGTGTTGTTAATTTTAGCCGTTCTGACAGGTGTGAGATGATATCTCACTGTGGTTTTGATTTGATTTTGACTTCCCTGATGATGAGTGATGTTGAGCATCTTTTCATGTGTCTATTGGCCATCTATATGACTTCTTTGGAAAAATGTTTATTCATGTCTGCCCATTTTTAATTGGATTATTTTTTGGGTGTTGAGTTTGATAAGTTCTTTATAGATTTTGGATACTAACCCTTTATCAGATATGTCATTTGCAAATATCTTCTCCCATTCTGTAGGTTGCCTTTTAGTCTTGTTGATTGTTTCCTTTGCTGTGCAGAGGCTTTTTATTTTGATGTACTCCCAATAGTTTCTTTTTGCTTTTGTTTCCCTTGCCTCAGGAGACATATCTAGAAAAATGTTGCTATGACCAATGTCAAAGAAGTTACTGCCTGTGTTCTCTTCTAGGATTCTTGTGGTTTCATGTCTCACATTTAGGTCTTTCACCCATTTTTAATTTATTTTTGTGTATGGTGTAAGAAAGTGGTCCAGTTTCATTTCTTTACATGTTGCTGTCCAGTTTCGCCAAAACCATTTGTTGAAGAGACTGCCTTTTTCCCTTTGGATATTCTTTCCTGCTTTGTATACAATAACTAAATTATGGAAACAGCCCAGTGTCTATTGATGATGAATGGATAAAGAAGATGTGGTATATGTATACAATGGAATATTACTCAGCCATAAAAAAAGAATGAAATCTTGCCACTTGTAACAACATGGATGGAGCTAGAGAGTATTATGCTAAGTGAAATAAGTCAGAGAAAGACAAATACCATATGATTTCACTCATGTGCAATTTAAGAAACAAAACATATGAACAAAGGGGGGGAAAAAGAAAGAGGAAAAGCAAGAAACAGACTCTTAACTATAGTGAACAAAATGATAGTTACCAGAGTTGGGGGGATGGGTTAACTAGGTGATGGGGATTAAGGAGTGTACTTGTGATGAGCACCACGTGTGGTATGGAAGTGTTGAATCATTATATTGTACAGCTGAAATTAATATTACATTGTATGTTAACTAACTGAAATTGAAATAAAAATTTTAAAAAAATTCATACTAAAGCAAATAAGTAGGTAACTGCCTTCTCACATTAGAGATAGGGAGACTGTTTTTCCCCTGAAAATCCTACCATTTTCTATTGGATGTCAGCTTCTCAGGGGTTGGGCATAGGTGAATATCAATGGATCCTGGGCCAGAAAAACTTAGTACAAGGAAGACATTCTGGATATTTGGGACAGAAAAGTAGGAGATTAAGAGAAGCCTCTTCAAAGACTCAGCAGCTATTCTCCTGCTCTGCAGGTCTATGAATCCTGTCCTTATCTCAAAAGCCAGTGTAGAATTTGGTGTTTAAAAGGAAAAAATTGGGGATGCCTGGGTGGCTCAGTCAGTTAAATGTCTACCTTCGGCTTGGGTCATGATCCCAGGGTCCTGGGATTGAGTCCCATGTCAGGCTCCTTGCTCAGTGGGGAGTCTGCTTCTCCCTCTGCCTGCTGCTCTGCCTACTTGTTCATGCTCTTGCTCTCTCTCTCTCTCTCTCTCTGACAAATGAATAAAATCTTAAAAAAATTAAAATAAAAGGAAAAAATTTCATTGGCAATGAAGAAGTCAAACTTTCACTCTTCACAGATGACATGATACTCTATGTAGAAAACCTAAAAGAGTCCACCAAAAAATTGCTAGAACTGTTACAGGAATTTAGCAAAGTGGCAGGATATAAAATGAATGAACAGAAATCAGTTGCATTTCTATACACTAACAGTGAGGCAGAAGAAAGAGAAATCAAGGAATTGATGCCATTTACAATTACACCAAAAACCATAAGATACCTAGGAGTAAACCTAACCAAAGAGGTAAAGAATCTGTACTCTGAAAACTATAGAACACTTATGAAAGAAATTGAGGAAGACACAAAGAAATGGAAAAATATTCCATGCTCATGGATTAGAAGAAAAAAAATATTGTTAAAATGTCTATGCTGCCCAAAGCAACCTACACATCCAATACAATCCCTATCAAAATATCACCAATGTTTTTCACAGAGCTGGAACAAACAATCCTAAAATTTGTTTGGAACCATAAAAGACCCCAAATAGCCAGAGGAATGTTGAAAAAGAAAACCAAAGCTGGTGCCATCACAATTCCAGATTTCAAGATGTTTTGCAAAGTGGTAATCATCAAGACAGTTTGGTACTGGCACAAAAACAGACACATAGATCAATGGAACAGAATAGACAACCCAGAAATGAACCCTCAACTCTATGGTCAACTAATCTTCAGTGAAGCAGGAAAGAATATCCAATGGAAAAAAGATAGTCTCTTCAACAAATGGTGTTGGTAAAATTGGACAGCCACTTGCAGAAGAATGAAACTGGACCACTTTCTTACACCATACACAAAAATAGACTCAAAATGGATGAAAGACCTAAATGTGAGATAGGAATCCATCAAAATCCTAGAAGAGAACACAGGCAGCAACCTCTTTGACCTCAGCCACAGCAATTTCTTGCCAGACATGTCTCCAAAGGCAAGGGAAACAAGAGTAAAAATGAACTATTGGGGCTTCATCAAGAAAAAAACCTTTGCACAGCAAAGGAAACAGTCGACAAAACTAAAAGGCAACCTACAGAATGGGGAGAAGATATTTGCAAATGTCTTATCAGATAAAGGGCTGGAATCCAAAATCTATAAAGAAGTTATCAAACTCGACACCCAAAAAACAAAAAATCCAGTCAAGAAATGAGCAGAAGACATGAACAGACATTTCTCCAAAGAGGACATAGAAATGGACAACAGACGCATGAAAAAATGCTCAACATCACTCGGCATCAGATGAATGGATAAAGAAGATGTGATATAGGGGCGCCTGGGTGGCTCAGCCATTGAGTGTCTGCCTTTGGCTCAGGTCATGGTCCCAGGATCCTGGGATAGAGCCCTGCATTGGGCTCCCTGCTCAGTGGGAAGCCTGCTTCTCCCTCTCCCACTCACCCTGCTTGTGTCCCCCTCCTCTCACTGTGTCTCTCTCTGTCAAATAAATAAATAAAATCTTTTTTTAAAAAAGATGTGATACACACACACACACACAATGGAATATTACTGTGATACACACACACAATGGAATATTACTCAGCCATCAAAAAGAATGAAATCTTGCCATTTGCAATAGCATGGATGGAACTAGAGGTTATTAGGCTAAGCAAAATAAGTCAGTCAGAGAAGGACAAATATGATTTCACTCATATATGGAATTTAAGAAACAAAACAGGGCTCCTAGGTGGCTCAGTCAGTTGGGCATCTACCTTCAGCTCAGGTCATGATCCTAGAGTCCCAGGATTGAGTCCTGCATCGGTTTCCCCACTCAATGGGGAATCGACTTCTCCCTCTGACCCTCCCCCTTCTCGTGCTCTCTCTCTCTCACTCTCAAGTAAATAAATAAAATCTTTTTAAAAAAAGAAACAAAACAGATGATCATAGGGGAAGGGAAGGAAAAATAAAATAATAAAAACAGAGAGGGAGACAAACCATAAGAGATTCTTAACTATGAGAAACAAACTGAGAGTTGCTGGAGGGGAGGTGGGTGGGGGAAAGGGATAATTGAGTGATGGGCATTAAGGAGGGCACTTGATGTAATGAGCACTGGATGTTATATGCAACTGATGAATCACTAAATTCTACCTCTAAAACTAATGAAAAAATTAAAATCTCTATTTTTTGAAAAAAAAAAAAACAATAGAAAAGAATAGATTTAGTACTTGGACCTAAGCCAAGCCCTTGAGACCAACAGTGTGATGTATGAAGGATTATTTTTGGAATGGTCACTTTCTGTCTCCAAACAAATCCTTGACACTGTTCTGCTGTGTAAAGGCAGAAATGCTTTTGTCTTACTTTTCACTTCTGATATCAGGATGAAAATGCACAGGTTGATGTCTCTCCTTCATTGTCCATAACAAGTGTTCGCTTCTCCTACTCCTGTGGCAAGACTTCTAAGAAAGACCAGTGCATAAGCCCCCATGGACCTGGGACCCAGAATCTGGGACACAGCCACTGTGGGTCATAAAGCTTAAAAGTTAAGATTTCTTGTCTCAGTTTTTCCACCTTAGGCCCTGAGTTTTACTGCTTCACTTGGACCATGAGGAGAATCTAATTCCATCTTACACCAAAACTAAAATTTGAAAAAGTAAGTAGACTTGTGAAAGACTGAATTAGCCCCAGATAAACTGGTTGCATAAACTTGATGACAATCTAAAACTTTGGCCAAATCTCTAAGCAGACCTCAAATCTTCTGGATTCTCAGGAAAATCTAGTGAACATTTTTATGGTTCTTTTATTTTTGTCTTTTCTCAGGTTAAAGAAAAACTTATGGAAATCCCAAGGAGAGGCCTTGGGACAAAAAAAGAATAAGAGTATAATAGCTCAAACTTGGGAAATAATTGTAAAACTGTTTGGGAAGTTTGTTGAGAACTTCACTGAGTTTTCAAAGACAGTTCTCAATCTTTTTGAGTATCCACTCATCAGACCTTGAAGAAGGCCCCCAAACTCAGAAGGTCCTTCCTCTTTAACAGAGAAATGCATGCTCTTTGCTAAAAACTTGTACTCATTTACTCATTCATATATTCACTGAATGAATATACATTAACTACCTTCTATGTGTTAGTTTTCAATGTAGAGCACACCAAAGAGAAGAGTGATAAGTGTTCCTGTCTTTGTGGAATTTACAGTCAAGCAGGGGGAGACAGTCATTATGTAGACAACCTCAAAAATTAATAAATATTTGGGGCACCTGGGTGGCTCAGTCATTAAGCATCTGCCTTCGGCTCAGGTCATGATCCCGGGGTCCTGGGATCGAGCCCCGCATTGGGCTCCCTGCTCGGCGGGGAGCCTGCTTCTCCCTCTCCCACTCCCCCTGCTTGTGTTCCCTCTCTTACTGTCTCTCTGTCAAAAAATAAATTAAAAAAATTAATAAATATTAAAATTGTAATGTAATGCTATGAAGGAAAATTATGGTCCACACTGGGAGCACAATCCAACAGGAGGTAAATGTAGGTTGGAAGACCCAATTTATTCAGATGTGTCCAGGAAGGTACATCTAAGAAAGTGACATTTATGTTGAGACATAAAAATTAAGTAGGCATTTACCAGGTAAAGATTTGGGAAAAGCACATCCCAGGAAGATAATATACCAATATAAAGACTGAGGCAAACAAAACAAAACAAAACAACAAAACAAAAAACACCTGGTATCCTCAAGGTTGAAAGAAGACAAGTTTGGCATAAATGGAGAACATAAGATGAGGCTGGAGAATTCAGCAGGGGTCAAACCATGCAATGGCCATTTAGATTATATCAATGATTTTGCATTTGGGAGAGGAAGGTTTCGAGAATAATTGAATTCTGGTATATTCCACTGGTGGTCCTTGTTACTGAGTTGTAGAGTACTGGAAGAAGACTAAGTTTGGAGAGGAGGGAGATAATGAGTTTGATTTTGGATAGTACGACTTTAAATGCATGTCAAGTAGGTGATGGATATATTATTTTGAAGTTCAGAAGAGAAATCTAGAAATACAGAGCAAGAGTTGTTGGCATATACATGATTATTGAAGCTATGGGGATGGTTGGGTTCATTGGAGGAGAAAGCACAGAGTGAGAATGAGAGGGCTTAGAGTAAAACTTAGATGCGTCCAATATTTTAAGACTGAGTAGAGGTAAGAGGGCCAGAGAGGCAGGAGGAGAGCCAGGAGAATGCTGAGCCCAGGACCTAAAGAAAGATCATGTTTCAAGAAAGAAATAAAGAATTGTATAGAATTATGCACAGAAATAAAGAATATGAGAACCATCAAGTGACCCTTGCATTTAGCATCAAGGTCATTGATAACCTTGGTGAGAGTTGTGTTTGGTGAAAAAAACGGTAGCACTAATCTGTTTATATTGAGTTTGAGAGTGAATAGGAGGTGAGACAATGGAAAAAGTGAGACTAGAGAATCCTTTCAGAAGTGTGGTTGTAAAGGAGAGAAAATAGATTAAGTGGTAGCTAGAGGAATGTGTGGGATCCGGGAAATTTTTAAATGGAAGAAACTTATGACTGCTGATGGGAAAGTATCATGTACCAATTCCATTTTTCAGGATCCAAGGACCAGCAATTAGTCAAGGTCAGTCCATAGAGTGCTTGGGCTCACTGCCAACAAAAGCTGATTCCCTTGGGGTGACCTGATCAGACCCAAGTACACCATTCTCAATTGCTTTTAAATAAGCTATACTTTAGTTTCTCTGATCGCCCCTAAAGGAAGAGGGGTTTTCTGTAACATTTATGGGCTAAGGCCCTGTTTTTCACTTGGATGTTATCTTGAAGCTGTGTTTAGTTTTGCTCAACATTGCTCATACTCTACTTGAGTAACTTTTCTAAAACACACATCTGATCATGTCACTGTCCTGTTTAACATATTTCAAATATTCTCCATGACCTTCAAGATAAAGTCCCAGACTCCTCAGAATGACAAGCAAGGCCTTTTCTTTCTTTCTTTCTTTTTTTTTATTTGAGTATACTTTACACAGGATGTTACATTAGTTTCAGGTGTACAACATAGTGATTCAACAAGTTTATACATTATGCTATGCTCACCACAAGTATAGCTACCATCTGTCACCATACAATTCTATTACAATATCCTTGACTAGATTCCCAATGCTGTGCCTTTGATTCCTATGACTCATTCATTCCATAACTGTAAGAAGCAAGGCCTTTTCTGATTTGACCTTGTATAACTATTTTTCAAGTCTCATCTATATTCACATGCACATTTGTATCCTACACTCCCTTTAAACCCAATTACTAACAGTTCTTTGATCCAGCTGAGCTCTCCCTTAACCTCCTCTGCCTTTTCTCATGCTGTTCACCTTACCTAGCTAGAATGCTTTTAGATGAGGAGCTCAACAAAAAAATTATTAAATATATGAATAAGTGTATGGATGAATGAATGCATGTATGCATTTACTTCAGTTCCATTCGCCATTTTTGAGAGGGGCTACATGGCTGTACATGGTAATGAGTGGGGTATTTATTTGGGGTAGTTGGAGGATACTTATGTGATAAGATTTTAGGAAATCTTGAGCTCCTCATTGCATTAAACCATCACGCCTGTTAGCCTATCCCTGGACTTTATCCCATCAGAGTTTTATTTTCCTGAACAAGGGCTGGGTGTTACTGGAAGTCCCTGAAGGAGGGAGGAGTGCTAGAAAGGGAAGAGGGGGCCAGACAGAGAAATTGGAAGTGGGAGGTAGCTGTTGAGAAACAGCTAACAGTATCACTTTGCCCAGAAGTGATGTTGGGATGGCACTGAGGCAGAAACAAGCCAATATGAAATATAACCAAGTGCAAGGAAAAATCGATTTAGAGCCTAAAACATACTTGGGGTAATTTTAATTATCTTGTTGAACTAAAAGGCATATCAAAATCACTTATACTACCCATCCCAGATGCCCAAGGTAGAGAACTCAGTGGAATGCAGCAGGGACTCAGGTCATTTCCAGAGATCATTTCCAACAGAGCCTTTCGGTTTGATAAAGAGGGGGTAGGTAGGCTAGGATCCCCTAGCAGAGCCAAGTCCATGAGAAAAATAGCCCCCCAAATTCCAGGATTTTCACAGTCCCTGTGGAGGGATAGGAAAGGCCTTGCTTACGGATATCACAAATGTAAATAAGTCAAGATACCTCATCTGGCCACTTCAGGCCTACCCATAAGAAGATAAAGCCCACCCAGTCTGTTGGGCTTTTCTGGGATGGCTGGGATTGGTGTTTCTGGGAGTCCAATATCTCAGTTCAAAAGATTTCTACTCTTCTATGAGGGCCTGGACTACAACAGGAGGTAGGAAGTAAGAAAATCAAACTCTATTGTACTTTCCCTTTATACTATGCTTTCTGTCAACTACCAAGCATAACTTTCTTCCATTGGTCAATTTTATTAGTCCTTTGAAGAAACAGGAAATTGGAGAATTGGATAGGAGACAAAGCTTGGGAAAACACAGGAGCAATGAGCAATATGGGCCTGGTTAAAGTCCTGTAGAAGTTGTCAAAGTGTAGTAGAAGGAACACTAGCCTTAGACTCACTTTGTTCAAACTCCACCTTTGCCAATTTATTAGGTATGTGACTTTGGAAAAGTCCCTCATTGAGCCTCAATTTCCCCACCTATAAAATGAAGTTAGTAGTGCCAACTTCACCTATATGAGGATTGAATGCCTAGAACCTAGGAGGTAGTCAATCAATGCTAATTAATTTTTCCCCTATTTGTGGGAAACACCTGAGTGGTAGGTGACTCTTGCTCTGAGAGACAAAGATTTTGAAATCCCAAGTTCTGAGTTGAGCAGAAAGAGCTTAGCTAAGTGCTCAGATCTTACAAATGGGGTATATAGAGGGGAGAATCATTGGATGAATGAAGAAAGTACAACTGTAGCTGGGGATTATTATTTGAGTACTTTCTATATGGGTAAGCTGAGTTTGGGGGTAAATGAGAGATGGAATAGGGATGGTAACACCATAAAATTTGGACATCTTACCCTGTCAGGCTCAGCTTTACTTGTGTTGTCTTGCATAAGCCACTCTGTTTTCACAATTCTAATTGCTTTCTCTTCTCTCCTGCCCCCATTCCTACCATCAGATCAAGATGTAATACAGAGCAATTACTATTTACAAACTATGAAGCTCTGGATGCTCTGTGGAAAAAAGGAAAGGAGGGTAAAATTGAGATAGAGTGGGATAGAGGGCAGGGGCAGGCAGAGTGTCATCATCAGTGAAAGGAGGAGGTCTAGAGAGATGTTCTGGAAAGATGTTTTGCACAAAAAGGGGTATGGTTTGCACTTAACTTGTGAAATTTGAGACCAAGATTTATAACTATCTCTTTGTCAAGAGTAGAATTGGGCTGAGTGGCCCAATTGGAGAGCCTTGCTTTGCGCCACCTAATACAGAGGTTGAGAACATGAGTTTATATTGTATGACATGGACATTTTTACAGGATTGATAAGGGTTTTGTGGTATGAATAGAGCTGGGGAGGACTAGAAAATAATATTTGCCATGTGATCATTTGGGTGATTTTTAGATTAATCACTTGTGTAAGGAATTCTACAAGTAGCCATATTAAACATGCTTTTCTCTCAATCTTTCTACTCCCTGGAGATATAGTTCTATCTCTTTCCCTCCTCTCACCATTAAACTGGCTTCATAATTCGTAATTGTACACTGACTTCTGCTCCTGCTATTCAACCTATACTATTATCTGAGATGTTTCAACAGCCTCCATATCGTCTAAATCTCTGTTCTAACATTGCTGATTTATTCCTCTTTGAAACTTTTCCCCACTTGGCTTCCATGTGCCAGCACATGTCAGGTTCTCTTATTACCTTTCTGACAGCTCTTTCTTTGCCTTTTAAGGCTCCATTTTTCCATTGGCCCACTCAGAGCAGGTTTTCCTCATGATTCTCTCTTTTTTTTTCTTTTTTTAAATTAACATTTAATGTGTTATTTGTTTTAGGGGTACAGGTCTGTGATTCATTAGTCTTACACAATTCACAGCACTCACCATAGCACATACCCTCCCCAATGCATGATTCTCTTTTTTTCTCTTTCTGCAGACTCTCTTTCCACCACATTTCCACAACATCAACTATCCTCTCTGAGTGATTTTGATCTCTTCATCTCAATCTCAGGCTCTACTTAGTATTTCTAATTGCTATCTGGACATCTCTACCTGGATTTCTTACTGTCAACTGCTACTCTTATCCTAACAACACATATCTACTTTCCCAAGCCAGTTCTCCATCATGTATTCTCTTCTACTATTGCCACTACCATTTTCTCTGCCAAGAAACCCAGTCATCTTTGACTTCTCTTTCTCCTTCAGCCTTCATATTTGGTCCCCACATCCTATTAATTCTATCCTTCAGAAGTATCTTAAATATGTTCTCTCTTTGCCATTCCCATTGCCATCACACTAAGTCTGGTTCTCATTACCTCTCTGCTGAACAATTACAATAACTTCTTTATACATTTCATTATTACTACAACAGCTTGTTTCTTCAACAAACATACATGGAGTCAATTAACAGCATGCTGGGCACTGGGTATTCAACAGTGTATTTGATTTCAAGGAACATGCAGTCCAGTAGGAAAAACAGACAACTAAAAAGGAAATAACCTTAACAGAGATAAGTGTCAAAATAGATGTAAATTCAGGAAACTGTGAGACACAGAAGGGTAGCCCCTAACCGAGACTGTAGGGTTAAGGAAAGCTTCACAGAGAAAATGGACTGATAAGTATAGGAGTTTATCTAGTACAGGAGAATTAATACAATATTCCAAACAGAGGGATAAGCATGAGCAAAAGCATGGGAAAAAGAGAGAGCACCCTTTGGGAAATGCAGGTTATTTAAATATGAATAAGTAGAGTGCAGCAAGAGAGGTGGGGTAGGAGGCTACATTAATTGACAGGGATTAGATTATGAGAGGTCTAGTATCCCAGCTCAGGAGTTTACAGAGCTTGGCAAACTATAAAAAATATTTTAATCAAGAGAGGAACAGTATCTGATTTGTACTTGAAGAAGTTTGCCTTGGCAGTAGCTTGGAGAATGAATCGGACAAGGCAGTTCCAATGAAAATCCTAATAATAACTTTTAGAGTCCAGAAAAATACACTTGGAAAAGTAAATGGCAATATAATTAAGAAAATTGTACAAAAGGCCAATTAATAGGTGTCAAGGAAGGCAGGCACGAGTAAAATAACCCCACAGTTAAACCCATTGTGATGGTTAATTTTGTGTCAACTTGACTGGCCCATGGGGTGCCTAGACATTTGGTCAAACATTTTTCTGGGTGTGTTTGTGAGGATAGTCCTAGATAAGATTAGGATGTGAATTGGTAGACTAAGTAAAGCAGATTGCCATCCCTAATGTGAGTGGGCCCTATCTAATTCACTGAAGGCCTGAATAGAACAAAAATGTTGACCCTCCTGTGAAAAAGAAGAAGCTCCTCCTGCCTGACATGGGTCTTTTCCTGCCTTTGGACTTGAACTGAAAAATCAACTCCTTTGGGGTCTTGAGCCTGGTGGCTCTCAGACTGTAACTTATACCATTAGTTATCCTGTTTCTCAAGCCTTCAGACTAGGATTGGAACTACATTGTCAGCTTTCCTGGGTCTCAGTTTGCCTACTACAGATCTTGGGACTTCTTAGCCATCATAATTATGTGAGCTAATTCCTTATAATATATATACACACAAGCACATATATATATATATATATATACATACGTGTGTGTGTGTGTCACATATATATATGCCTTTTGTTGGTTCTATTTCTCTGGAGAACCCCCTGATTAATATAGATTTTGGTACTTAGAAGTAGGGTACTGATGCAACAAATACCTGAAAATGTGGAGGTGACTTTGGACTTAGGTAATGGCTAGAAGCCGGAAGAGTTTTGAGGTGCATGTAGAAATTTGCACATTGAGGGCAAGTCTGGTGAGATCTCAGACAGAAATGAAGAACACGTTATTATTGGAAAGAGGAGGGAAAGTGATCCTTGTTATAAAGTGGCAATGAACTTGGCTGAATTGTGTTCTACTATTCTGTGGAAGGTAGAACATGAGAGTGATAAAATTGGATGTTAGCAGAGGAGATTTCTAAGCAAAGTACTGAAGATGCAGCTTTGGTCATCCTCACTTTTTATAGTAAAATGTGAGAAGAGAGATGAATTTAAGAAGGAATTATTAGACAAAAAGGAACCAGAACTTGGAGATTTGGACAGTTCTTAGGCTATCTCACTCTCAGTATTCTCTATTCTCAGTATATTCTATCTATTCTATTTTTAAAAATCAGGAAGCTTGTCCTGAAGAGAACACTAGGGTGTGGCTGAACAATCATTTGATAAGGAGTTCATGGGTGTGACACATAAACTGATTAGCCATCTCAGCAGAAGCTAGAAATAGAGATGGCATTACACCAAGAGAAACACTGACAGCTGGGACTAAAAAGGACAGAAAAAATGAGACAAAATGAAGGAAGACTATCAGACTTGTTAGATCCCACAGGACTGGACTCTAGATCTCTTTGACTGTGAACATGCACTATTCTTCAAGAAAAGGAAAGAATGACCCCTGGGGCTCCTGGGTCGCTCAGTTGGTTAAACGCCCAACTCTTGATTTCGGCTCAGGTCCTGATCTCAGGATTGTGAGATTGAGCCCCGGTAGGGTTCCATGCTCAGCACAGAGTCTGCTTGGGATTCTCTCTCTCCCTCTCTTTCTGCCCTCCCCCCCACTCTAAATAAATAAATCAATTAAATCTTAAAAAAAAAAAAAAGAATGACCCTTAAGGCAATTCAGAGATGATCAGGTCTGTTTCCTTGTTTTCAAAGACTGGGGCTATCCTTTAGTTATTTGACAAGCCAGATGGCCTTTGACTAGAGCTGTGAGGATAGGGCTGCCTAGGGTCTTGGGGGTGGGACTACCATCCCTGTGCATCCAGAAGATGGGTCATTCAGCCAAAGAGAATTATAAGCAGAATCAGACCTATAAATACAGAGAATAAACTGATGGTTACCAGAGGGGGGAGGGGATGGGGGAATGGGTAAAATGAGTAAAGAGGAGTGGAAGATACAGGCTTCCAGTTACGGAATGAATAAGCCATGGGGATAAAAGGGACAGAATAGAAAATGTGGTCAGTGATATTGTAATGGTGTTGTATGGTGACAAATGGTAACTACACTTGTGGTGAGCATAGCATGAGGTATAGAGGTACTGAATCACTATGTTGTATATCTGAAACTAATGTAACATCGTGTATCAACTATATTCATATAAAAAAGAAAAAAATCGAGCTTTAACATCTAATGGAATTTACCTTGCTAGGTCTTGGACTTGTTTGGGGCCCTTCGCTTCTTCCTTCTTTCCTATTTCTTTCTTTTCAATTGGGAATGCCTATCTTATGCCTATCCTACAATTGCATTTTAGAAGTACATAACTTGGTCTGATTTCACAGGTTCTCAATTGGGGAAGAATTGTTTGGTTTTTAGGTGTTGAGTTTGATAAATTCTTTATAGATTTTGGATACTAACCCTTTATCAGATATGTCATTTGCAAATATCTTCTCCCATTCTGTAGGTTGCCTTTTAGTTTTGTTGATTGTTTCCTTTGCTGTGCAGAAGCTTTTTATCTTGATAAAGTTCCAATAGTTCATTTTTGCTTTTGTTTCCCTTGTCTCCAGACAAGTGTCTAGTGAGAAGTTGCTATGGCTGAGGTCAAAGAAGTTGCTGCCTGTGTTCTTCTCTAGGATTTTGATAGTTTCCTGTCTCACATTTAGGTCTTTCACCCATTTTGATTTTATTTTTGTGTATGGTGTAAGAAAGTGGTCCAGTTTCATTTATGTGCATGTTGCTCTCTAGTTTTCCTAACACCATTTGTTGAAGAGACTGTTTTTTTCCCATTGATATTCTTTTGTGTTTTGTCAAAGATTAGTTGACCATATGGCTGTGGGTCCATTTCAGGGCTTTCTATTCTGTTCCATTGATCTATGTGTCTGCTGTTATGCCAGTCCCATACTGTT
Source organism: Leptonychotes weddellii (assembly GCF_054177405.1). Lineage (NCBI taxonomy): Eukaryota > Metazoa > Chordata > Mammalia > Carnivora > Phocidae > Leptonychotes > Leptonychotes weddellii. Next base: position 68,162,689 of record NC_138385.1, read on the forward strand.
TTGATGACTATAGTTTGTAATATAGCTTGAAGTCCAGAATTGTGATGCCTCCAGCTTTGCTTTTCTTTTTCAGGATTGCTTTGGCTATTCAGGACTTTTTGTGGCTCCATACAAATTTTAGGATTGTTTGTTCTAGCTCTTGAAAAATGCTGATGGTATTTTGATAAGGATTGCATAAAAAATGTAGATTGCTTTGGGTAGTATAGACATTTGAACAATGTTTGTTCTTCTAATCCATGAGCATGGGATGTTTTTCCATTTCTTTATGTCCTCTTCAATTTCTTTCATAAGTGTTCTATAGTTTTCAGCATACAGATCTTTTACCTCTTTGGTTAGGTTTATTCCTAGGTATCTTATGGTTTTTGGTGCAATTGCAAATGGAATTGATTCCTTGATTTCTCTTACTGCTGCTTCATTATTGGTGTACAGAAATGCAAGAGGTTTCTGTACATTGAATTTGCATCCTGCCAACTTTACTGAATTCATGTATTAGTGCTGGCAGTGTTTTGGTGGACTCTTTCAGGTTTTCTACATAGAGTATCATGTCTTCTGGGAAGAGTAAAAGTTTGACTTCTTCTTTGCTGATCTGGATACCTTTTATTTATTTTTGTTGTGTGATTGCTGAGGCTAAGACTTCCAGCACGATGTGAAATAATGGTGAGAGTGGACATCCCTGTCCTGTTCCTGACATCAGTGCACCCAACCCAGAAAATGACCCAAAGACTGGCAGAACAGACTTTCCACAGTAAAACATAGAGAGGAGGTCATATTGAAAACATGGTAGGAGAGGCAGAGATGCAGTCAAGAACCAAACTCCCTGGGAGGCAAACTACAAACAAGAGGGACACAACAGCATGGAGAAGGGAGAGCAGATCCCACACCAGGCACCTCGGGCACAGGGGACCTGTGCTGGTAAGACAGGTCCCCATAACGTTTGACTTTGAAAACCAGTGGGGCTTAACTGTGAGTTTTTACAACCAATGGGGCTTAACTCCAGGTACTTTAAAAATCAGCAGGCTTGGGGTGCCTGGGTGGCTCAGTTGGGGGCATAAATATTTATAATTGTTAGATCTTCTTGATGGATAGACTCCTTCATTATGATATAGTACCCTTCTTCATATCTTGTTACAGTCTTTGGTTTAAAAATCTCGTTTGTCTGATCTAAGTATGGCTACTCTGGCTTTCTTTGACATCCATTAGCATGATGGGCCTTGTTTTCTTATCCATTCTGATACCCCATGTCTTTTTAAAACATTTTTTATTTAAATTCAGTTTAGTTAACATATCCTGTATTATTAGTTACTGGGATAGAATTTAGTGATTCATCAGTTGCATATAACACCCAGTGCTCATTACATCAAGTGCCCGCCTTAATGCCCATCACTCAGTTACCCCTTCCCCCACCCACCTCCCCTCCAGCAACCCTCAGTTTGTTTCCTAGAGTTAAGAGTCTCTTATGGTTTGCCTTCCTCTCTGTTTTCATCTTATTTTATTTTTCCTTCTCTTCCCCTATGCTGATCTGTTTTGTTTCTTAAATTCTATATATGAGTGAAATCATATGGTATTTGTCTTTCTCTGACCCTATGTCTTTTGATTGGAGAATTTAGTCCATTTACATTCAGAGTGATTTTTGATAGATATGAATTTAGTGCCATTGTGTTACATGTAAAGTTGGTGTTTCTGGTGTTGTTCTCTATTACTTTCAAGTCTTTGTTGCTTTTGGTCTTTCTATCCCACTCAAGGAGTCCCCTTTAATATTTCTTGCAGGGATGGTTTAGTGGTCACAAATTCCTTTAGTTTTTGTTTGCCTGGGAAACTCTTTATCTCTCCTTCTATTCTGAAAGACAACCTTGTTGGACAAAGTATTCTTGGCTGCATAGTTTTCACATTCAGCACATTGAACATATCTGCCAGTATCTTCTGTCCTGCCATTCTGTGGACAGATCTGCTGTGAACCTGATTTGTCTTTTCTTGTAGGTTAAGGACTTTTTTCCCCTTACTGCTTTCAGGATTCTTTCCTTGTCTGTGTATTTTGTGAATTTGACTGTAATATGTCTTGGTACTGGCCAGGTTTTGTTGAATTTGGTGGGAGTTCTCTGTGCCTCTTGTTTTTCAATGTGTGTTTCCTTCCCCAGATTAGGGAAGTTTTCAGCTGTAATTTGCTCAAATAAACCTTCTACCCCCTTTTCCCTCTCTTCCTCTTCTGGGATGCCTATGATACTAATGTTATTACACCTTAAGGAGTTGCTCAATTCCTTAAATCTACATTTGTGATCCAATACTTTTCTTTCCCTCTTCCTTTCAGCTTCATTGTTTTCCATAATTTTATCTTCTACATCACTGATTCATTCCTGTGCTTCATCCATCTCCATTGTCATTTCATCCAGTCAGTTTTGTATCTTGGTTATAACATTTTTGATTTTGGCCTGACTAGTTTTTAGTCTTTTATCTCTGTAGTAAGGGATTCTCCAGTGTCTCCTATGCTTTTCTCAAACCCAGCTAGTATCCTTATGATAGTTGTTTTAAATTCTGGTTCAGGCATCTAATTTATATCTGTTTTGATTATATCCCTGGCTGTGATTTCTTCCTGTTCTTTCTTTTGGGGTGAATTCCTCCATCTTGTCATTTTGTCTAGATCACTGTTTTTTAGTGCATGTATTAGGAAAGCCTGTTATATTCCTGCTCCTGAGATTAATGGCTATATTAAGAAGAGGTCCTATACAGTCTTGGGCATGGTGCTTCAGGGAATGTTTCAGAGTATGCACTCTGCTATTGTGTTTTGGCTGTTCCTTCCCTCAGGTCAGTCCTCTGAAGAATTTCTCCTTGCCTGCAGTGAGGAGTGTTTGAATCTTGTCCACTCTGTGGGAAGTTTTAACTATGTGTGTTTTGGTATGCTTGTTAAAAGAAGCTAGATCTTATTTCCCCTAGAGCTGAAGCTTTGCAGCGTTCTATGATCAATAGACTTGGTGTATTCAAGGGGTTTGTGCTCATCTTCTGGGGGATGGGCCTGCTGTGCTGGTTCTCAATCAGGCTTGCCCTTGTAAAGATGCCACCTGCAGGGCTTAGTGGGTGGGACTTGGTGTAAGTGTCTCCAGCCTCCACTGGGGGGTGCTCTGTTGCTCACTGAAGTCTATCAGTGCTGATTGGAAGGGAGAAAATGACTTTGGCCTGCTCTCTCATCCCCTGAGCAGGGAGTTCATGCCCACAACTCTTCAGGAAGCCCTCACAGAAGAGCAAACAATCTCCCCTCTTGTGTCTCTGGCTTCCATCAAATCCCTGCCTCCACCCTGTGTCCAAGCTGTCTGCCTCCCAGGAAGCACAATACTCCTATGTTTTATCTCAGGCGCATGGCTGGGTTTCAAAACTCCAAATTTTAGGGACCCGGTGCAGTGCAGACCTGCACTTATCCTCTGGGGGGAGGGTCTTGCCACTGTGGCTGGTGCCAGTTTGTCCCAGAAAAGCAGTTGCAAGACTGAGCAGTGGTTCGGAGTTTAAGGTAAAGTGCAGCAAAAAGCCAGCACCAAGGTTTGCTGCCCTCAGCAGGTGTCTCTGTTCCTCTGCTAATGAATAGGGCAGCACATTAGTGCCCAGCTCTTTTGTCCCCAGAGAGGCCATGCCACCTCTCCCAAATGCACTTCAAGAAGGGGAACTGTTTCTCCCCTTTTGATCCAGGGGATCCTCAGACCACACTGTCCACTCCCTGGCCTCCACCTCCTTCCCCACTGGAGCACCACTAAGCCTGCCAGGTACGACCCCAGCAATGGCAGGGACTTCTAAAACTTCAGACTTTGAGCCCCTCTCCTTTTCCCAGTCAATGGTTTTGGGGAAGAGTTTTTCTTATGTAATCCCCTGCATGATGCTTTCACTCTTTCTCTCTCTTTTTCTCTCACTCCTCTCTCCATAATCAGGGCTCCCTTCCCGCCACAGCACCTGCAATTCTTTTCTCCCCCAAATCAACTCTCCACAGTTCCTACCTTCCACAATGTGGCCATGTTTTCTGCCTCTAGATGTACACTTTGTTCTCTCAGTCCTCAGATCAGTTTCTTGGGTGTTCAGTGATTTGATATTTATCTGGCTGTGTTCAAGAGATGAGGCAAGCATAGGGTCCCCCTACTACTCCACCACCTTAAGTCCTCCTTCCCACTGCATTTCTGTTACTGTTACTTTGTAAAAGTTTTTTTATTGAAATATAATTAACATAAAATGTTATATTAGTTTCAGGTATATAATATAATGATGCGACAATTCTATACATTATTCAGTGCTTATCGGTATAAGTGTACTCTTAATCCCCTTCACCTATTTCACACATCCCCCCACCCACCTCCTCTCACACAACCACCAGTTTGTTCTCTATATTAAGAGTCAGTTTTTTTGTCTCTTTTTTTGTTTGTTTGTTTTGTTTCTTAAATTCCACATATGAGTGTAATCATATGGTATTTTTCTTCTCTGACTTATTTCACTTAGCATTATATTCCCTAAATCCATTTATGTTGTTGCAAATGGCAAGCTTTCATTCTTTTTATGGCTGAGTAATATTCCATTTATCCATTTATCCATTGACAGTGCCTTTATAAAAGGTTTTAGTATCTAGTACCTCTCCCTGTTATTGCCCAGCCTTTTCAGAACTTTCTTTGATGTTATTGCCTGTTTATTTTCTCAGTAATATTTTAGAAGTCATCCAGAAGAATAAAGACAGGAACATGGGCCCAGGGCTTTCTTCTATATTCTTCTTCCCTTAGGTGCTCAATAAGCATTTGTTAATTGAATAAAAGATAAAAGAAAGTCACAGCACAGTGTTTGATTGCTGAAAGATGTCAAAATATAAATAAGTTTATATTTGCTTTCCCATGCCACTGGCACTTCCAAAAGACACTTAGAATTTAGGGTATGTATTTGAGAAATGCTGCTCTGCTGTTGGAGGAATATTGTTTGCTCATGAACTCAAGAAATATTTTTTGAGGGGCGCCTGGGTGGCTCAGTTGGTTAAGCGACTGCCTTCGGCTCAGGTCATGATCCTGGAGTCCCGGGATCGAGTCCCACATCGGGCTCCCTGCTCGGCAGGGAGTCTGCTTCTCCTTCTGACCCTCCTGCCTCTCATGCTCTCTGTCTCTCATTCTCTCTCTCTCAAATAAATAAAATCTTTAAAAAAAAAAAAAAAGAAAGAAATATTTTTTGAGCACCTACTATGTCCCAAACATTGTTTTAGACACTGAAGGTAGAGCAAATGAACAAAAGAGATAAATAAAATAAAAAATGAATATATTATATATACCAAATAAATACATGTATAAAAATAAATAACAAAGTTGGGATGCCTGGGTGGCTCAGCCTGTTAAGCATCTGACTTGATTTCAGCTCAGGTCACGATCTCAGGGTCATGAGATTGAGTGAGCCCTGCATCAGGCTACATGCTGAGCATGAAGCCTGCTTAGGATTCTCTCTCTCCCTCTCCCTCTGCCCTTCCTCCTTCTTGCACGTGCTCTCACTCACTCACTCAATAAATAAATAAATAACAAAACATAAAATAAATATATAAGAAATAAATAACTATATAAAATAAATAATAAATATAAAATATAACATAAGATTGATAATACATGCTCTAATGTAAACTAAATTAGGGTAAGGACATAGGGAGCAATTGGGGTGGGGATAACACTAAAAGGGACAAAGAAGGCTTCTTTGAGGCATTACCTTTGAGCTAAAATCTGAATGGTGAGAAGAGGCAGGCATGGGAAGACCTGTGGGAAGAGCATTTTAGTCAGAGAGAACAGGAAGCATAAATGTTCTTAGGAATAACCTCTATGTTCAAAGAAGAAAAAGATAGCTATTGTGATTAGAGTCTCATGGATAAGGGAGAGACTAGTAGCAGCTGTTGTTTAGGTCTGGGTTCCTCTTTTGCCCACAAACTCCCTTAGTGCTCAGTTTCTCCCATGGTAACCTTGTTGGGCTCGAGTGAAAAAAATCCTGGGGGAAGGGCTGACTTTTTCTCATGCTCGTAAATGATCCAAGCCACACTACATGACAAGCGTCATGACTAGCCCTCTCAGGCTAATGTTTGCAAGTCATCATCTGGTGGAATTATTGACTTGGAACTATCAAGCCTACAATCCAAGAGCCTTTCCTCTGCTCTAGGAGAGGTAGGATCCAGAGCTGCTCTTTGGGAGGAGTGGAGTTTCTCCCCCACCCCAATTGTTTGTTTGAGCCTAGACAAAAAGAAAATGGAGCTAGTAGTAACTGTTGTGCTCAGAGTGACTTGTTATCAGCTACTCATAGTCTTTGAGAAGTCTTCAGATCTCAGAGTTGGTTCCCTCCCTATCAAAAGAGAAACCTCCCACATAAGAGCATTATGCAAACTAAATATCTTCCTATAGTGTAAAAAAATGCAATGTAAGTGTCTACAAAAATTCTATTTGTGAAAATCTATTAGAACACAACTCAATAGGATCTGCATTCAGATATACCACTTGGCATGTAATAATACATGGTATGAGCACACAGCTTCAGAGTTTATAAAACACTTCCACTCCCATTATTTCATTGATCTTCACAATAAATCCATGAGATAGCATTTACCTCTATATTGCTCAGAATATAATAGGTTATGCTGAGGTAAGAAACAATCCAAGACTTTCAGTGGCTTTAAACCAATGAAAGTATATATTTTTACTCATTCTATGTATTTATTTGCTGGTCAATAAAAGACTCTGGTCCATGTCATCTTCACACAGAAACCCAAGGTAATGGAAGCACTACAATTTGAAATGTTGTCTAGTAGCAAGGGCAAGAGAGGACAGATAATCACATGATCTCTTTAATGCTTCCACCCTAAAATGACACACATCACTTCTGCTCATATTGCATTGGTGAGAGGAAGTCAGTGAGCCACATTTAACTTTAAGATGACAAAGAAGAACAATATTCCTGGATTACTGAAAGTAGAAAGGAACTGAATAGTAATTTCCATCACAGCCTCATTTTATAACTAAGAAAGCCAAGACTCAGAGGAATGACATGTTGAAGGAAGCAGTTTGGAATTGCGGACCAAACTTGCAATAAATGATTTTTAGCTATTGTTACTAAGAGATAGAATTGCTTTTGGTTGAAAGAAGATTCTCAGAGGTTGAGAATATGAGAATACAGGCTTTGAAGCCAAACAGTCTTGGGTTCAAACTCCAAATTGTGCCACTTACTAGCAGAGTACTTTGAACAGGTAGCATCACTTCTCTAAGCCTCCATTTCCTTATCTATAAAATGGGGATGAAGAGCTAAAAGGAAAAGCTTGCAGGGTTGATTGATAATCTGAGTTTATTGGACTTAATGTGAATAAAGTGCCTGAGCCCAAACTCAGTTATTCTAACCCCAGACTTATTCCCCTTGCCTCTCTTAGGTATGTCAAAATGTGGAAATCCTGTGGAGCAACTACTAGTTCAATTCTTGTCTGGCTTTTTATTTCCCATTGTGACATGTGAATAGGTGAGAGGATAGAAAGGAAAAGCAAAAGTTGAGATAAGAAGAAAGGTCATTTTTACCCTGAGTTCAGAAATGCTTTTGTATACCCTGTTCCCTCTCTTTATAATGCCCTCTCCAGTCTCCTTTGCCAGTTGACCCCTACTTATCCATCAAGACTTAGGTCAATCTAACCATTTTTCTAGGAAGTTCTCTCAGATTTCCTCATGCTGAATTTAATGCCCCTTCTCTGAACCCATCATCCCCAAACACTTCGTGCCTAGGTCTATCTTAGTACTTAGCACAATGCCTTGTGTTTGGCATACAAGTGCTTAATAAATGTGTATCCAAGGAATGAATATGATCATTGCACAACATACAAGTATTTTGTTGTTTTTTTCTGTCTAGCCTAATTTATCTCTATCCATCCCCTTATCCTGCTCCACCTATCCCCAAACCACCACCCCAAAACACAAACTCGCTTTTCCAGAAATACTACACTGTTTATAGACTCTGGAATCCATCAAACTCTCTAGGTCTCCATCTTTGCACATATGGTTTCTTCTGCATGGCATGTTTTCTTACCACCTTGCAACCCCTTAATCATCTTTTAGCAAAAGCTGAAGATGTACATGTATACATATATGTAGTTTGGGCTCTGAAACCAGGCTGCCTGATTTTAAATTCTAGCTCTGGTTATTAGCTATGTGACCTCAGGCAAATTATCTAACTTCTCTGGGTTTCTACTTCCCCATATATAAAATAGGGCTAATAAAAGTACCTACCTCATAGGATGTTATGGAGAATAAATGAATTAATACATTTAAATTGTTTATAAGCATAGCTGGTACATAGTAGCCTCTATATAAGTATTTGCTGTTATCATTTAAATCATAGCACAAACACTACCTCCTTTGTCTAAACTGGGGTCACAAATGGGCTGCTTATAGGCTATGTTTTAGTAGGACCAAATGGCATTTACATTTTTTTTATTACAATACCATCCAGTTTAGTACAAACTCCATTACTCCCTGCAACCACCTGTTTGATTCATTTGCTTGGTCCTGGAAGCTTTGGGTTTGCCATCTTAAGTAAGCACTTCTCTTTTCTCACTCCTTCAGAGTTCTGCAGGCTCTGTGCATACCTCCATTAAAGCAGTTCTACTGCCTTCTGATTGTTTCCTTTTTTTAAAAGATTTTATTTATTTGAGAGACAGAGAGAAAGGGAGAGAGCACAAGCAGGGGGAGCAGCAGAGGGAGAGGAAGAAGCAGGCTCTCTGCTGAGCAAGGAGCCCGATGCAAGGCTTGATCCCAGGACACTGGGATCATGACCTGAGCCAAAAACAGATGCTTAACCTTCTGAGCCACCCAGCACCCCTGTTTTCTTATTTGAGTCTTTTCTGTGGGCTTTTTGAATGTAAGGACGGTGATCTCAGTATTGCTAGTACCTAGAATGGCACCTTACACAAAGAAGTGCTCAATAAATACTTCTTGAATGAATGACTGAATGAATGAAATGAAATGAAATAATGAAATGAAATGAAATGAAATAATGAATAGTTGCGATATCCCCTACTGTAATCCACAGAGAGCTTTCTGGTCTTGGCTGGGAGATTTAAAGAGTTCTCTTTAACCCCTTTCCTCCAAGGCCACATCTTCTCTGACAGTCATTAATGGGATCAAACTAATGAGGCTAAGCTACAAAGGCAAAATAAGGAAAATACAACATGACTCCCTGTGCCTTTATATGTAGTTTGGAAGTTGTCAGGATAAGAGCTGAAGTCTCCTAAAATGAAAAGGCATGTCTCCTTTTTTGAAGATAACAAGCTCAGGGTTTGCACAAAATTGTCCCAAAACAACATTCCATCTTTAGAAGTGACAAATTGTTTTTTCGAAGTTAAGAAAATGGGAGTGTGTGGGGCGCCTGGGTGGCTCAGTTGGTTAAGGGACTGCCTTCGGCTCAGGTCATGATCCTGGAGTCCCGGGATCGAGTCCCGCATTGGGCTCCCTGCTCAGCAGGGAGTCTGCTTCTCCCTCTGACCCTCCCCCCTCTCATGCTCTCTCTATCTCATTAAAAAAAAAAAAAGAAAGAAAATGGGAGTGTGTTCATATGTCAATTGGTTAGGACCCTAGGCTGTGTAACACAGGGCACAAGTTTAATGGCAGAGCAGGCTTCTTAAATTTCCTCTACTCTGTGCTTGGCAAACATACCTTTGAATAGGTGAACACACATCTGGGAGTAGTAGGAATGGATATCATGCATCCCTGGCAGTAACAATGTGATCCAGTGGAAAGATCACTGGATTTGGAGTCAGAAAAAGCTGGGTTGGAGTCTATGACAAACAGACTTTAAGATGGCAGCAATAATAGCCACTCTATGGTATCCATGTCCCTGTATAATCCCCTCCCCTTGAGTAGGGATATAACCTATGATTTGCTCCCAACCAATAGAATATGGCAAATGTAATGGGATGTCACTGTCATGATTACATTATGTTATATATGACATCATCTTTTTTTTAAGATTTTATTTATTTATTTGACAGAGAGAGCCACAGTGAGAGAGGGAACACAAGCAGGGGGAGTGGGAGAGGGAGAAGCAGGCTTCCTGCAGAGCAGGGAGCCTGATGCGGGACTCAATCCCACGACCCTGGGATCATGACCTGAGCCGAAGGCAGATGCTTAACCGACTGAACCACTCAGGCGCCCCTATATGACACCATTTTGATAGCAGACTTGCTCCCTCTCCCCTTGCTGGCTTTGAAGAACAAGCTGCCATGAATCCTACAACTGCAAGGAACTGAATGCTACCAACAACCACATGAGTGTCGAAGCAGATTGTTCCTTAGCTGAGCCTCCAGATGAGAACCCAGCCATGACCAACACCTTGATTGCAGACTTGCAAGACCTGAAGCAGAGGACTCATCTAAGCAATGCCCAGACTTCTGAGAAAAGGAATTGGGAGATAAGAAATATGTGGTGTTTTAAACAGCTAAGCTTGTGGTACTTTGTTGTGCAGCATAGAAAACTAATACATAGTCCTAGCTCCACCACTCACTGGCTGTGTGACTCTGAGCATGCGCCTTTCCCTCTCTTTGTCTCAATTTGCTCATTTATAAAATAGGAAATGATGACCATGCAAATGCTTGCCCTGCCTCCCTTCCAGGGTTACTTTAGAATCCGATGAGCATGGAAGCTCTTTGTAAATCATGAAGCATTGTACAAATGTGAAGAATAACTGTTATTTTTCTTTCCAGACTCCCCAGGGCCTAGCAGCTCAAGCAAGTGACCTTGGAAAAAGAGAAGATGGGAAACAACTAAACAACTTCAATGGCCTTAAAACTGATGTTGGCTTGTCAAGCCCTTGTCGGAATGTATGATTTTAGGAAGCACATTCCTGTAAGCAGATTGAAACATCTCAAGCTGTTTGGAAGACATTCTGACTAGATTCTTAAGGTGTCTGACTCCTTTGGCCTCACACTACCCAGCAGCCCAGTGCAATGTCACATCCTTTTTCTCTCTACCCACCCTCCTCCCAAATCCTCACTTTAGAGAAATCAGCTCCAAAAGCCATTGTCCAATCTTCATTACTCCTGGGCCACTCACTGCCCGAGGCCATGGGCATTATATGATGACCTACAGCTCTTACCAGGTAGAGCAGAAGGCTGCTGACAACTGAGGAAGTGTTGAGTTTTTTTCAAAACAGACCAGCAGTTCATATGGCCACTCCCAGCTATTCACTCTTGTGACCATGAGCTATGGAAAAAAAGTTTGCTGCATGCTAGGGGCACTAGGCCACACATACAGGTTGATCACCCAGCCTGTTCTTCCTTGAAATAGCAGAAATGTAGGTATTAGTAAACCACCTCTTTGGAGATTCTGCTCCAATCCCATTCTGCTACATAGCTTGGCATAGTACATAACATTCAAAGTTCTGTATGATCTGACCCTTGCCTACCTCTTCTCAGTTCTCCTTCCAGACATCCCTGGGCTCTTCCTTAGTCACTGGCACTGCATCATAGAACAGAGAAACTACCACTACCACCAATAGCGACAATGATGATGATGATGATAATAATAATAATAATGGCATCTAATACTTATGTGCTGGGCAACTTTCTAAGTTTATTGCATATATTAATGCATTCAGTCATCCCCATGACAGTCTTTTAAGAGTACTGATATTGGGCGCCTGGGTGGCTCAGTTGGTTAAGCGACTGCCTTCGGCTCAGGTCATGATCCTGGAGTCCCGGGATCGAGTCCCGCATCGGGCTCCCTGCTCGGCGGGGAGTCTGCTTCTCCCTCTGACCCTCCTCCCTCTCATGCTCTCTGTCTCTCATTCTCTCTCTCGCAAATAAATAAATAAAATCTTTAAAAAAAAGAGTACTGATATTATCATATCCATTTTATGGATGAGGATATCAAGGTTCAGGTCCTACTGCTAATGTGAGTGGCATTATGATTTGAACCCATATACATTGGGTATGAAAACTATGCTTTTAATCAGCAGGCTATGCTTTGTTTTTGGTTTACTTGGGCAGCAATTTTATGCCCAAGGCCTACTACAGTGCTTGGCTCATAATAGTGCTTTATAAATGTTTATTAGGTGAGTGAATAAATAAATACACAGTGAAAAGAGCACAGAATATGGAGTCAGAAAGCCTAGTGTCCAGTCTAGTATCCACCATCTGATAATTTTTGTGGCTCTTAGTGAGTCAAGCTTTCAACCTTTCTAAGCCCAAATACCATACATAGTATTTATATGTGTGGGCTCTGGAGCCAGGGTGCCTATGCTCCAATAAGGCACCACCACTGTTTTTTTACAAGGGTCAATAAATAATACATTTAATTTTTTTCCCTTTAAAATCTAAACTTAAAGTGTATATCATTCAACTCCTTGGGTAATCATGAAGTTTTCCTCAAATATAACAACAAAAGAATTACAGCATTTCTTCAATTTCATCATATAGGCACAGTATGGAAGACCACCTTCCTCAGCACAGACATCCTCAGGAGCTGGGAGTTCAGCAGGTGCAGGGCGTCACTGCACCTGGACTCACAGGTCAGTCTGTCAGTCCTCAGGTTAAGTTCCAGTAGGCTCCTGCCCACCGAGCTCCCAGGTAGGCCTGGAGCACAGGGGAGCTGCAAGTGGGAAGGGCCAGCCTCGCTAGGTGGCTGAGCACATCAGTACAGCGAAGGACCCGAAGCATTAGAGCATGTCTGGTGGGTCTGAGGACCTACCACTTCCTACAGGAGCAGTGGGTGGATCTGTATGATCTCGAGCAAATCCCTTACCCTTTCTGAGCCTTAGTTTCCTAATCTAAAATTAGGATAATTGTAATAAAGTTACAGGGTTGTTGTGAGGTAAATATGAGTTAATATAAGCATACCTCATTTTATTGCACTTTGCAAATATTGTGTTTTTTACAAACTGAAGGTTTGTTGGCAACTCTGCATTGAACCAGTCTATTGACATCATTTTCCCAACAGCATTTGCTCACTTTATGTCTTTGTATAATATTTTGGTAATTCTCATAATATTTCAAACTTTTTCATTATTATTATATTTCTATGGTGATCTGTAATCAGTTATCTTTGATGTTACTATTATAATCATTTTGGGGTGCCATGAACCACACCCATATAAAATGGCAAATTTAATCCATAAATGTGTGTTTTCTGACTGCTCTGCCAACTGGCTGCCCACCACCCCCATCTCAGCCCCATCTCTCTCCCTTTACTCAGGCCTCCCTATTCCCTGAGACACAACAATATTGGAATTAGGCCAAGTAATAACACTACCATGGCCTCCAAGTGTTCAAGTGAGAGGAAGAGTCACATGTCTCACTTTATATCAAAACCTAGCAGTTATTAAGCTTAGTGAGGAAGACATGTTGAAAGCCGAGATAGGCTGAAAGCTAGACTGCTTGTGCAAACAGCCAAGTTATGAATGCAAAGGAAAAGTTCTTGACGGAAATTAAAAGTGCTACTCCAGTGAGTACACGAATGATAAGAAAGTGAAACAGACTGACTGTGAATATGGAGAAAGTTTTAGGAGTCTGGATAGATAAAATCAGCCACAACCGTTCCTTAAGTGAAAGCCTACTCCAGAGCAAGGCCCTAACTCTCTTCAATTCTGTGAAGGCTGAGAGAGGTGAGGAAGCTGCAGAAGAAAAGTTTGAAGCTAACAGAGGCTGGTTCATGGGATTTAGGGAAAGAACACATCTCCATAACATAAAAGAGTAAGGTGAAGCAGCAAATGCTGATATAGAAGCAGCAAGGTATACAGAAGATCTAGCTAAGATAATTAATGAAGGTGGCTAAACTAAACAACAGATTTTCCGTGTAGATGAAACAGCCTTCTATTGGAAGAAGAGGCCATCCAGGACTTTCATAGCTGGATAGGAGAAGTCAACGTCTGGCATCAAAGGGCAGGCTGACTCCCTTATTAGGGGCTGATGCAACTGGTGACCTTAAGTTGAAGCCAATGCTCATTTACCATTCTGAAAATCTTAGGACCCTTAAGAATTATGCTAAATCCACTCTGCCTCTGCTCTATAAATGGAACAACAAAACTTGGATGGCAGCACATCTTTTTTTAAAATTAACATATAATGTATTATTTGTTTCAGGGGTACAGGTCTGTGATTCATCAGTCTTACATAATTCACAGCGCTTACCACAGCACATAGCCTCCCCAATGTCCATCACCCAGCCACCCCATCCCTCCCACCCCCCACCACTCCAGCAATCCCAAGTTTGTTTCCTGAGATTAAGAGTCTCTTATGGTTTGTCTCCCTCTCTGGTTTCATCTTGTTTCATTTTTCCCTCCCTTCCCCTATGATCCTCTGTCTTGTTTCTCAAATTCCTCATAGCAGGACAGCACATCTTTTTATAACATGGTTTACTGAATATTTTAATCCCATTGTTGAGAACTACTGCTCAGAAAAAAAGAATTCTTTCAAAATATTACTGCTCACTGACAATGCACCTGGTCACCAAAGAGCTCTGATGAAGATGTACAATGAGATTAATGTTGTTCTCACACCTGCTAACATCCATTCTGCAGTCCATGGATCAAGGAGTAATTTTGATTTTCAAGTCTTATTATTTAAGAAATACAGTTTGTAAGGTTATAATTGCCATAGGTAGTTATTCTTCTGTTGGATCTGGGCAAATTAAATTGAAAACCTTCTGGAAAGGATTCACCATTTTGGGTGCCATTAAAGACATTTGTGATTCATGGGAAGAGGTCAAAATATCAACATTAACAGGAGTTTGGATGAAGTTGATTCCAACCCGCATAGATGACTTTGAGGGTTCAAGACTTCAATGAAGGAAGTAACAGCAGATGTGGTGGAAATAACAGGAAAACTAGAATTAGAAGTGGAGCCTGAAGATGTAACTGCATTGCTACAATCTCAACAAAACTTACTGCTTCTTTTTTTTTTTTAAAGATTTTATTTATTTATTTGACAGAGAGAAACACAGCGAGAGAGGGAACACAAGCAGGGGGAGTGGGAGAGGGAGAAGCAGGCTTCCTGCCGAGCAGGGAGCCCGATGTGGGGCTCAATCCCAGGACCCTGGGATCATGACCTGAGCCGAAGGCAGATGCTTAACCGACTGAGCCACCCAAGCGCCCCAAAACTTACTGCTTCTTATGGATGAGCAGAGAAAGTGGTTTATTGAAATGGAGTCGACTCCTGGTGAATTGTTGAAATGACAACAAATGATTTAGAATATTATATAAACTTAGTTGATAAAGCAGTGGCAGAGTTTGAGAGGAGTTCTACTGTGAGTAAAATGCTATCAAAGAGCATCACATGTTACCGAGAAATAGTCTGTGAAAGGATTGATGTAACAAATTTCATTGTTGTCTTTTTTTAAGAACTTGCCACAGCCAACCCAACCTTCAGCAACCACCCCTGCTCAATCAGCAGCCATCAACATCAAAGCAAGACCCTCCACCTGCAAAAAGATTATGATTCATTGAAGGTCAGATGGTTAGAATTTTTAGCAATAAACTACTTATGAATTAAGGTATGAATATTTTTTAGACATAATGCTACTGCATACTTAATAGACTATAGTATCATGTAAAATAATTTTATATGTACTGAGAAACAAAAAAATTCATTTGACTTACTTATTTATACATTCATGTTACTGCAGTGGTCTGGAACCAAACCTGCAATATCTCTGTGGTATGCCTGTAAATACATAGTGCTTAGAACACTATCTGTGACATAGCAAGTGCTTGATGAATGTTAGTCATTAATTTATTATTCTTTAATATTTTTATACAAAAATGGAGATAAGAATATCTCATCAGGTTGTCATGAGGATCAAATGAGGCAAAAGATGTGGAAATGCCTTGTCATCTTAACAGCACAGTGTAGATGCTAAACCTAAACTTAGAAAATATTCCAAATCACTTTGTGCAGGCCTTGAAGCTCAGGTTCAATGTAACTTAGCTTCACATTCACAGGTGAGCAGCAGCTCCACAGAAGGCTGGATAAAGCTTCTAGTGTTGGCCCTGCCAGTGTCAAGAGACCCACAATTGCTAGATCATGTGTGAGCACAGTGTTCTATAAATAGACCTCTTCCCTCATGCAGACCATGGGCTACACAGTCTGTTGGATGTCTCCTATTTTACCCTTGTAATAGGCCCAAGAGCTGGTCTGGGTTTGGCAGGAAGAGTTCCAGGGTACAGAAAGAAACTAGACTAGATCAACTGATGTGACAAGGAGAAAAAACCTGTGAAACCTTATGAAAAGTTTCCACCCTATGCACTGCAGGTCTCCTCCAATAAAGAGGGTGACCAAGATACAGAGCAAATGAGAGACTTGGATTAGATCAATGTGTCCCAGTCCAAGCTACACATTGTCTACCTTGACACCATGAGTGAGAGAGAGAAGTATGGAGGAGGAAAAGGAGTTGATCAACAGTCCAGTAACCCTGGTTCTCAAGAAGAAAGTGAGTAGGGGACAAAATAACCATACATTGCTCTAAAATGTCCTAGGCTGGTGTGTATGAAGGGCTTAAGAAGATGATTACAGTTTATACATACTAGGATTTCTGAGACAAGACTGGCTAAATGCTGCTCAGGCTGTGACTTTCTTTGGTCTGCCTAGGACGAGAGCCTCATCTACCCAGCCTCACTGAGGGCAGGAAGAACCAATCACTTCAAGTGAGTTAAACACATTTTTTAACAGTGAGGAAAAGGTAAAGTAAAAGGTAAACCCCCGTTTGGGTTTTCAGATCCCCTGACTGCTGGCAGCTGCTGAGTGAGGTTTGAGTGGGAAGGTATGAAAGAAAGAGAAGGGAGGGAGAGATTTATGGACAGACTGGACTGAGGGACTGATCTAAAGGAGGCTGGATTGAGTATAAGTACAGTGCCTGGACTGGGACCAGAGAGACAATGGTGAGTAGAGTTTGCAGACATTTTTACCATGTAGAAGCTAGAACAGAACTTGTAGTATTTTTTATTGTTTTGTAATGCTCACAGTGACATTATAGGGATGGCTACACAAACACCCCACTAGCCATTTATAGCAGAGGGGCTGCTGGGAGAGGCCTTAGTGAGGTTTGGAAAACATAGGCTACCTCAGACTGAATGTGAAAGCTGTGCTATACATCTTACATAATATTAATGTATTTCAACAAAAATATACAGCTACAGCTATATGGCTAGCTACTTGACTGGCTTGTACTATATCTACTGCTCATCAACTGGATTTTAATCTGGATTTTGTGAGCACTTAAGTGGTGCCTAGCCTCAGAAAGGGATTATAGTAGATACAAATAGGCTAAAAGCTAGGTTTTGCTAAAGATAAAACAAACCCTTGGGTTCCATTACAAAATGTACTAAAGGGCCAAATGAGTGGGCTCAGAGACCCCAGGAAGGCAAAAGTGAACTGAGCTGCTAGACCTTAAAGAATGGTTAGATTTGTGAATGTGGGAAAGGGAAAAGGCAGGGAGGGAAGGGAACTCCAGGCAAGGGAACAACTTGAATAAAGGCTTGGAATGAGCATATTTCATGTGATAGACATTTCCTCCATTCTTTGATCAAGCACAGATTTGGCTATTTAGAAAGATGGATAGATGATAGATGACAGACAGAGGATAAATAGATTAATGTGTAGATGGATGGATAGATAGATAATAGAGGATAGATGATAGATAGATAGATAGATAGATAGATAGATAGATAGATAGATAATGATAGATAGATGATAGATAATAAATATTCCTAAGTCAAGAAACAGAACTATGATTAATTATTCTGGGTATGTCATTAACTTACTATATGCTAATTCAATAAATCACTATGACCTTGGACAGGTCACTTACTATCTGTGGCCTCTGCTTTTCCATCTGCAACAAAATGTGGCAGGCACCCAAACTCTTAGCGTGAAGGAAATTCACCCTCTTACAGACCTCTTCCCCACACACACACTCTACAATGCTACACACTCCAAGGAACCCAGAGAATAACTGTGAACAGTGTTTGCCCAATCTAATCAGAAACAATGACACCAACAGCTAGCGCCCATGACAGCCTGAACCCATTTTGTTCTCTTACTTTCAGAATTACACTTTATTTATTTATTTTTAATTTTTATTTATTTATTTTTTTAAGCTCCAGTATAAACTTAACATAGTGTTATATTTGTTTCAGATGTACAATGTAGTGATTCAACAATTCTATACATTACACATTGCTCATTGTGATGTGTACTCTTAATCTCCTTTACCTATGACACCCATCTCCCAACCTGCCTCCCCTCTGGTAACCACCAGTTTGTTCTCTATATTTAAGAGGTTTTTCTTTCCTTTTGGTTTGTCTTTTTTTCTTTTTTTCATGTGTTTTGTTTCTTAAATTCCACATATGAGTGAAATCATATGGTATTTTTCTTTATCTGACTGACTTTTTTCACTTAGCATTATACCCTCTAGGACCATCTGTCCATGTTGTTGCAAAAGGCAAGATTTAATTCTTTTCTATGGCTGAGTAATAGTCCATTACATATATATATTCCACATATGTATATATAAAATCCATATACACACACACACCATATCTTCTTTCTCTATTCATCTATGCATGGGCACTTGGGCTGCTTCCATATCTTGACTATTGTAAATAATGCTGCAATAAACATAAAGGTACATGTATGTTTTCAAATTAGTGTTTTCAGTTTCTTTGGGTAAATACCCATTAGTGGATTTACTGGATCATATAGTAATTGTATTTTTAATTTTAGATTCAGAGTGCTGGGCAGGGGAAGGGACCCCAGTGTGAACTTGGGATCTTGACTGCTGCAGGAGAAACAGCCCACATGTTTTTGGGAAGCAGAGGTTCCAGTCTCCCATCCTGAACTTCATAGGTTCCCCTTTGCCACCCAGGAAACAGGTGGGGCTGAAGTTAAGCAGCCAAGAGATGGAGCCAGCCCAGTGCACCAGAGTGTCAAGTGCAGAGGGAACTGGAATCTACCTGTTCCACTTCATCAGCCTTTCTCCATCCAGGCTCTCACCAGACTCAGGCTAGAAAAGCTTTCAGATCACCTGCTCCCACCTTCTCTACCTGGTGCAAGACTCCCCTCCTCAGCCTTCCTGCCAAGTGCTCCCCACCCAGCTTCCCAGTGAGCTGGGACAGACCTGGAAGCTCCCTGCCTCAGCAGGCAGAGGATTCCACTTGGCAACATGTTCTTCCTGCTGGTGAGCCAAACCTGCTCCCCTGTAACTTCCTCCTGCACACCCACATTCTGCCCTCAGGACAACCAACTAGACAAAACTTATTCTCGGGAATGTCCTGCACATATTTGAACACAGCTATCTCTGCCATTCTGGCTCCCTAACCAGCCGCTCCTCACCCCTCAGTGTTATTGTTATATAATTCACATACCATAAAATTATTCATCCATTTAAAGTGTACAATTCAATACGTTTTAGTTTATTCACAGAGTTGGGCAGCCATCACCACAATCAAGAAAAATTTTACCACCTCAAAAAGAAATCTAATACCTGCTATCAACTGACTCCTTCTCAGCACCTAAGGCCTAGGTAACCACTTATCTACTTCATATTTCTATTGATTTGTCTATTCTGGAAATTTCAAATAAATGGGGTTAGCAACATGGGTTTAATTTGGCTAAGTCACCTGACCTGTCTATGACTCAGTGTCCCCAGCATAAAAAAAAAAAGTAATATTGGTCTTTACTTCATAGGGTAATAATGATGCTTACATGAGCTAGTACATTATAAAACATTTAGCAAAGATTTGCTTTTATTATTGCTTTTTGTAAAGTGAATTTCCAGATTATTGTTCTAACCTTCAACTGATGTGTTCTCATTGGAATAGAGCAGAGAAGGATCTGGGGTGATATTGTAAGTATTAGGTGATATTCAACAAATTTAGCAACCTGTTAAAGCATAGACATGACCTATCAGAATGGCCTCAACAAAGAAGCAAGTCCTATAGGCTCTCTGTTGGGCTGGACACTAACTCACTAATTTCTGCAGTGGGGAGGTCAAGGGTCCAAGGGTTCATTGGGGTAATAGTAGAGGCACTTGGAGGCTCCTGGCCTGCTGATATTTATTAATCAGTATGGAAAATTTCGAGTTATATACAAATCTAATGATAACCATATATCAAAAATCCCTAATAAATATGCAAAGAATAAAGAAAAACAAACCTGAATATATCAATAAAGAAAATCAGCAAAACCATGAAAGAGAAAGACAAGACAGGATCAAAGAAAATCTTCAGAAACAACCACAAAACAATAATAAAATGACAATAAGTACCTACCTATCAATAATTACTTTGAATATAAATGGACTAAATACTCCAATCAAAAGATATAGGGTGACAGAATGGATAAAAAAACAAGAACCACCTATATGCAGCCTACATATAGACCTAAAGACACCTACAGATTGAAAGTGAGGGAACAAAGAAATGTCTCATGAAAATGGATGTTAAAGAAAAGCCAGAGTAGCAATATTTATATCAGACAAAATAGACTTTAAAACAAAGACTGTAACAAGAGACAAAGAAGGGCACTATATAATAATGAGGACAATCAAAAAGGAGGTATAGCAACTGTAAATATTTATGCACCCAACCTAGGAGCACCCAAATACATAAAACAGTTAATAATAAACATAAGGGAACTAACTGATAATAATACAATAATACTAGGGGACTTTATCACCCCACTTACATCAATAGACAGATCATCCAAACAGAAAATCAACAAGGAAACAATCGCTTTGAATGACACACTGGACCAGATGAACTTAACAGATATATTCAGAACATTCCATCCTAAAACAGCAGAATACATGTTCTATTCAAGTACACATGGGACATTCTCCAGAATAGATCACATATTAGGTCACAAATCAGGCCTAAACAATAAAAAAAGATTGAGATCATACCATGCATCTTTTATGACCACAACACTATGAAACTAGAAGTCAACCACAAGAAAAAATCTGGAAAGACTACAAATACATGGAGGTTAAATAACATGCTACTAAACAATGAATGGGTCAACCAGGAAATGAAAGAAGAAATAAAAACAGTACATGGAAACAAATGAAAATGGAAACACAATGGTCCAAAACCTTTGGGATGCAGTAAAAGCTGCTGTAAGAGGGAAGTCTATAGCAAAACAGGCTTACCTCAATAAGCAAGAAAAAAATCTCAAACAACTTAGCCTTACACCTAAAGAGTCTAAAAAAAAAAAAAAAAAAAACCAAACCTAAAACAAACAGGAGATAGGAAATAATAAAGGGTAGAGCAGAAATAAATGACATAGAAACTTAAAAAACAATAGAACTGATCAATGAAACCAGGAGATGGTCTTTCAAAAAATTATTAAATTTGATAAACCTCTAACCAAACTAATCAAGAAACAAAAAGAAAGGACTCAAATAAATAAAATCACAAACAAGAGAGGAGAAATAACAACCAACACCACAGAAATACAATTATAAGAGAATATTATGAAAACCTATATTCCAACTAATTAGACAACCTAAAAGAAATGGATAAATTCCTAGAAACATATAAGCTACCAAAACTAAATCAGGAAGAAATAGAACATTTGAACAGACTGATAACCTGCAAAGAAATGAATCAGTAATAAAAAAAACTCCCAACAAACAAAAGTCTATGACTAGATGGCTTCACAGGTGAATTCTAACAAACATTTAAAGAAGAGTTAATACCTATTCTTCTCAAACTATCCCAAAAAAATAAGAAAGGAAAACTTCCAAATTCTTTCTAGGAGGCCATTATCCTGATACCAAAACAAGATAAAGACCCCACTAAAGGGACGCCTGGGTGGCTCATTCAGTTAAGTACTCTGCCTTTGGCTCAGGTCATGATCCCCCATTAAGGATGAGTTACCTGTGGGTTTTTCATATAGGGACTTTATGTTGAAGTATGCTCCCTCTAAACTTACTTTGTTTGAGGGTTTTTTTTTTTTTATCATGAATGGATGTTGAACTTTGTCAAATGCTTTTCCTGCATCTATTGAAATGATCATATAGTTCTTATCCTTTCTCTTACTGATGTGATGTATCACATTGATTGATTTGCAAATATTGAACCATCCTTGCAACCTGGGAATAAATCCTACTTGATCATGGTGAATGACTTTTTTTAATGCATTGTTAAATTCAATTTGATAGTATTTTATTAAGGATATTTGCATCTATGTTCATTACGTATATTGGCCTGTAGTAATCTTTTTAGTGGGATCGAGTCCCACATCAGGCTTCTTGCTCAGCAGGGAGCCTTCTTCTCCCTCTGCCTGCAGCTCTCCCTGCTTGTGTGTGCTCACACACTCTCTCTCTCTCTGACAAATAAATAAATAAAATATATTTTTAAAAAGATCCTACTAAAAAGATTACTACAGGCCAATATACATAATACACAATAACATAAAGGCCCTATATGAAAAACCCACAGGTAACATCATCCTTAATGGGGGAAAACTAAAAGCTTTCCCCCTAAGGTCGGGAACAAAACAGGGATGTCCACTCTCACAACTTTTATTCAACACAGAACTGGAAGTCATACCCACAGCAATCAGACAACAAAAAGAAATTAAAGGAATCCAAATCTGTAAGGAAGACTTAAAACTTTCACTATTTGCAGATGACATGATGCTATATATAGAAAACCCAAGACTCCACCAAAAAACTGCTAGAACTGGTAAACAAATTCAGTAAAGTCTCAGGATACAAAATCAATGTACAGAAATCTGTTGCATTTCTATACACCAATAATGATGCATCAGGAAGAGAAATTAAGAAAACAATCCCATTTAAAATTGAACTAAAAATAATAATATACCTGGGAAAAAACCTAACCGGAGAGGTGAAAGACCTGTACTCTGAAAACTATAAAACACTGAAGAAAGAAATTGATGATGACACAAAGAAATGGAAAGATATTCAATGCTCATGGATTGGAAGAACAAATAATGTTAAAATGTCTATACTACCCAAAGCAATGCACACATTTAATGCAATCCCTATCAAAATGCCAACAGCATTTTTCACGGAACTAGAACAAACCATGCTAAAATGTGTGTGGAACCACAAAAGACCCCAAATAGCCAAAGCAATCTTGAAAAAGAAAAGCAAAGCTGGAGACATCACAGCTCCAGACTTCAAGTTATATTACAAAGGTGTAGAGATCAAAACTGTATGGTAGTGGCATAAAAATAGACACCTAGATAAATGGAACAGAATAAAAAACCCAGAAATAAAACCACAATTTTATGGTCAATTAATCTTCAGCAAAGCAGGAAAGAATATCCAATTGGAAAAGGACAGTGTCTTCAACAAATGTTGTGAAAATTGAACAGCATTACATAAAAGAAAGAAACTGGACCACGTTATTACATCATACACAAAAATAAATTCAAAATGGACAAAAGACCTAAATGTGAGACCTGAAAAGATAAAAATCCTAGAAGAGAACATAGGCAGTAACCCCTCTGACATCGGCTATAGCAACTTTTTTCTAGATATGTCTCCTGAGGCAAGGGAAACAAAAGCAAGAATAAACTATTGGGACTACATCAAAATAAAAAGCTTCCGCACAGCAAAGGAAATAATCAACAAAACTAAAAGGCAACTTCCTGAATGGGAGAAGATATTTGTAAATGACATATCCGATAAAGGGTTGGTATCCAAAATATATAAAGAACTTATAAAACTCAACACCCAAAAAACAAATAATCTGCTTAAAAAATGGGCAGAAGACATGAGCAGACATTTCTCCAAAGAAGACATACAGATGGCCAACAGACACGTGAAAAGATGCTCAACATCACTCATCATCAGGCAAATGCAAATCAAAAGTACAATGAGTGATCACCTCACACCTGTCAGAATGGTTAAAATCAACACAATAAAGAAGAGGTGTTGGCAAGGATGTTGAGAAAAAGGACCCCCCACCCCCTGTGCACTGTTGGTGGGAATGCAAACTGATGCAGCCACTGGGGAAAACAGTAGGGAGTTTCCTTGAAAAGTTAAAAATAGAACTACCCTAGAATCCAGCAATCACACTGCTGGGTATTTACCCAAAGAATACAAAAACACTAATTCAAAGGAATACATGCACCCTTATTTTTATAGCAGGATTATTTATAAGTCTATTTATGGAAGGAGCCCAAGTGTCTATCGATTGATGAATGGGTATAGAAGATGTGGTATATATATACAATGGAATGTTATTCAGCTATAAGAAAGAATGAAATCTTGCCATTTGCAATGACATAGAGCCAGAGAGTGTAATGCTAAGCAAAATAAGCCAGACAGAGAAAGACAAATACCATATGATTTCACTCATATGTGGAATTCAAGAAACAAAACAAATGAGGAAGGGGGAAAAAGAAGAGAGAGACAAACCAAGAAACAGACTCTTAACTATAGAGAACAAAATGATGGTTACCAGAGTGAGGGCAAGGACGGGGATGGGTTAAATAAGTGATGGGGATTAAGCAGGGCACTTCTTTGTGATGAGAACCAGTGATGTATGGAACTGTTGAATTACTATATTGTACACATGAAGCTAATATATCATTGTATATTAACTAATTGGAATTAAAATGAAAACTTAAAAAAAATAAACAGACTCTTAACTATAGAGAACAAACTGATAGTTACCAGAAGGGAGGGGGGGTGGGTGGATGAGTGAAATAGGTGATGGGGATTAAGGAAGGCACTTGTGATGAGCACTGGGTTAGGTATGGAATTTTTGGAACACTATATTGTACACACCTCAAACTATATAATATTGTATATTAACTAACTGGAATTAAAATAAAAACTTAAACATAAAAATAAAAGAATTTTGATATTTTAACAACCACTATGACCATATCACATATACTGGCTAGAGGTTGGGCCCGAGCAGGAATGTGATCTTCCTTGCTATGGACAGCACACTTCTGGTTATGCAGACTATATTCTCGGTGGGTTTTGCTAGCCACACCACACTGCACTGAGCACTGAGAATGAAGCCCTCAAGCCTTTTCTAATCAGATTTTTGCTAAGTTCTATCATCTCTTAATAAGCTGCACTAGGTCGTGTTTGGGACCAATCTTACATTTACAAAGGTGATTCATGTTGATTGTTAAGCTCCTTGAACTAGGATGTGTGCTTCATTAGCAGACTTTCTAAAACGGCTTTGAGGCTACTGAGCAGGCAGTTTCGGCAATGGCAGCAATGACACCTAGACCCCGTATTCTTTGGCTCTTCTGAATTGGAAGGGGCTCTATTTAGCCTTCCCCTCGATCACGAAATTAGAATAGACTACACGCTGAGAGAAAATGAGATGGCCTCAAGAAAGAGAAAGAGATAGACTTTAAAAGGGGGCAAACCTCCAATCTGAACAGAGATGTAGCCAAGCCAGATCACTTCTAGTTCCAGGCAGTTCTCCAGGTGAAGGCTTATCTGGGAAGAGCAGCCAGGAAGGAGGCTTCAGAAGTGCAAGGAGAAAAGAACCTCAGGCCAAGTTAGAGACAGTCCAGGAAATCTGAGAAGAGGAAGATGAATAGAAACATTACCCTGGAAAGAGGACAGCAAGTAGGTTTCTGGTCCTCAGTGTGGGAGGTAGTGGAGGACAGGGACAGGTAAATGGGGTGAGGGTGGTATCTAGAACATTCCCGCTGGGACTCAGACTAGCAAGGTAGTTCCAATCTTGTTATTTGGAGAGTTGGGCTTTTTGCTATTTGTCTGACTGGCTTCTCATTCATGCTGAAAGGGGTCGGGGTGGGGAGGAGGGCAGCCGGTGCAAGCCGCTGACACATGGCTCTATCTGCGCTGAGGGCAGATAATCTGAGAAGCCAGGGTAGTGATGAGGGCAGCCTATCTAACGAGGAAGGCATAGGCTTTTTCGGGGTAGGCAGCTGAGGTGCTGAGGACGAGAGCTGCCATCTGGAAGTTGGAGAAAAAAAAAAAAACAGTATCTCCTCAGAAGGCAGTAAAGCAGCTTAGAAGGGGAAGGGAGAGAGAGAGAGAGAATTTCAGCTTTGCTTCTTGCTCAACTTTGGTGGCTGAGTGTTGTGGGGTGGGGAACGGTTATTCGAGAGACCTAAGATGCTCTGTACAGACCTTAGAGCTAATGCTACTGATTCTTACTTACAACATCTCTCTTGAATACTATGCTATGATTACTTGCTAATGAAAACCCCAAAGTGTCTAGCAAGGCAAGGTGTCCTTTGGAGTGAAACCCCCAAGTGTAGATTGGACCTTTCTCTCCAGAAGACAAGGCCAGCTGTCTCTTCCATTTCATCTGGTTTCATAATGTGATTGCTTAAAAGCAGAGTCTGCCTGGGCTCAAATTCTAGCCCTACCACTTACTGTTAACTTCACCTCTCTGTGACTCAGTTTCCTCATCTGTAGAATGATTATAATAAGAGAATCTGCATCATAGAGTTAGTGTGAGGAATCACGTTGTAGGTCACTTGCTTATTGGTGAGCACTTCCACAGAGCTTAGCAGGTACTAATAACTCAATAAATGTTAGGATGTGGATTCTGACACATTATCCAATTAGGCATTGTCTTTCCTGCTTTGAGTCTTATGTAAATGTCCCTAATTAAGCCACTGAAAAAATGATGTTGGCACAAAAAAGAATCTCCTCTTCCCTTCCTACCAGCCTCCCATTTGGTTCTCTGACCTATGTGGACACTTCTGGTATGTACATGTATACATACTATAATTACTGTGGTCCCCCCCCTCACCCCTGCTGAACCATTCTAGGACCACTCCCCATATCCTCTATTCCCCACATTACCACAAACTTCTTTCTCCAGAAGGTTGCTCCTTCTATCTTTCCTCCCTTCCTCTCTGTCTTCTCCCTCTACCTGCACTGACCATCCATCCATCTAGTCACACAAGCAGATACCTAAGAGTCATCATACTAGATCAGGGATCAGCAAACTTTATCTTTTTTTAAGATTTTATAGTTCTGTACCAGCTATTCAACTCTGTCATCGAATATAAAAGCAGTCATAGGCAATACATAAGCCATGGGTGTGGCTGTGTTCCAATAAAATTTTATTTACAAACACAGACAGTGGGCCAGATTTGGCCTGAAAGCTGTAGTTCGATAAAAAATATTGTAGAGCATTCCTTTTTCCTCAAAACTCATGAACTCTTATCCAGTTCATAAAAAAATATCTGAAGTCTGTTCGCTTCTTGCTAACTCTGCTACCTTCACCCTGGGCCAAGCCACTATCATTTCTTGCCTGGACCATTCATTATAGGAACTTCCTGATTGGTTTCTCTGATTCTACTCTTGTCCTCCTACAGTTCATTTTTCACATAATAGCCAGAGTGTTCCTTTCAAAATTCACATCTGACCATGTTATCCTTCTGTTTAAAATCATTCAATGGCTTTACACTTTTCTTAAGATAAAGATCCAAATTTTAATATGGCTTATAACATGTTACATGATTTGACCCTATCTTTTCAGGCTTTTTCCCTACCACTCTCTCCCCAATCACTATGCCTTAGCCATACTGGTCTTCTTTTAGTTCTTCAAACATACCAAGCCCCTTTATACCTCAGGGCCTTTGCATAAGCTTTTCCTTGTACTAAAAATCTGCCTTCTTCCCGTCCTTCCATCTCTATTAAAACATGCATAAATAATGCTTCTTCATCCACCAACCCTCAACTCAAAGGTCATTTGCTTTGGAATGCTTTCCCTAATCATTCCCAGACTAGAATGGACCCCACATTTAAGTGCTATGTTTATAGCAGCATTATTTACAATAGACAAATTATGGAAGCAGCCCAAGTGTTCACTGATAGATGAATGGATTAAAAAAAATGTGATATATATACATATGTATGTATACATACATATATACATATATATCATGTATATATATACAATGGAATATCATTCAGCCATAAAAAAGAATGAAATCTTGCCATTTGCAACAATGTGGATGGAGCTAGAGAGTGTTATGCTAAGTGAAATAAGCCAGTTAGAGAAAGACAAATACCATACGATTTTGCTCATATGTGGAATTTAAGAAACAAAACAAATGAACATGGGGTGGGAGGAGAGAGGAAAACCAAGAAACAGACTCAGCTATGGAGAACAAACTGATGGTTACCAGAGGGGAGGTGGGTAGGGGGTTGAGTTAAACAGGTGATGGGGGTTAAGGAGTGCACTTTTTGTGATGAGCACCGGGTGTTATATGGAAGTGTTGAATCACTATACTGTACATCTGAAACCAATATAACAGCATACATTAACTATACTGGAATTAAAATAAAATAAAATGAAAAAATAAAATGCTTTCAGAACTCCTCATAATTTTCTTTCCTAGAACATATACCAGTTTTGAATTAAGCAGTGGTTTATGGGACTATTTTATTAAAGCCTATTCCCCTTACCAGGGTGTAAACTCCACGGAACAGAGACTTGGCCTGTCTTGTTTATGCAGACACCATCTTTAACACAATTGCTTACTTAATAAGTTTTCATTTAAAAAAAAAAACTGCTTTGTTGAGGTATGCATGGCACGTGATAACCTGAACATATTAAAAATGTACAATTGAATGAATCCTGATGTATGTATATATCCTGAAGCCATCACTGCAATCAATATAATACTTATACTTACCACCTCCAAAATTTCCTCCTGTCCCTTTGTAATCTCTCTCTCCCCAGGTGATCACTGACCTGATTTCTGACACAAAAGATTAGTTTGCATTTTCAATTTTTTTTATTTTTTGCAACTGGGAAGTTATTTTTACTGTTGTCATTTTTCCCTCATCTCCCCCCCTTTTTTAGGTATATGTAAAATAACACATATAGCATAAAATTGCCATTTTTATCATTGCTAAGTGTACAATTCAGTGGCGTTAATTACATTCATAATGTTATACAACCATCACTACCATCTATTTCCAAAATTTTTCATCACTCTAAACAGAGACTCTGTAAACATTAAGCAATAACCTACACTTCCTCTTCTCCCCAGATTCTGGTTACTGCCAATCTATTTACTGTCCCTATGAATTTGCCTGTTCTAGATATTTCATACAAGTGGAATCATAAAATATTTGTCCTTTGTGTCTGATTCATTTCATTTAGCATAATGTTTTCAACGTGCATCCATCTTGTAGCATGTATCAGAACGTCATCCCTTTCCATGGCCAAATAATATTCTGTTGTATGGATACACCAATTTAGTTTATACCTTAGCCTGTCGATGGACATTAGGGTTGCTTCCACCTTTTAACCCTTGTGAATAATGCTGCAATAAACATTGGCACACAAGTATCTGTTGAAACTTGTTTTGAATTTTTTTGGTTATATATCTAGGAATAGAATTACTGAGTCATATAATAATTCTATGCTTAGCTTTTTGAGGAACTGCCAAACTGTTTTTCATAGCATCTAAACTGTTTTTACATTCCCACCAGCAAAGTATGTAGGTTCCAATTTCACCACATCTTTGCCAACACTTGATGTTTTTAATTTTTAAAAGTTATACTTATCCTAGTAAGTATGAAGAGGTATCTCATTGTGGTTTGCTTTTGTATTTCCCTAACAACAAATGGTGTTGAGTGTTAGTTCATGTGTTTATTGCCATTTTTATATCTTCTTTGAAGAAATGTCTACATAAATCCTTTTCAAATTTTTCAATTGGGTTTTTTTGTCTTTATATGTTGTTGAGTTGTAAGAGTTTTTATATATCCTAGATATTAAACCCTTACTGTATATATGATTTTCAAATATTTTCTCCCATTTCTCCCACATAGATTGTCTTTTCATTTGTAAATGATATCCTTTAATACACAAAAGTTAAATTTTTGTGAAGTCCAATTTAGCTATTTTTCCATTATTACTCATACTTTTGGTGTCACATCTAAGAATCTATTGGCAAATTCAAGGTCATGAAGATGTACCCCTATGGACATATATCTTATATAACTCC
This sequence comes from Leptonychotes weddellii, assembly GCF_054177405.1. Lineage (NCBI taxonomy): Eukaryota > Metazoa > Chordata > Mammalia > Carnivora > Phocidae > Leptonychotes > Leptonychotes weddellii. The sequence goes on from NC_138385.1 coordinate 68,192,633, forward strand.
TATATTGATTTTTTTTTTTTTGAGAGAGAGAGAGAGCAAGAGCAGGGGTTGGGTAGAAGGAGAGGGAGAGAGAGAGAATCTTAAGCAGGCTGATATGGGGCTTGATCTTATGACTCTGAGATCATGACCTGAGCTAAAATCAAGAGTCAGATGCTTAACTGACTGAGCCACCCAGGTGCCCCAATCTTTGATGAATTTTGAGTTGATTTTTGTATATGGTATGAGGTAGGGGTTCAAATTCATTATTTTACAAGTAGAAATCCAGTTGTCCCAGCATTATTTGTTGAAGAGACTATTCTTTCCCCACTGAATGGGTTTAGCAATGCTGTCAAAAATTAATTAGGCAAAGATTATGGGTTTATTTTTGGACTTTCAATTCTATTCCATTGGTCTATATATCTATCCTTATGCCACTACCACAGTTTTGATTACTGTAGCCTCTAGTAAGATTTCAAATCTGTGAGTGTGAGTCCTCCAACTATTCTCTCCTTTTTTAAGATTGTTTTAACTATCTGAGTCCCTGACAATTACATATGAATTTAATGATCTGTTTTTCCATTTCTGAAAAAAAAAAAAGGCTTTTGGAATTTTGATAGGCATTGTGTTAAATCTGTAGATCATTATGGGTAATATTGACACCTTAGCAATGTTGTCTTCCAGCCCATGAATATAGGATGACTTTCTATTTATTTAGGCCTTCTTTAATTTCTTTCAGCTATGTTTTGTAGTTTTCAGTGTACAAGTCTTTCATTTCCTTGTTAAATGCATTCCTAAGTATTTTATTCTTTAAGACGCTATTGTAAATGGAATTGCTTTCTTAATTTCTTTTTCAGATTGTTTATTGCAATTATATAGAAGCACAACTTATTTTTGTGTTGCTCTTTTTTTAAAAATTTTATTTATTTATTTGAGAGAGAGAATGAGAGAGAGAGCACATGAGAGGGGGGAGAGTCAGAGGGAGAAGCAGACTCCCTGCTGAGCAGGGAGCCCGATACGGGACTCGATCCTGGGACTCCAGGATCATGACCTGAGCCGAAGGCAGTCGCCCAACCAACTGAGCCACCCAGGCGCCCTTTGTGTTGCTCTTGTACCCAGCAACTTTACTGAATTCTTTTATTAGTTCTAGTAGCTTTCTTGTGGATTCTTTGGCATTTTGTATGTGTAGGATCATGTCATCTGTAAGTTGAGATAGTTTGACTTTTCTCTTTTAAATTTGGTGCTTTTTACCTTTTTTCTTATCTAATTGCTCTGACTAGAACTTTCAGTACAATGTTGGATAGCAGTGGTAAGAGTGGGCATCCTTGTCTTGTCCCTGATCTGAAGGGGAAAGCGTTCAGTTTTTCACCATTGAGTATGGTATTTGTTGTGGGTTTTTCATAAATGCCCTGAATCATGTTGAGGCAGTTTTCTTCTATTTCTGGTTTTCTGAGTGCTTTTATCATGAAATGGTGTTGGATTTTGGAAAATGCCTTTTCTGCATCAATGGAGAAGGTCATGTGGATTTTTTCCTTCCATTTATTTATGTGGCATATTACATTGATTGATTTTCTTATTTTGAACAACTCTTGATTCCGACCTAGTCATAGTGTATAATCCTTTCATTATACTGTTGGATTTAGTTTGTTAGAATTTGCTGAGAATTTTGCTTCTATATTCATAAGGGATATTTATTATTTTCTTGTGATGTCTTGTCTGACTTCGGTATCAGGGTAATGCTGGCCTCATAGAATGAGTTAGAGGAAGGAAGGGAAAAGTGAAGGGGGGGAAATCAGAGGGGGAGACGAACCATGAGAGACTATCGACTCCGGGAATCAAACTGAGGGTTTTAGAGGGGAGGGGGTGGGAGGATGGGTGAGCCTGGTGATGGGTATTAAGGAGGGCACGTATTGCATGGAGCACTGGGTGTTATACACAAACAATGAATCATGGAACACTACATCAAAAACTAATGATGTAGGGGCACCTGGGTGGCTCAGTCGGTTAAGCGACTGCCTTCGGCTTGGGTCATGATCTTAGGGTCCTGGGATAGAGCCCCGCATCGGGCTCCCGGCTCAGTGAGAGGCCTGCTTCTCCCTCTCCCACTCCCTCTGCTTGTGTTCCCCCTCTCGCTGTCTCACTCTCTGTCTATGGTGACTAACATAACATAATAAAAAAATTATTAAAAAAAAGAATGAGTTAGAAAGTATTTCCTCCTCTTTTATTTATGAAAAGTTTGAGAAAGATTGATGTTTATTCTCCTTTAAATATTTGCTAGAATTCACTATTGAAGCCATCTGGTCCTGGACTTTTCTTTCTTGGGAGGTTTTTGATTACTGATTCAATCTCTTTACTTTTTATAGGTCTGTTGAGATTTTCCACTTCTTGAGTCAATTTAGGTAGTTTGTGTATTTTGAGGAATTTCTCCATTTCATCTAGGTTATCAAATATTCTGGCATAAAATTGTATATAGTATTCTTTTATGATTCTTTTTAATTTCTATAACGTTGGTAGTAATGTCCCCACTTTCAGTTTTTATTTTAGTTATTTCTCTTTTTTTCATTGTCAGAATAGCTAAAGATTTGTTATTTTTGTTGATCTTTTCAAAGAACCAGCTTTTGGTTTTGTAGATTCTACTGTTTTTCTATTATCTGTTTTATTTTTCTTCACCCTTGTCTTTATTATTTCCTTCATTCTGCTAGTTTTGTGTTTAGTTTGCTCTTCTTTTTCTAGTTCCTCAAGGTGTAACGTTGGGGTATTGATTTGAGATAGTTCTTTTTTAAATTTATTTTATTATTTTTTAAAGGTTTTATTTTTAAGTAATCTCTACACCAAATGTGGTGCTCAAACTCACAACCCCAAAATCAAGAGTCACATGCTCTACTGAGCCAGCAGGTGCCCCTCTTCTTTTTAAATATAGGTATTTATAGCTATACATTTCCCCCTGAGCACTGCCTTTGCTGAATTCCAAAAGTTTTGGTATATTGTGTGTGTTCACTGAAGTATCTGTTCCTTAGCTTATGTTCAGCTAGTATTTGGCACATTTCCTCAAATGCCCACAGCTTAAAACAAACAAACACCTCTTTCAGTCTTTGCAGATTGTCTCTTAGCCAAGCTTGCACAGAGCCTAGAGATCAGCCTGAGGTGAAAACTTAGGGTTCTCTCAAGTATTTTCTTAGCATATCTTGCCTTAAGCATGCATGTGGCCTTCTAAATTCTCCTGTATGCATGGTGCTTTTGAATGTCCTAATTTCCCAAAGAAACTCTTCCCGGCTTAAGTTCCCAGGCTTTAGACCAGACTATTGTATATTTTTAAAGTAATGTTTTGCCCCAGGCATCTGTGGGTTGTTAGTTCAGCTTGCAATGTTTTCAAGCAATGCCTGATGCTTTTCCAGCCTGAGTTCCAAGTTAGGTGAAACAGAAATGAGAATCGTGTGTCTGTCCTTCAGGTTGCCCCAGACAGGTTAGAACAGACATAGCAAATAATGTGCAAATAAGGTGTCTTCTTCCTCTGGAACCAGGGACCAGCATCCCACACTGGGAATATGGGCTAAGACTGTTTATTTCTGCTCTGGGAAGGAGATGTGAGAAAAGCAAGTTAAAGAGCCACAAGGATTTCCTGCCATTTTGAAGTTGCATTTTTTTTGATGAAGCATTCAGTTGGTTGCTATAAACCCTTGACTATTTACCACAGCTCTGGCAAAGTTGGTTCTGACTTTTCCCCCTGCTTTTTGATGCTTCTGTGGGAACACAGAGTTTCTACAAGCCTTGTAGGTGATTCTGATGCAAACTCAAGTTTGACAACTTATTGTGTGGCCTGTAAGTTGTGGCTTAATTTCCTGGGGGCATAACTGGAGGCTTTGTGACACTCTGGCATCTCTATGTCAAGATTCTTTGAGAAATCCAGAATGGGAGTCCAGTGGTGAGTTGTAGTTCACTCATGTCTCCCTTTCCTACTGTTCCTCAACAGGACAGACAGTCATGGCCACTCATCATTAGCTCCACAGCCCTTATACTAGTGAGTTTTATCTAGGTGAATCAAAGTCTGAGTAAAGCCAGACCAGCTATGACTGGACACATGAGATCTAGGACTTGATCTTGGCTTAATCCCACTCTACAGAGGCAGGGTTACTACTTTCTCAATAGCCATAAAAAGTCATACACCCCAAATCTAGAGACCGGAGCAAAATTCAAGTAATTCTCAAATAAATGATGCTGTGGGACAGTGGAGGCTTTCTTTCTTTCTTTTTTTTTTTTTTTAAAGGTTTTATTTATTTATTTTGACGGGGGTGGAGCACAAGCAGGGGGAGCGGCAGGCAGAGGGAGAAGCAGATTCTCTGTTGAGCAGGGAGCTTGATGCGGGGCTGGATCCCAGGACCCTGGGATCATGACCTGAGCTGAAGGCAGACGCTTAACCGACTGAGCCACCCAGGCGCCCCAGTGGAGGCTTTCTAAATTTCAGTGAAGGAGAAACTTGAATAATTGTTCTGTTTGTAAATGATCAGGGTGAGGGCAAACTAGGGAATTTGTTCTGAAACTACATTTGCATACTATTTTGAATTAGACTGTGTATTTTTCTGGGGGTTTTAGTAGTGACTAGTGGAGGTTATGAGGAGTCTAAAGCTCTACCTTTGTCCTGTTGCCAAGCCATGTGTCTCTCCTCTGGATGGCCCTAAGTTCTCCTAACAAGTAAATGGACTTGAAAGAGTGGAGGAAAAGACCGGTCAGATGAGACAGCAGAAATCTCCAGCTTGACTGTCCAGGGTCAGGGTCCTCCTATATAAGATTAGATATAAAAAGCCTAAACTGGTCACCAGACTTGAAGGCATGCACACCCAGTCCCCTGCACTCACGTGTTCCCTTAAGAGTCCGCATACCACACCCCACACACATGCTATGAGCCGAGACACAGCATGATTGTACTCTAAAACAACAACAGCAAAGCATTTATTTCCAAAAAAGGGACAAGGTCACAAGAAAAAGCCTATAATAATTAACTAAGTGAATGGAAAACTCATTTTTTTAAATACCCCCCATGGAGGTTTAGGACAAAACAACAGCTTAGTGAATGTTTGGTTACAGTTTATTGCTACTTCTTTTGCCCTTGATACACTGCTGTGATTTTTCAGCTTCCTTTGCCAATCTTGCTCAGCACTAGTGATTCAAAGATTAAAGTCCAGGTATGTGAATAAAATAGCTCTATTTGCAGCTTTGATATGTGGGCTCTTCTGAGCCCAGCAGCTCCCTGTGTTGATTTTTGTCGGTTTTTACCCTGGCAAAAGGAGTAAGAAATATATCAGTTAGAATCTAGTTAGGAAAGCAGAGCTTGCATCAAGTGTCTAATAGATGAAATTTGATAAGGGTAGCAAATTAGGAGAGCTGAGAGACCAAACAGAAGAAAGTGAGGCAACCTAAAGATTAGAAATAGTAGAAACCTGCCTACAATCCCTAGGACTGGCAAGAATACAGGAAAGAAATAGCGTTACTATGGCCCAGGTGCCTCGTTGATTGTAGAGGCTTCCAGGTAGAAGCTGTAACAATTGAGGCAAGGCTCCTCAGCAGAAATCAGAATGTAGTAGAACAAGCTACAGCCAGAGATGCCACTCGAATTAGAGAACACTGTGCTGGGTACATTTTGTTGTTCAATCAACACCCATTTCAGTATCTTCTAATATCGACACCATGATTTTTCTTTCTATGGAACTGCTCTTCTCCCATTTGGTTTAGTCTTGGAGATACTGTCACGTAAGGGGCTCTGCCCAACCCTCATGAGGGTATGGGTAGGCGTGTGATACATGGTATACCAGATACATCCTCTCTTAGTAATTTTAATCTTAAACACAAGAACAGAAAATAGTTGGACCTGTTTCAGCCATAGGCAGTAGCTTGAAAAGAAACTGCATCTATTACTATCCACCTAGATCCCCAAGAGAGACTCTAATTCATATTTCGTTTTATTTTCCCCCAAAGCCTTTATCATTTTTTCCATTAAATTCCTTCATCTGTTCTAGTTTGCTTGTCTGACAATTTTTTATTTATTTTTTAAGTTTTTATTTAAATTCCAGTTAACATATAGTGTAATATTAGTTTCAGGTCTACAATATAGTGGTTCAACATTTCCATACAGCACCCAGCGCTTGTCACACATGATGCCGGCTATTCCCCCCATACATAAAGTCCTGTTTCCAATCCCCAGAATGCCCTTCAATGTTTCCTTGGCCTTAAGAATATCTATTCATCCGAGGGAGGCAACCACAAGAGACTCTTAACTCTAGGAAATAAACTGAGGGTTGCTGGAGGGGAGGTGGGTGGGGGAATGGGGTAATTGGGCGATGGGCATTAAGGAGGGCACTTGATGTAACAAGCATTGGGTGTTATATACAACTCATGAATCACTAAATTCTACCCCTGAAACTAATAATACATTATATGTTAACTAAATTGAATTTAAATGAAAACGTTTTTAAAAAAGAGTATCTACCCATCCTTCAATACCCACTCCAAATGTTACTTCTGTGAAAACGTCTCCAGTCCCCACTCTCTCTAGAAAACATTAGTTGCTTACTCCCCCAGTTTCCCTTAACACTTTATACATACCTCTGTTTCAGCACTTATCACACTGTCTGATTGTTTTATGTTTACTTGTCTGTCTCCCTTCTAGACTGTGAGGCTTTTGAGGGCAGAGCCATGTCTTATTTTATCTCAGGATTCTCAGCACCTAGCTGCTTGACACACTGCACATGCTTGATAAAACCTTCCTGAGTGTATGAATAAATAAATGCATAATGGTGCCAGCATAGATCTACTTGATTATAGTGGAAACCACAGTCTTTTCCTTTTTTCATTTAGAAGGGTTTATAGCTCATGCCTTTAAGGGCTTAAAGGGGAGAAATTTATCCAGTATTTGCTCCCAATAAAGAGAGAGACAGAAAGGTGGGGAGAGGGGAGAAAATGAATGAATGAATGTGAATGAGAAGGGGGCAATGAGGAGTAACAGCCAATTTCAAGTCTGTACAAGGAAATACTGTTTCGGGCTCAGAGATACTGAGAGAGGTCTTGGTGTTCCACTTGAGACGATAGCCATTAGATTCCCTAGAGACTTAAGGGAGGTAAGTCCAATGGTATGCTGGTAAATATTTAACAACTTGCTCTCTGGGTGGGGGGAGACCTTAGTTTGTGACATTTGCCAATTTTCTTCTTATAAATACTCCTCTCATGGCAAATTTCAAGCTATCAGTGTGGCATCATTGAATGCAGAGTTGAGAAGAAATGCTCTATAGCACAACATTATATAGTATTTTCACTATACAGATACAACAGATATAATTAACTTCAAAATCATAGATAATCGCAAAATATAATAAAATAATAAATCATGAGTATCTATTACCTTTATTTAAATGTAAATTTATATAATTTAATTTTTAATGATGGTTGTGTTTAACAAGATCCTTGAAAATGTCTTGAAAATTTAACTATCAGCTCTCATGGGCAGGTACTAGCCAGTAGCACACCACTCTAAGTAACCCTGGACTACTTGAGGACTCAGAGAAACCTGAATAGACAGAGATATGCCAAGGTGAGATGAGGATTGTTGGCCAACTGTCATTGTAGTGTGATCAAGAGGATCTAGTCTTCTAGGTCTAAAAGAATGAGTGCTGAACAATAAGACAGTAAATAAATGCTGTGGTTACCTGGTACCCAGAGAAGAAACTACACTTGGTAGTTTTATTTTTTTATTTATTTATCAGAGAGAGAGAGAGAGAGAGCACACACAAGCAGGGGGAGTAGCAGGCAGAGGCAGAGGGAGAAGCAGACTCCCGCCTGAGCAGGGAGCCTGATGCGGGGCTCGATCCCAGCCTCCTGGGATCATGAACTGAGCTGAAGGCAGATGCTTAACCGACTGAGCCACCCAGGCATCCCTACACTTGGTAGTTTTAAATACTGGATAGCTCCAAAGCAGAATACCTCTAATTAATTGTATAATCTGCTTGTTGCTGAAAATTATCTTTATTTTTATTTAAATCCTACTTAGTTGATATACAGTGTTATATTAGTTTTAGGTGTACGATATAGTGATTTAACACTTCCATACAACACCTGGTGCTCATCACAACACGTACACTCCTTAATCCCCATCACCCATTTCACTCATCACCCCCACCCACCTCCCCTCTGGTAACTATCAGATTATTCTCTATAATTAAAAGAGAGTTCTCTTCTCTTGCTTTGTCTCTCTCTGTCTCATTTTTTTTCCTTTGCTTGTTTGTTTTGTTTCTTAAATTCCACATATGAATGACATCAGTCTTTTCTGACTGACTTATTTCACTTAGCATTATACTCTCTAGCTCCCTCCATGTTGTTGTAAATGACAAGATTTCATTCTTGTTTGTGGCTGAATAATAAAGAAGATGTGGTATATATATACAATGGAATATTATTCAGCCACGAAAATTGTCTTTATAATTGATATTGAGGCTATGAGCAAAACACCTTGTTCTGTTGAGACCATCCACTGAAGACCCCTGGACTGAGGTGGTGCTTACAGAGCCATGTTGAGAAATTTGGGTTCTCTGAAATTTAGGCTATCAACAGTTTGACCTTCCTTTTAAAGTTTTCAGTCCATAAAGACTCTCCTTTTACTCAAATATTGAAAATGTATTTGGAGTTCCTAGACACTGGTTCAGATTTTATGCGTGCAAGAAAAGAGAGGTACCAATTATAGTCTGCCGAGAAAGTTTCACCTTTGCAAACTCATGTTGTCTCTTTGGAGTGAATTGGGCATATTTGTGGTTCCCCACTTTAACATAATAATTTTGGTCTTCCTTAATCTTGGGTTCCACCTCACAGGTCATTTTCAGTACTGAGAACAAAGAGGCAATACAGCTCAACCTGGTATTGTAATTATATGAGCACCTACTACATGCTTAACACATTAACACACTACATAAATCATTTCATGTAATCCTCAAAAAAAAAAAAAAACCCTGACAAGTGGACACAATTATTTTCCCATTTTACAAATGAGGAAATTGTGAATCAATAAGGCAAAGTACCTTGCCCAAGATCATGATAGCAGACCTGGGGGTTGAATCCAGGTGTGTGTGATGTCCATGATTCACAGGCTTTCTGCTACACCATGCTACCTTAAAAGCTGTCTCTCCCCCTTGGAGAGGCTAGTCTGGGAGAGAGGGCAGTCTGTGTACACTGTCAAAGGATAAGTAGAAAGGTATGTGTCTACCATGGGATTTTGAGCTCAGGTTCATAAGATTTCAAAGCACAATTAATTACCCCACCTCCTTATATCAAACATATGACCAATCTTAAAAGAACTTCAAATAAATATTTCCTTTTAAACGCTAATGATTTAGGGCTGTTTTTAAACAAAATTATTAGATAAAATTAGATATCTTTGCTTCCTTTCTCTTGTTCTTTTTTTTTTAAAGATTTTAATTATTTATTTGATGGGGAGAGAGAGGGAGCCCACAAGCAGGGGGAGCAGGAGAGGAAGAAGCAGGCTCCCAGATAAGCAGGGAGCCCAATGGGGGGGCTCGATCCCAGGACCCTAGATCCCAGGACTCTGGGATCATGACCTGAGCCAAAGGCAGCCTTTTAACTGACTGAGCCACTCAGATGCTCCCCTTTCTCTTGTTCTTAATTCCTTTTCCTTGTGATCCTTTGGAAAGGAAAGTTTTTCCTGGCAGTTTGGCCTGTACCTCTTATTCAGCATAAAAGTCTTTTCAGCCTTCATTTCACCTGTCAGATCAACTTGTCTTCCTATTTTGTATGTCCCTCTCTCAGCCTGAAAAATCACCTTAAGTGGAGGCAAGGAGGTAGGAGAAAGACTAGTGGTGATCTCTCTCCCCTAACATTTTTCCTTTCTTCCTTTCCTTGAGCAAGATCAAATGCCCCACTTGCTAGGCTTACTCCAGTTATACTGTTTTATAGCTATTTTGCCTGAGCAGTTTTTTCTTGTATGTAATTTTTCCCTTCTTCCTTATTAGAGTTCATTCTACATTCCACCCTTCCACAGGAGTGCCTCAAGCAGAGTTGCTTACATACACTTGCTAAGGTTACTACTAAGTTTCTTATCTAGTTCCTCCTAGAAACCCCTTAACAATGGACATACTTACAAAGTGCTCCAGAAAATGGAAAGAGACCATATGTGTTCTATCTTAACTAAATAATTTGAATAAAATTTGAACTGATAATTAAACTAGTTTTATTACAGGGCCTTTCCTATTCTCTTTTATTAGTGCCATCTTCTTTTTCTAGCATCCTCCCTTCTTTGCTGCCCAATGTCCTTCCTCTTCACAGCCCTGTCAGGAGCCCAGGATCAGCTCCCTCCCCCACCACCAATTAAACAAAATTGGACAGAGGCCTATAAACCAGTGTTTCTCAACCCTGGTTGAATGATGGAATCATGTGGGGAGTTTTTTTTCCCAATCAATTGTCTAGGGTGGAGCTTAAGTATCAGTATTTTTTCACAACTTCTTAGATGATGGTTCTAATTCTATTCTCAAGGGTCTGTCTTCCCCACCCCACCTTTTTATCTATCAAAATGTGTTCTCGTCTATTACTTGGAAAAAGATCTAGTAAATTCATCTGCCATAAGGCATTGATAACTGATAGAAGCTTAATGTGCTAGCCATCAGTGGAATTTTTCATTTTGATTATGAAAAACAGAAAAAACTCTGATAATAGAGATTCAGGCATGGGAGAGATATTTAGGTTGGAAAAGTTTCCCAGCCTCCAATTCATATAGGTTAGTGTTTTCCATACTTTTTATACACACACACACACACACACACACACACATACACACACACACATAAATATCCATTACAAACTTTAACTAAAACAAGGAAACCGAATTTCAAAAATCAATAATAAACATTTCATATAGCGAGAATAGCAATAATTTTTTGCAATATTTCACCAAGACACCTATATCTAGCTAAATAATGCTGGAGTTGTAGGTCAGGTTTGATACCCCTTTGGTTTCTTTTTATGCCTCTATTTATGCCACTGAAAGAAAAAATCTAATTCACAAATTAAATTTGTTGGGAATGATAGCAAGTATTTGGTGGTTCTGGCAGATAGTTTTGGATATTCATATTAGATAAAACATTAACCTAGATATTATGGAATTATTTCTCACTAAAAACTACATTAAACACTCCATCAGACATGAAGATGATAGATAAGCATTTCACACTTGCAAGCTGAAAGTGTGAATATTAACTTGAAAGATAATAGCAAATGGATCAAATCCTTTCTTTGGTTGCATTCAGTACTGAAAAGTATTTTTTCACGTTTCATTACAGCATGTGGATGTGGTTTTAAAATATGCCAGACATTTTTCTCCAATGAGTGAACACTCAATGGGTAATATGTTATCATACTCCCAGTCTTGACTCCTCAACACTGAATCAAAATCAGGAGGCATATTTTTGACCACTAATGTTCCTTTTAATACATCTATGTATGACTTGACATTCAGGTACAACTTCTTTTATGCATGTGGCGGATTTTAGCCTTATTTTTTTCAGTCTTTATCACACATCAGAAACTGATCTTTAAGTAAATTAATGTCATCATCTCTGGTTTCTCGGTGGTAAATGGAACAAAAGTTCGCTAGCAGTTTTCTTGAATATACTTATCAGTAATGCCAATGAAAATATCCCACAGCATGTTCACATATTAGAAATTGTTCTTCCACCGTGCAATCCAATGATACTATGAAACATGGTAAAGATAAAGGAATACTGTCAAACATTCATTCTGAAGTTTTATGAATATAATAGTTGCCACAAACTTTGTGGTTAGCATGATAAGTTTTTAGAAATAGTGTCAGAAGTAGTGCCTATATTAGAATATATGTGATTTTGTTAATGCCATTGTGGTTTGGGTTTCTTATCTCTTACTAGTAGTAATGCTCATCAATTTAGTATTAGAAAGCATTATTTTCTGCTTTTTCTGGAGACATCTGACAGGTTGCCAGAGGGGTCCCTGTGTTTTCTATTAAAATGACATGAAAGCTATGGTAGCATCATTGGATAAAGTTTCATAACAGGCTATGATCACCACATAATAAAAGTCAGTGTTCAGATAATCATTATCTTAATTACTCTTTACTAATCTCTGCTGCTACGTTAGCAGAAAATATTTTTTTAAAAGACTTTATTTATTTATTTGAGAGAGCACATGAGAGGGGGGAGGGTCAGAGGGAGAAGCAGGCTCCCCGCTGAGCAGGGAGCCCGATGCGGGACTCGATCCTGGGACTCCAGGATCATGACCTGAGCCGAAGGCAGTCGCCCAACCAACTGAGCCACCCAGGCGCCCTAGCAGAAAATATTTTTGGTTTTAAAAAAGCCATATATTAATCCTATTAATCATGAGAAAGTAGCATTGTAAATTAAAAGCCTTTTTATCTGCTACATTAAATCATCACGTTTTCAGATTTACTTGTCCTAATGCATTTATTTTCACATTCTGTATTTATCCCAAAGTCAAGTTCACTATGTTTTTTTTTTTTAAAGATTTTATTTATTTATTTGACAGAGAGAGACACAGCGAGAGAGGGAACACAAGCGGGGGGAGTGGGAGAGGGAGAAGCAGGCTCCCCGCAGAGCAGGGAGCCCAATGCGGGACTCGATCCCAGGACCCTGGGATCATGACCTGAGCCGAGGGCAGTCACCTAACCGACTGAGCCACCCAGGCGCCCAAGTTCACTATGTTTTTAATGTTACCTCGAGTTGCTATTATTTTTCACCATTGCTTTTGTGCTTGAACAAACCAATGTTGAGCCATTAATACATTTTTGGGAATTAGAGTTAAAATGCAAAAAATGATAACCATGAAACATGCAAAATTAAGAATAAAAATAATGACAAGAGCAAATGACATGACATAAACAACATCTTGTTAGCTAAGTGTTAGCTAAGATGAACCAATTACCGCATTCCTTGTGGCATATGCACAGCCTTACCTATTAACATCACATTGAGATCTCTAGGAAAAAAAATCATGATTAGTAATGTGTAACTCTGCCATATGTTCTACAAGCTCTGGCATAGAATGTAAAATATTCCATTACCAGAAAGAAAACCATTATACACATTGGGAAACTGAGTCTTAGAGAGGCACAGTGATTTGGCCAGTTTCACAAGTGTAAATCACACCCAAGTTGCCCAAGCTGGGCAATTAGCTGCCTTACTCAGGCATCAAGATAAGCATTACCTCCTTTGGCACTGATGAAGAGTGACTGAAATAAATGAGGGTATTTAGCTTGGGAAAGAGAAGCCTGCCTAGAGATAGCTGTGTTCAAATATGTGAGGGACATTCCCGAGAATAAGGAACAGTTTTGTCTGGTTGGTTGTCCTGAGGGCAGAACGTGGGTGTGCAGGAGGAAGTTACAGGGGAGCAGGTTTTGGCCAAGTGGAATCCTGTGCCTGCTGAGGCAGGGAGCTTCCAGGTCTGTCCCAGTTCACCGGGAAGCTGGGTGGGGAACACTTGGCAGGATGGCTGAGGAAGGGAGTCTTGCACCAGGTAGAGAAGGTGGGAGCAGGTGATCTGAAAGCTTTTCTAGCCTGAGTCTGGTGAGAGCCTGGATGGAGAAAGTCTGGTGAAGTAGGACAGGTGGACTCCGGGCACCTTGGGCTGCTCAGCTTCCGCCCCACCTGTTCCTAGGTGGCAAAGGGGAACCCATGAGTTTCAGGATGGGAGACTGAAACCTCTGCTTCCCAAAGACACGTGGGGTGTCTCTCCAGCAGCAGTCAAGATAACAAGTTCACATTGAGATCCCTGCCCAACTCCCTGAATCTAAAGTTTAATCTTGAAAGCAGAAGAACAGGAGGGACTCGGCACTGTCTGCACTTGGCAACCAACACTGGAGAAATGTGAACAGCTGAGAGGACTCACCTTACTCCTTGGCCATTCTCAAACTACGGGACACCTTCCACTTGAAAAATATAGTTGAAGACCCTCTAGCTTAACTCCACCACACTAGCAAGTTGTAATTCCCTTATCCACTAAACCCCATCGTGGCTTTAAGTATAAATACAGTAGCAATAGAACAGCATGGCTCAGGACAAAGCCAAGAAGACAATTGATTTGCAATTGGTCAAGACTCCAGTATTGCTGGTGTCATGAGCACACATCTTCAAGGTTGATGGTAGAAGATTCTAGAGACTTATTTAAATCACCTCTTTGCATTGCTGTAGTATTGACTGTAGGCCTAATCACAGCTGACAGGAGGATTTCAAGGAATTTAAGAATTCTCTATGGCTGTGTAGGGGTAAACACCAAATAGATGGCTAAGAGTGCTCTTCTAAGCCCAGGACTGATATACTGCTGGTATGCTCTGTGATTAAAATTCTGCGGTTAAAATATTAACATACTTTTGTACTGGTTTGTAAATAGCCACTTCCCCAAAGCCTCTCAAGTACAGCTTTGGTCATGGCCACTCCAGCTTCCCTCTCCCCAAGGCTCCTGCCACACCTCCTTATGATCCAGCAACTACGGGGAAATGTCTGATGTTCAAGGAATATTCCAGACCCAGGTCCCGCTGAGACCAAAGATGGTTAAATATTTTTTAATGTTACCCCTGATTAAATCTCTTTTGTTTGGGAGAGGGGAAATGAGACCTGTGGTCAAGCACTTCAATGGTGAGAAGCCAAATTTGGAAGAATTTTAGTGTTCTACACGTAAAGAAGAAATACAGAGCAATTCAGGTCAGGAAGAGGAGTCAGTGAAGGGCTGGGTTCTAATTCTCAACATCATAACCTGAGGTAGACACTTAAACTTTTTGTAACAAAGTGGATTTAGTGTTATAAAGATTAATAATATATTCCAAAATCTCCTGATGAAAGACAGGAAAGATTTTCTTTAACTATATAAGTTAGGATTTGTTCATTACTGTTATTGTTCCTCTGACAGTTCTTAGTACAGTAGATTACACCATTTTTTTCATAAGGCAGTGATCCTCTTTGAAATATCTGTCACATTTAATAATATCAGTTAACATTTACTGAGCACTTACTCAACCTGACACTATTCTAAGCATTTTACATGTAGTCCTTTTTATCTTATTTATTTATTTTAATTTTTCTTTTAAGTTTTTATTTTAATTCCAATTAGTTAACATACAACACTCAGTGCTCATCACAAGTGCATTCCTTGATCTCCATCACCTATTTCACCCATTTCCCTCACCCACCTCCCCTCTGGTAACCATCAGTTTGTATTCTATAATTAAGAGTCTATTTCTTGATCTCTCTCTCTCTCTCTCTTTCCTTTGCTCATTTGGTTTTTTTCTTAAATTCCACATATGAGTGAAATCATTCTTTCCCAGTCTTTCTTTGACTGATTTATTTCACTTAGCATTATACTCTCTGGCTCCAACCATGTTGATGCAAATGGCAAGATTTCATTCTTTTTTATGGCTGAATGATATTTCATTGTATATATACCACTTTTCTCTATTCATCAATGGATGGATGCTTGAGCTGCTTCCATATTTTAGCTATTGTAAATAATGCTGCTACAAACATAGGGGTGAATGTGTTCCTTTGAATTAGTGTTTCTGTATTCTTTGGGTAAATACCCAGCAGGGTGATTACTGGATCCTAGGGTAGTTCTATTTTTAACCTTTTGAGGAAACTATACTGTTTTCCAAAGTGGAGTTTGGACCAGTTTGCACTCCTACCCACAGTGCAAGACGGTTCCTTGTTCTCCACATCCTCGCCAACACCTGTTGTTTCTTGTGTTGTTGATTTTAGCCATTCTGACAGGTGTGAGGTGATATCTCATTATACTTCTGATTTGCATTTCCCTGATGATGAGTGATGATGAGCATCTTTTCATGTGTCTGTTGGCCATCTGTATGTCTTCTCTGGAGAAATGTCTGTTCATGTCTTCTGCCCATTTTTAAATGGATTATTTGTTTTTTGGGTGTTGAGTTTTATAAGTTCTTTGTATATTTTGGATACTAACCCTTTATTGGATATGTCATTTGCAAACTGAGAGCTTTTCCCCTAAGGTCAGGAACAAGACAAGGGTGTCCAGTCACCATTTTTATTCAACATAGTACTGGAAGTATTTATTTATTTTAAAATCAAAAGAAATATTTTTTATTCAAGTGTAATTAAAATACAGTGTTATATTAGTTTCAGGTATACAATGCAACAATTCTATACACTTCTCAGGGCTTATCAAAATAAGTGTAATCTTAAGCCCCTTTATCTATTTCACCCATTGCCCCACTGACCTACCCTCTGGCAACCACCTTTTTGTTCTCTGTATTTAACAGTCTGGTTTTTTGTTTGTCTTCCCCCCCCACTGTTTGTTTGTTTCTTAAATTCCACATATGTTTGAAATCATATGGTATTTGTCCTTCTCTGACTGACTTATGTCTCTTAACACTATACCCTCTAGGTCCATCCATGTTGTTGCAAATGGCAAGATCTCATTCTTTTTAGGGCTGAATAATATTTCATTATATATATATATTTCACATCTTCAGTATTCATTCATCTATGGATGGACACTTAGGTTGCTTCCACATCTTGGTTATTGTAAATAATGCTGCAATAAACATAAGGATGTATATATATCTTTTCAAATTAATGGTTTTCGGTTTTTTTGGATAAATATTCAGTAGTGGAATTACTGGATTATATGGTAATTCTATTTTTAATTTTTTTTGAGGAATCTCCATACTGTTTTCCATAGTGGCTGCAGCAGCTTGCATTCCCACCAACAGTGCATAAGTGTTCCTTTTTCTCCACATCCTCACCAACACGTGTTGTTTCTTGTGTTTCTGATTTCAGCCACTCTGCAGGTGTAAAGTGATATCTCATTGTGGTTTTAATTTGCATTTCCCTGGTGATTAGGGATGTTGAGCATCTTTTCATATGTCTGTTGGTCATCTGCCTGTCTTTGGAAAAATGTCTATTCAGGTTCTCTGCCCATTTTTTAATTGGACTATTTGTTGTTTTGTTCTTTGTTTTTGTTTTGGTGTTGAGTTACATAAGTTCTTTATATATTTGGGATATTAATCCCTTGTCAGATCTATCACTTCTATGTGTCTTCTTCCAGACAGTAGGCTGTCTTTTTGTTTTGTTGATGGTTTCCTTTGATGTGTAAAAGCTTTTTATTTTGGTGTAGATCCAATAGTTTAATTGTGGTTTAGTTTCCCTTGCCTCAGGAGACGTCTAGAAAAAGGTTTCTATAGCTGATGTCAAATAAATTACTATGTTTTCTTCTTCTGTTTTATGGTTTCAGGTCTCACATTTAGGTGTAGAGTCTAATTTAATATAACTACTCTGGCAGACATCACTATCATCACTAATGTTGAAGAAATTGAAACCTAGGGATTATTTAACTTACCCAAGACACTTGGCTGGAAAGTGGCTGAGCACAGTTTTGAACTGAGGCAGACTGACTTCAGATCCCACACGTATACCCATTATGCTATGCTGATATGGTTGACCAAACCCTAATACTTATTAAAAACCTACTATATGGAGGGGGGAAAGATGACGGAGGAGTAGGGGGCCCTATTTCACTGGTCCCCAGAATTGAGCTGGATATCTACCAGACCACTCTGAGCACCCACGAAACCAGCCTGAGATGTAAGAAGATCTGGATCTCTACAAACAGAATATCGCAGGCAGTTGGTTTTGAGGTACGAAGTGGAGAGCCGTGATTCTGCGGGCAGATATCGGAGGATAAACAGCAGTGAGAGGGTGCCTGGCCGCGGGGATCCTACACCGCGGGTGAGTGACAGCCTCGGGCACTGCGGACGGGCACAGACTCGCAGACCAGTAGCGTCGGGAAAGGACTTTAGGGCAGCCCCCGGGGTGGAAAACCAGAGTGGCGGGGTCGCGCACAAGCGAACCGCAGCCCCCCGGACAGAAACCAGAGCGACGGTCGTGCGCATGAGAACTGCAGCCTCCGAGACGGAACCTGCAACCCCCGGGGTGGAAACCTGCAACGGCGGAGTTGCGCCGGTGCGCAAACTGGGAGCGGCTGGCGGTTTTAGAAGCACAAAGGGCAGAGACGTGCCCCGACCTGGAGGCAGGACTGGGAGCACTGTGGAGGGGCGCACCACCCAGGACGCTGCAGTTCATAGCAGCACAGACAGAAACGGAGACGGTGTGGCCTGGAGAGCCCACTGAAGAACAGACTGAGGTCTCTCTGCTCTGAGGCAGAGGGTTGGAAACGGTCTCTTCTGCTCTGACTCACGGAAGAGATGCGGAAAGCCG
>NC_138385.1:68211377-68270530 GCF_054177405.1 Leptonychotes weddellii
CAAAACCAAAACACAACCCACAGAATGGGAGAAGATATTTGCAAATGACATATCAGATAAAGGGCTAGTATCCAAAATTTATAAAGAACTTATCAAACTCAACACCCAAAGAACAAATGATCCAATCAAGAAATGGGCAGAAGACATGAACAGACATTTCTCCAAAGAAGACATCCAAATGGCCAATAGACACATGAAAAAGTGGTCAACATCACTCGGCATCAGGGAAATCCAAATCAAAACCTCAATGAGATACCACCTCACACCAGTCAGAATGGCTAAAATTAACAAGTCAGGAAACGACAGATGCTGGCAGGGATGCGGAGAAAGGGGAACCCTCTTCACTGTTGGTGGCAATCCAAGCTGGTGCAGCCACTCTGGAAAACAGTATGGAGGTTCCTCAAAAAGTTGAAAATAGAGCTACCATATGACCCAGCAATTGCACTACTGGGTATTTACCCCAAAGATACAAATGTAGGGATCCGAAGGGGTATGTGCACCCCGATGTTTATAGCAACAATGCCTACAATAGCCAAACTGTGGAAAGAGCCAAGATGTCCATCGACAGATGAATGGATAAAGAAGATGTGGTATATATACACAATGGAATATTATGCACCCATCAAAAGAACGAAATCTTGCCATTTGCAATGATGTGGATGGAACTGGAGGGTATTATGCTGAGCGAAATAAGTCAATCAGAGAAAGACATGTATCATTTGATCTCACTGATATGAGGGAATTCTTAATCTCAGGAAACAAACTGAGGGTTGCTGGAGTGGTGGGGAATAGGAGCGATGGGGTGGCTGGGTGATAGACATTGGGTAGTGTATGTGCTATGGTGAGTGCTGTGAATTGTGTAAGACTGTTGAATCACAGACCTGTACCTCTGAAACAAATAATACATTATATGTTAAAAAAAAAAATAAAGAAGAAGATAGCAGGAAGGGAAAAATGAAGGGGGGGGAATCAGAGGGAGAGATGAACCATGGAAGACAATGGACTCTGGGAAAGAAACTGAGGGTTCTAGAGGCAAGGGGGTGGGGGGATGGGTTGGCCTGGTGATTGGTATTAAAGAGGGCACGTACTGAATGGAGCACTGGGTGTTATATGCTAACAATGAATCATGGAACACTACATCAAAAACTAATGATGTAATGTATGGTGATTAACATAACATAATTTTAAAAAGGAAAAAAAATAATGGTGGTTTCTGCAGCGGTCTTCCTGACCCCTAAAAAAATAAAATAAAATAAAATAAAAAAATAAAATATAGCTCATGATCCATCCCATCCTTAGAAGCCTTCCCTGTGGAGGTTCTCAGGGCTTCAGAATAGTTGAAGGATGTCATCTGTGGATTTGCATGTTTTGGCAAATGTGAACTCATCCCAATTATTTGTGGGAGATCTTCCAAGAGAAAAATAATTACTCAACAAATATTTACTGTGTCCCAAGCACTGTGTTGCATATATGCTGGGATAAAAGGTGACTAAAGTAAGCTTCTTGCCCTCAAGAATTTCACAAATAGACATGTAAACTATGTGCCAAGTTCTACAATTACAGAAATGCACAGGTTCTAGGAGAAGCCAGGAGAGGCATATCTTTATTCAGCCACGTGTGGGGATCAGAGGTAGCAAAGGAATGTGGAGAGGTCAGGGAACATTTCCCAGGGAAGATTCTTGAGTTAAGCCTTAAAGGGGTTAGCCTGATGGACAATAAGAAGGGGGGAAGGACATTCTTAGCAGATAGAAAGAAATGAAAGAGGTAAGATAGTAGTCAAGAACACAGACTCTGGAACCAGATTTCATGGGTTCAAATCTCAAATCTGCCACTTATTAACTGCATGATCTTGTGTAAGTTAATTAGACTCTCCCTGTCTCAGTTTCCTCATCTGTTACATGGAAATGATGACATTATCTACCATATAGTTTAGTTGCTGATAATTAAATTGTAAGAGATGATACATTTAGGCTAGCTACGACCTGACACATAATAGGTGTCAAATAAATATGAGCTCAGTTCATATACCTTTCAGGAAACTAAAAGTTTCTGTCAATAGAATACAGGGTTCATGTCAGGGAATGTAGGGATAAAGGAGGGAGGATGTGATGCAACCTAAGGAATTCATACTTTAGCCTAAAGGCAATGGGAAGTTATTAAGAAGTTCTAATGACTTGATTTAGGTTGTGTTTTAGAAAGGTCTTTCTGGCTTGGAGAATGAAGCAGGGTAAGAATAGAAGCAAGAAAACCAATGAAGAGTTCATTACATCAGTTCAGATGAGAGGAGATTAGAATCTGGGATACAGTAGTGAGGCAGAGTGTTATTGAGGAGGGAATGTATTCAAGAGTCATCATGGGAGTAGAAGTCAAGGCTAACTCCCGATGCCTGACTTGAACACCAGAATGGATAAAGGCTCCATCCTCTGAGATAAGGAATGGAGAAAGAGCAAGATTTGGGCGGTGGGGGATAGAAATGATGAGTTGAGTTTTCACCATGGTGAGCTTGAAGAGCCTGTGGGACATCCAAGTGGAGATGTCTAATAAAAGATAGAATGTGAGGATGCCTGGGTGGCTCAGTTAGTTAAGCTTCTGACTCTTCATTTTGGCTCAGGTCATTATTTCAGGGTTGTGAGATTGAGCACCACGTGGGGCTCTGCACTCAGCGGGGAGTCTGTTTCCACTCTCCTTCTGCACCCCCCAAAGAAATAAATAAAAATCTTTAAAATAATATAAAAATGTAAAAAAAAAATTAAAAAGATAGGATGTACAAGTTTGGGATTTGCCATTACTTAAGACTCACAAAGCAAATTCTACCATTTTGTACCTGTGTGGCCTTCAACTATCTATATGACTTTGCTGAGCCACCATTTCCTCCACTATAAGATGACTGTAATAATTAAAATGCCCTAGTATAAGTGAAAATTACTCAATAAGGTATAAAGTATGATACAAATGCCAGGTATTTTTCTTTTGCGGAGGGCTGACACAAAAATCTTACTTTTAGATCATCTCTTAGTAAACTTCAGGAAACTCTTCCCCTCTGAGACAGTAAAGAGTTTCAAGAATGCATAGGAACAACCCTGCCTGTCCTAAATGTGTTTTTCTCTCTTCCTAATTTATCTAGTCTAAAAATAGGTCAGAAACTTGAAAGTACGTCTTCAATGGGCTGGAAGGAGCCAAAGCTTAAGCTTGGACTACAGAGACCAGAACTTGAGGTAGAATTTAAAAATTCTAGAGGTATGTCATCTGAATTGACATCTGGCCAATTTCTAGACACAATGGTTAAAGTTCAGACCCTGACTAGAAGCAACCTTGCAAGACCTTTTGCAAAGTGCTTGGTTCTCATCTCCCTTTATGGAGGTAGGTGTGGTTTGTAACTCCAGATGCCATATAACAGGCACCCTAATTCTCTGTATCACAAACTTTTCTCTGCAAATCCTTAGGGGCTTGTCTGCAAAAATTGTACCCTTGTTTTAATGGCCTTGCCTCATAACTTTCTTATGGAAGTCCTCACAAGCCCCCAGATTTTTTTTTAGAACAACAGATACAGAATTAGCTATTCAGGTTGCAAAACTGACTTTTATTTGTAGAAAGTGGGAGTATATAGTCTCTCCCTGGGGAGCGAGTATACAGTCTTTCTATTTAGCTCAGATTGTCAGAGATTCATTTATTAACTGGTATTTTATTGGGCTTATATTTTTGTTGCATCCCCAGACTTTGTGACCCTGATCTCTGAATCAATCATCTTCTAATCTATGGACTCAAACAAATACACGATTTTCTCAAAATCTCTGTTATTCTCTATGTGGGTGGTAAGGAGTTTCAATTTCCTCACCTGTAAAATAGAAGTGTTAATACTAATCTTACGTGGTTGTTGTGAGAACTAAATGAGATTATACATTGAAAGTGTCTACCCTCCTCATTCATTCAAAAAATATTTACTGAGAACTTCTATGTGCCAGATACTGCTATACACATTGAGGATACACCAATGAACAAAGACAAATATTTCTACCTGTATGGAGTTGATACTATAGTGAGGGAAGTTTGAGAAACAACAAAGTAAGTAAAATATATAATATGACAGAGGTGATATGGAGAAAAAAAAGACAGGATGGGCACTAGTAAGTACCAGAGTTGGAGATCACCATGCAATAGATACTTCATAAATGGTAGTTATTTCTGTTAGGTGTCTCTGGTTTCTATACTTCAAGCACATTATTTTGATACAGAACTCAAGTGCTTGCAACAGTTCAAAGACATATATGAAAATCTAATTACGGATCAGGGATGTACTAGGTTTTGGCGGTATAATGGTAAATAGGGCATAATCCATAGTCACAAGGATCATTTCAATATTTGTAGTAAGTGTCAGACATGGGGTGAGCAGGGCAGAGGGTAGACAAGAGTTAGCACAGTTAATGGTCAGGAAAGCCTTTCTGAAGGGACTGATGCCTAACCTGAGACTCAAAGTCTCAGAGGAAAGGAATTGGAAAGGGTGAACCTGGCAGAAAGAATTAATCAAAGCAGAGTCATGAGGCCATGGACTAGTGAGGTGAATTAAGAAGGAACTACATGAAGTTCAGTGGATATAGAGTGGCAGGAGAGGAAGCCAGAGAAATAGGCACAAGTCAGGAGGACATGGAGATTCAGATCATGGATATCACTCAGAGGACAAACTGGAAGACAATGGAACAACTAGAAGTTTGTGGATAGGGAAATTATGTGGTCAGATTTACATTTTTGAAGGATTACTTTGTACAAAAGAGAAAGTAAAAGAAAAGAGATCATGCTGGCTGCAGTTTGTAGGATAGATTACAAGGAAGTCAAACCTAGATGCAAGGAATACAGATAGGACACTACTAGAAAAGTCCATGTAGGAGAGAAGATGAAAGAATGATTGCAGGAGGTAGAGAGGAAAAGACGGATTTGAAAAATATTTAAGAAGTAAAACTGGAAGGCCTTAATGGCTAATTCAATAAAGAATGAAAACTCAAGAGTGGCTTCCAAGTTTCTGGTTTGGGTTGATGGTAGTGCTATAATGAGAAGTACAGAACAAAGGATGGATTCCCTGGAAAAATATCATGAATTCAATTTTGGACACTCTAAACATGATTCAGTGGCTTATTTCCAGAAGATACTTCTTTGAGATTTGGTATACTTTAAAGTTTTTAGTCAGGCATACCTGGGTCCAGACTATTATATGGGGGTAATAATAAAAATTTACCTCATAAGATGATAAAGAAGATAAAAATAATCTAGTGCATATGAATTGCTTAGCACAATCCCTAACACTGTAAATTCTAAGTATAGATTAGCTATTATTATTAGCCTCTTTCTTTTTTTTATAAAGATTTTATTTATTTACGTGACAGAGACACAGAGAGAGAGGGAACACAAGCAGGGGGAGTGGGAGAGGGAGAAGCCGGCCTCCCGTGGAGCAGGGAGCCCGATGCGGGGCTTGATGCAGGGCTCAATGCGGGGCTCGATGCGGGGCTCAATATGGGGCTCGATCCCAGGACCCTGGGATCATGACCTGAGCCAAAGGCAGATGCTTAACAACTGAGCCACCCAGGTGTCCCTTAGCCTCTTTCTTATCTGAGCTCAGATCACACCCTCCGCTTCTACTCAACTCCCCTAAGTTTGCTTTTAAGGTTTTCTATCTGACTTGCTTCTGACCTCTTAGCATACTCCTTTGAGAGCTGCCCCATGAATTTCTTTTTTTTTTTTAAATGTTTTATTTATTTATTCATGAGAGTCAGAGAGAGAGAGAGAGAGGCAGAGGCAGAGGGAGAAGCAGGCTCCCCACCTAGCAGGGAGCCGAATGCGGGACTTGATCCAGGACCCTGGGATCATGACCTGAGCCGAAGGCAGACGCTTAACCATCTGAGCCACCCAGGCGCCCTGCCCCATGAATTTCTACAATCTGCATTAATCATCCTGTTTACTTTCTAGTTTCTTCATGGTTTTGAAAAGAGCTTCATCTTTATTTTGCACATGTTTTCCTGCTGAGTCACCATCTCAGGCTCCCCTTGACCTTCAGATCACCAAGATTCATAGTGCTTGCTTAGAAAGAATTTTAACAGGTATTTCTCCCCAGGTAAAAGTCTACTTGGGATCACAATGAGCATTAAATGCCCCCTCTATCATCTGATAATTTGTTACTGGATGAGACTGCCCAGTGCAACGATTTTTGATGATGACAGCTACCATACATTTAGCACCTATTAGGCCAGGGGCTTGAGATTTATTCTCCCATTTCATCCCTATAAACCTTATGAGGTAGGTGCTTGTATTATCTCAGTTTTGTTGCCAGAAGCTAATGTTTATTGAGCATTTACATGATACTAGGTACTGTGTTAAGCACTTTGTATACATTAACTTATTTAATTCTCCTACCTTCTGAAAATCTAAGTACCATTATTAGCCCCATTATTCAAATGAACAAACCAAGCTCTGGACAAGTTAAAGTAAGATGCTTAAGGTCACATAGCTGATAGTGGCAGATTTGGGATTGAAATACGGGTGTGTTTGCCGCTTTTTTCTTTCTTTTTTGAGTGTGTTTGCTTTTCTGCCCTGCTGCATGCCACAGTAGACAAGGAAAGAAAGGGCTGAGGAGTGGAAGTATATGAGTACTCATACTGGATAGGATGAGTAGGTGAGGGTGCTGTATATCTTTGTATTGAAAGACAAAATTAATTTGATTTCTCAGTTGGCTTTACTTGTAAGGTAGTGAGTAGGAAATAAAGTTAAGAGGGCTGGCATTTAAGATTCTTTCCTCAACTCCTTCCCACTTCTCACCCCCAAACCAAACACATGTTAAAACTTCTGAAGTCAAGGGGCGCCTGGGTGGCTCAGTCGTTAAGCGACTGCCTTCAGCTCAGGTCATGATCTCAGGGTCCTGGGATCGAGCCCCACATCGGGCTCCTTGCTCAGCGGGGAGCCTGCTTCTCCCTCTCCCTCTGCCTGCCTGCTGCTCTCCCTGCTTGTGCTCTCTCTCTCTCTCTCTCTGTGTCAGATAAATAAATAAAGTCTTTAAAAAAAGCCAAAAAAACTTCCGAAGTCAATAATCACATTGAAGTGGGAAGGAAAACACTATAATATGGCCCACTGTCCTAATGCAAGAATTTTCATTTTCTATAGTCCTTTCTAGGCTGTGTCCATATTAAGTCAGTTTTACCTGGTTGTAACTATTTTGTATTTTGCTTTATTCATTTAACATTATGAATTGAACATTTCATCATTCTTGTTTCATTTATTGGTGGACCCGAGCATACATCAAGTTGTTCAGCATTAAAATTATTTCCAGTTTTTCACTAGTTAAAGTAATACTGCCCTGACAATCTCTGTGTCTATAGACTTTTGTTTTCCTTCTACTGAAGTCTCTCTTTAGGATAGAATTCCCAGAGGGGCACTGCAGTGTCAAAGGGCAGGAACATAATTATGGCTCTTGATGCAAATTACCAAATTGTTTTCCCAAAGGATCAAACCTATTTGCATTGCAGTTGTAAGAGTGCAAGCTCATCACTGGCAGACAGGTTTTTTAGTTGCAATTTTTCTTTCCATGTTTTAAATTTAGTCTTAATCTTTATTGTTTCTATGATTAGATACATACTCAAGATAGTGTGAAGGTGGCAGTAAAATAAAAGTTACAAATAAGGAATGAAATAACTGGCCACAATTTAAAATCCCTTTCAGGGCTTAATATCCAAAATATATAAAGATCTCATGTAACTCAATAACAATAGAAAAAAAAATTTGATTAAAAAGTGGACAGAGGATCTAAATAGACATTTTTCCAAAGAAGAAAAACAGATGGCCAACAAATACATGAAAAGATGCTCAACATCACTAATCATCAGAGAAATGCAGATTAAAACCACAATGAGATAACACTTTACACCTGCAGAATGGCTAAAATAAAAACACAAGAAATAAAAAATGTTGGGTGAGGATGTGGAGAAAAAGGAATCCTCATGTGCACTGTTTGTGGGAATATAAATTGGTGAATATATTTACATTTATAAATATAAAATGGGGAAAAGTATGGAAGCTCTTCAAAAAATTAAAAATAATTTATAGGAGTGCCTGGGTGGCTCAGTCAGTTAAACATCTGCCTTCAGCTCAGGTCATGATTCCAGATTCCTGGGATTGAGCCCCTCATGGGGGAATCCCTGCTCAGTGGAGAGTCTGCTTCTCTCTCTTCCTCTGCCCCTCCCCCCAACTTGTGCACTCTCTCTCTCTCAAATAAATAAAATCTTTAAAAACAGTGTATAGAATTGTCAAATCAATATGTTGTACACCTGAAACTAATGTAACATTGTATGTCAATTACACTTCAATTTAAAAAATGAAAAAATAGAACTACCATATGATCCAACAATTCCACTACTGAATATCTATCTGAAGAAAATGAAAACACTAATTTGAAAAGATATATGCACCCCTATGTTCATTGTGCCATTATTTACAATAGCCAAGATATGGAAGCAAACTAAGTGTCCATCAATGGATAAATGGATAAAGAAGTATATACACTCATATATACAATGGATATATATATATATATATACACATATACACAATGGAATACACACACACACACATATATATGTGTATATATATACACATATACATAATGGAATACTATACATCCAAAAAAAGAGAATGAAATCTTGCCATTTGCAACAACATGGATGGACCTTGAAGGTATTATGCTAAGTGAAGTAAGTCAGACAGAGAAAGACAAATATCACGCTATTTCACTTATATGTGAAATCCAGAAAATGGAACAAACAAACAAAACAAAACAAAATCCAGATTCACAAATACAGAGAACAGGTCGGTGGTTGCCAGAGAGGAGGGGGCTTGAGTGAAAGGGCCCAAGAAGTAAAAACTTGCAGTTATAAAATAAATGTCATGGGTATGTAATGTACAGCATGGGGAATACACTCAATAATATTGTATTAACTTTGTATGTTGACAGATGATAACTAGATTTATTGCAATGATCATTTCACAATGTATATGAATGTCAAATCACTATGTTGTACATCTGAAATTAATATAATATTGTATATCAATTGTACCTCAATAAAAATAATACTTACAATAACAAAAAATAAAATAAAATCCCTTTAGGGATATTCGTGGCCATGAGGGTCTCACAGCAGGCCGGCTTTGCAGTTCTTTTCAGATCCATTTTTCCATAATGAGATGATAAGTAGAAATATGGCCAGCCTGGCAGGTGTCCCAGTTGGGAAGGTAAAATGGAGAGTGGGGAAAGACATCAGCAGTGTTGGGAGACTTGGTGCGTGGCACATGTAATCAGGACATAGAAGGCAGAATCACAGTTTGATGATGAACTGAGAAGACCATTGGCACCAGAGTTTCCTTTATTCTGTAATTGGCCCAGTGGTACCTCCCTCATACAGAAACTAATTTGTAGTCAGACTAATTAGAATCAAGAAGTAGTACTGGCAACATAGAAGGAAAGTCCAGACCTGCTGCACCTAGGAAAAATGGAAGACAGAATAATAACAACTCTTATTTAGACAGCTCCTTCCATGTGCCCAGTAGTGTGTAAAATGCTTCCCCCAGTTCATCTCTAATCCTCACAGCAACCCTAGGAGGTGGGTAAAATTAAGCCAACTTTTCAGATGAGGAATCCGAGGCTCAGAGAGGTTGATAGCATAAGTTCTAGAGCTAGAGTGTCCGGGTTGGAAACCTGGCTTCCCCATTTACTAGGTATGTGATATTAGGCATGTTACTTAACTTGCCTGCTTTTCAGTTTCTTCTGCTTATAAAAGAAGAAGAAAAAACCTCCATGCACTGTTGGTGGGAATGTAAATTGGTGCAGCCACTGTGGAAAACAGTATAGAGATTCCTCAAAAAAAATTAAAAATAGAAATGCCATATGATCCAGTAATTCCACTACTGGGTATTTACCCAAAGAAAATGAAAACACTAATTCAAAAAGATACATGCACCCCTGTGTTTACTGCAGCACAATTTATAATAGCTAAGATATGGAAGCAGCCCAAGTGTACATCAATTAATGAATGGATAAAGAAGGTGTGATATATAGATATAGATATATAGATATATTGAAATATTACTAAGCCATCAAAAAGAATGAAATCTTGTCATTTGCAACAACATGTATGGACCTACAGGGTATACTGCTAAACAAAATAAGTCAGACAGAGAAAGACAAATACCATATGATTTCACTCATATGTAGAATTTAAAAAACAAAACAAATGAACAAACAAAGAGAAAAAGAGAAACAAAAAGCCCCACCAGGCTCTTAAATACAGAGAACAAATAGGTGGTTACCAGAGGGCGGATCTCTGGGGTGAATAGGTAAAATATATAAAGGGGATTAAGAATATACTTCTTGTGATGAGCTTTGAGTAATGTATAGAATTGTTGAATCATAAAAAATAAAAATAAAATAACCTTAAAAATTCAAAACACTACTTCTCCATTCATTCCTTTGAAAAGTTTAATCAAGATGATATTACTGTGACTTTATTAATAATTATTTAAGATCCACTGGAAAACTAGGTAGCTATACTGAACAACCTAGGAAATTTGTCATATTTAAATAGTTCTTCAGCAATTCATTATATTTTAACTAGATGTTACTCAAAAACATAAAAAGAATGATGGACTTTTGGAGACCAATTTGACAGCCTTGATCAAAATATTAAGTGTGTATATTTGTGACCCAGCATTCTCATATCTCTATAAATTTATCCTATCTTAAAGCACTATAAATAAAGGTATCCTAAAACGTAAGTATGAAAGTGTTTGTTGCAGCATAGTTTGCAATATAAATAATTGGAAGCTTAAATGTCCATCCATATTGGGCTAGTTATTAAATTATTGTACAGCCAAATAATGGAATACTCTATACCCATTAAAAAGAATAAGATAGATCCAAATGTACTGACATGAAAAGATGTCCATGATATATCACAAAATCAAAAAAGCAAATTGTAGAAGAGTGTTTATGTGTTTCTTTTTTCCCTAAAGATAGGTATCTATATATGTTTGTGTATTCATAGAAACAGGTCTGGAAAGGATATACAACAAAATATTTTCACATTTACTTCAGGGTGGGGTTGGGTGGGGATATGAGGATTTCTGTACTGTTTACATTTCTTTTACAAGGATTTTCTATTACTCTTGTAATTAAAAATAAATATTTCTAAAATAATTAAAAAAAGAAGATAGTGATAGAAGAACCTACCTTATAAGGTTGTTTGCAAGGATTGAAAAAAACAATATAGACAAGGTGCTTTGCATAGTTACTGACACATAGTAAGCACTCAAAATGTCTGAGGTGTGATCATTATTATTTCCCAAGATGCCATAGTAAATAAAGAGAAGAACTTGGATTTTTAACCCAGGTTTGCTGTCCACCATACATCCTCTCTTCATTAAATCAAAGAGCCCACTTAGAACTTGTATATGTTGCTAGGAAACCCTGTTGAGCCATCCAAACTGTTTGCTTATACTCTGATTCTCCTAGTGAGCCATATGCAGTGGCAATGTTGGGATTTAAGACTCATCTCCTAGCTCTTGTGGAACACCACCTTTTCCCCAACAGAAAAGACCACTTCATCCTTCTCTATATCCATTAAGCTTGGACTAGTGGCTCACTGGGAAATAGTAATTTCACACTAAGAAAGCCTCTGTTCTATGTCCAAATATAATTCTGCCAGGGCTGAGAGAAGCTTCTATTCTGTTCTATTTTCCTTTCTTGAAGCCCGGAAGTTGTATTTAGGCTCAATTTTAAATCCCTAACCTAGAGTCTTGCCTCAGATCAAGCATAATGAGTAAAGAAATATTTCAGTGGAGAAAAGATTCTGCTAATAGCTAATCATGAATTAACACTTATTAAGCACTTAAAAATGTTTAGGTACTATTCTCAACTCTTCACATTCATTTCTACATTTAATCTTCATAATAAACCTCTATGGTGGGTTCTATTCCTACTTGATAGAGGAAGAAACTAGGTACAGTGGTTAAGTAACTGGCTAAGGGCACTTAACTAGTAAATGCAAGTGCTAGGATTTTATTTAATCCAGGGCCCTAGAGCCCACACATACAATCAATATACACTACTGACTCTCATTAGTGCTAAAGGGCTAATTAATAGGGAGAAGCTAATCTTAACCTCCAGCACAGTGCCTGACACATAGAAAGCATTTATTATATAATTTTGGAATGGTGAATGAACTGTTCACTATTTACGCCTCTTTACCATGCAACCCAGTAATAATTGTGCATTTAATCAAATAAATTAGACTTATACTATTAATCTAATTATCAAATTAAACTATTTGCCTGGATTAGCCTTCAGTATGGTTCCATGTAATTTAATCATATTTTCAAAATGCACAGCAAGGCCATTCATTCATCCTTCATTGATTGAGAATACCTCCTAGAAACCAAGCCCCCATGTGATCTCTAGCAATACAGAGATAGGCACGGGAACTCACAGTCTAGTGGAAGAGACATACATATATAGAAATACAAACGATACTATCTGATCAGAAGCATTGAAAGGGAGAGAAACTGGAAGAGCGTAAGAGGAAAACTAAGTGTGAACATATAGTGCTTTTGCTGCCCAAAATGTCTTCTTCTGGTAACAGATCTTATCGCACCTAGATGGGTACATCACCCATTTTATATGTCAACCAAATGCCCAAATAGCTGGTAAAACATATTTCTGTGTGTGTCTGAGAGGTTGTCTCTGGAAGAGATTAGCATTTTTTATCAGTAGACTGAATAAAGATCACCCTCACCAATGCCTATGGGTATCAACCAACCTGTTAAGGGTCTGAATAAAACAAAAAGGCAGAGGAAGGGCAAATTTGCTATTGACTGAGCTGGGATATCACTATTTACTCCTGTCTTTGGACATCAGTGCTCCTGGTTGTCAGATCTTCTGGCTTGGACTGAATTACACCGCCAGCTTTCCTGGCAGCAGATAGACCATGGGACTTCTCACCTCTCTGTTTCTCTGGAGAACCCTAATACACCTGGCTACTTGGAGAATTCTCCTTCTCTGGTTACTGGTTCAGGAATGGACTTAATTCTGGAAGTTTTGCTGGGACTATTGAGAAAGTGGGTCTATGCTTCTACTGGGGTTGCTAAGTGGCAAAATGCAAATCTGTAGCTCTTTGTGGCTATCTTGGCCACCATGTAGGGAGAGCCTACTGGAGAACTGAGTCAACATAGAGAACATCAGAACTAAGAGAAACAGATTGCTGATGACATTATTTGAGCACCTGATCTAGCTATGCCTAAAATTACTCCTGTGCTTTTCAATTAGTATCAGTAACTCCTTTTTTAGCTTAAGTTTTATTTATGCTATATTTCTGTTACTTGTGAGCAAAAGAGTCCTGATTTATACAGACGTATATCTAGACTGTGTGTATGTGTGTGTGTAAGTGCATGCATGCACACATGTGTGCATGTTGGTTAGTTGAGAAAGGCTTCCTGGAAGAAGTAAGGCCTCGGCTAAATCTTAAAGTGTTGGTAGAAGTTGCCTAAAGCAAAGGCAAATGTAAGCTAGGTAGAGAGACGGTATGAGTAAAATTATGGAGGAAAGATATACCACAAAATGAGGGTAGTGGGGATAGGGTTTGGTATGGCCAGAGGGTAAAATAAGAGAGGAGGGAGAGGCAAAGCTGGAGAGCAGGACCGGGGCCAGTTTTTGGATCATCTGGAATGCTATGTTAAGAAGATGGCAATTAGTATTCCATATATTCCTTTTCTATAGTGCAGCCACATTTTTACATTTTTTTCCTCTTCTTATTATTAGTTCTTCAGTAACATGTACCAACAAACAGCATCAATGTAAAAAGCTTTATGGGCTTGGAATTTGGTCAATCTCAGGGTTCTTTTGGTTCTGAATCACTAGAGGACCCTCTTTGTGGTGTCCTATTTGCTGGCTGCTCTAGGGGAGGCAATCCTTATCTTCCATTCCATGATTAAGAGGTATATCCAGGTGGTTGCCAGAGGAGAGGTGGGGTGGGCTGAATGAAATGGGTGAAAGAAATCGAAGGTACAAACCTCTAGTTATAAAATAAATAAGTCATGGGGATGTAATGTACAGCATGGTGACTATAGTTAATAATACTGTATTACATATTTACTAAGAGTAAAATCCTAAAAGTTATTACAGGAAAAAAAATTGTAACTATGTATGGTGGTGGATGGTAACTAGACTTATTGTGGCAATCATTTCTCACTGATACAAAGGGTCAATCATTATATTGTACACCTGAAACTAATACAATGTTACATGTAAATTATGCCTCAATTAAAAAGGAGATATATCAAGAGAGCAACAGAAAGTTCTTTCTCATATGGCCAAAAATGCCTTTGGTCTTTCAGGCCCAGGGTCACATGTCAATGAGGATCAAACATCAACTATGTTCATGCCCTATGCTAAGCACTGGGGAGAAAACTGAAGAATCAGACATGGTTTATGCCCTCAAGGAACATCCAGGCCAGGGGAGGAGATAATTATGATCAAATATGATCAGGGCCACAATGGAGTGATATAAAGGGGGCAGTGTGAACATCAAGAAAGAATAGCTTAAAGGTATCAAGGAACATTTCTTCTATAAGCATAACTTTTAAACTGACTTGAAGAAAGAGTAGGGATTTGCCAAATGGACAAGGATGAAATGGAGGGTCTTCCAGGCAGGAAGAAAAGTTTGTGGAAAGGCATAGAAGTACAAGAGAACAGGTTGCGCTTGGAATAACTACCCATAATTTGGTATCTCTGGAGATGCAAGTGTGTGTGGGGGGGAGGTTGGGACAGGGTTGGGGTGGCATGGGAGAAAGGTGCCAGCTATGTAGGCAGGAGCCACATAAGAAGGATCTTAGTCAAGGGACTTAGATTTAATTCAGTAAACAATGGGAAACCATTGAAAAAAAAATTAAATAGAGGAGTGACATAGAGTTTGTGCTTTAGAAAGAGTGCCCTGGCTGCAAAGTGCTACAAAGCAGAGAATGAATTGGAGGCATCTGGGCAGAACTGCAGGCGTCAGAGAGCCCAGTTAGGAAGCTGTTCTAGTGGTCTAGGTGTGAGATGATGATGGAGTGGCAGTAAACATGGAGAGAGTGGATGGATTTGAGAGCTATTTTAGGACTAGAAATGACAGGGTTCCATGACTGAGTGGTTGTCAGTGATGTGGGAAGAAAGAGGGAGTTAAGTATGATGGCCAGGTTTCTGAAGTTTAATCTAAACCTGTGAAAGAGAAAACACCAAAAGTGCCCTATGTATTAGAACATCAAATAACTGTCAGGTTCCTAAGAGTTGTTCCAGAATACTCTTTCTTTAGCAATCTGAGCTGCCAGACCCTCAGAGAAAGGAGCCAGGCATCCCCAAATTTGAACATTGGTTCTTTTGTGTGGCTTTGTTCATGTCTCTATATGAATGGAGGTTTGTATGTGTACACATCTAGGCACATGTACACCTGCCTGGAACTATCTCCCCCAAACAAAGTAGTTGGAGAAATGAATCCTTTTCAGAAGCCCATCTGATACTCCTGGACAAAGGCAGTTGGTTGTTCTTTCCTCTTTGGGCTAGGTCATTTTAGATTCACGCCAAAACAAGATGGTTTCCTCTTTAGCTAATATTTCATAAATGGGGTTTATTTTTACTTAGTCAGAAGTAAAAATAAACTATGAAAGAAAGAAAATAAGCATATCTAAATCGATATTTTGAGTGTCTGCTGTGTACTTCTCCAGAGCTTCATCAAAACTGTAGTGGGCTCTTTGTTTTGCTCA
This sequence comes from Leptonychotes weddellii, assembly GCF_054177405.1. Lineage (NCBI taxonomy): Eukaryota > Metazoa > Chordata > Mammalia > Carnivora > Phocidae > Leptonychotes > Leptonychotes weddellii. The sequence continues at coordinate 68,227,197 of NC_138385.1, forward strand.
AATGCACACTGAATTGATGTACCTCCTCTGCATCTATAGGAGAGCAAAATGATGGAAACTTTCTGAAAGCAAAAAGGCTGGGTTTTGTATGTTTGTGCACGTGATTTTTTCCTTCCATAGATGGAAGAGTTGAGGTAAGACCTTAATATGTACCAAAAATATTATTTTATTAATGACCAAGGAGCAATGAATGGCTCACAGAAAACAGCATTTGAGAAATAGAACAGATGGGCTAACCCACAACTCAAAGCAAGGGGTGGCCCCTGTCCGAGCTGGGTACCAAGAAGGGGTCACATTCGAGCCCACATGTTGGGTCTGAGCAGTTCATCTGATTTTCACGTTCTTGATATGAAGGAATCAATCCCTGGCTAAAACTCCTCTAGAGCAATGGCAAACATTCATTACAGCTCAGCTGAACCTGTACCAGATGACTGATTTTGCCAATGGCAAATTGAGGTTTTCCAATTGGGCTGACATTAATGTGAACTTAGAACACAAACAAACCAACTCCTGCTCCAACAAGCCTTCCCAGAGAGCACCAACCACCACAGATGGCAGTCTTTTACGAGTGCGCGCGTGCGCGCACACACACACGAGCTGTCCAGATTTGTCACCTCAAGGATGAAGAGGCTCTACTCTATAGTCTCAAACAAAAGACTATGCCAAGATTCTGAGATTCCATGAGACAATTGATATTTTTTTCTGGGTGGATAAAAGCATAGCATGATCCGAATGGGATACCTTGGCAATAGGAGGAATCTTTATAAAGTTACCCAAGGAGAAACTAAAACTCCATATTTCTTTAACATCATGTACTTACAAGGAATTATTTAACTAAAATAGTTAAATAAAGTTATAGTACTTTGTCTACTAATTTTATAGTAGCTTTAATGCAAAAGAAACAGGCCTTAACCATAAAATCTTTCCCTAGCCCTACGTAAAATTCTGCGGGAATCAGACTCTTCAGTAGGATAGTCTACTTAAAATTGTCCTTTGTTGTACTCCCCCAACACACCCTTAGATGTAGAGCTAGGTTGGAGGGAGGAGCTTGCTATTGTTTTCATGTAATCTGTATATGAATAATACCTAAAACATTAGACTTTGTTTCCCTCTCCACTGATAATTATCATTGCCCCAGATCTCTCCTCTGTAAGAAACATTCAGAAGAGCTAGGGTAATTGTTGGGGAGGGTGGAGATAAATGGGGAAGGGAAGGAAGAGGAGCCATAGAAATCCAAGAAGAATAGTCCAGAAGATCTAATTGATGAGATTAAAAATGGACAACTTTTGATATTATTTATGAAAAAATCTCTTTCATTAAAAAAATGCTCTGGGTCCCCTTTTGCCTGTGGGTCCCCTGGTCCAGGAATATTTGGGGCCCACCAATATTCAATTTTCCAGGGAAGCATGGATGGTTGATTAGTAAAGCAATGAATCTATTTTCCCTTTGGTTTCACCTATAAAATGGTGACTTTTATTCTCTTACCTTATTTTTCCCAAGACTGTGATGAAATAAAGAAGATGACTTGGTAAAAATTCACTGAGTACGTGCCATAAAACACTAGGTAACAATTACAAAACACAGGTTAGATTTCTCTAATGTGATAATTTGCCTATGACAAATGAGAACTTCCCTAGTCAGTAAATAATCCGTAAACACTCTGAGCCAGAACAGAAATGGTTTCTTAAATGGTGACTGCTAGTACACACACAGGAAGAGAGAAGTCTGTGGCTCCAGGTGGAAGAAAAGGTACAGAAATGGGATTAAGCAGCCTTTCCAGGTAGAGCCTGCTTCGAGGGGAGAAGGGCAACAATCATTGTGATATAACTATGGGAAGATGGCCTCAAAGCCTAATTCAAGGAGTGTTCTTCATTCTCTCTCTGTCTCTTTCCTGAAGACACTCCCTTCAGGATCATACGGAGCTTGGGCCTAATACCCACACATACTTTCTTTTAAAAAATTTTTTCCCATCCTGTTGTATTTTATTTTTCTAATTTTAATTCCATTTAATTAATAGACACTGTTATATTAGTTTCAGGTGTACAAGATAGTGCTTCAACAGTTCTTTTTTTTTTTTTAAGATTTTATTTATTTATTTGAGAGAGAGAGAATGAGAGAGAGCACATGAGAGGGGGGAGGGTCAGAGGGAGAAGCAGACTCCCTGCTGAGCAGGGAGCCCGATGCGGGACTCGATCCAGGGACTCCAGGATCATGACCCGAGCCGAAGGCAGTCGCTTAACCAACTGAGCCACCCAGGCGCCCAGTGCTTCAACAGTTCTATACATTACTCAGTGCTCATCATGACCAGTGCAATCCTTAATCCCCATCACCTATTTCACCCATTCCCCTCACCCACCTACCCTCTGGTAACCACTAGTTTGTTCTCTAGCGTTAAGAGTCTGTTTCTTGGTTTCTCTCTCTTTTTTTTCTTTTGTTCATTTTTCCCCTTAAATTCCACATATGAGTGAAATCATATGGTATTTGTCTTTCTCTGACTGACTTATTTCACTTAGCATTATACTCTCTAGCTCCATCCATGTTGTTGCAAATGGAAAGATTTCATTCTTTTTTATGGCTGAGTAATATTCCAGTCTGTATATGTGTGTGTGTGTGTGTGTGTGTGTGTGTGTGTGTGTGTTTATATCACATCTTCTTTGTCCATTCATCTATCAGTGGACACTGGGGCTGCTTCCATAAAATAGCTATTGTAAATAAACATAGGAGTGCATATATCTTTTTTAATTAATGTTTTTATATTTTTTTGAGTAAATACCCAGTAGTGGAATTACTGGATCATACGGTAGTTCTATTTTTAACTTTTTGAGGAACCTCCATACTGTTTTCCACAGTGGCTGCACCAGCTTGCATTCCCACCAACAGTGCAGGAGGGTTCCTTTTCCTCTACAACCTTGCCAACACTTGTTGTTTCTTGAGTTTTTTATTTTAGCCATTCTGACAGGTGTGAGGTGTTATCTCATTGTGGTTTTGATTTGCATTTCCTTGGTGATGAGTGATGTTGAGCATCTTTTCATGTGTCTGTTGGCCATCTGGATGTCTTCTTTGGAGACGGATGTGCCCACAGAGAGATGTTTATTCAATCAGTGCTGTGTTAATAGGCCCATATAGGGTTGCCTGGGTGGCTCAGTCAGTTAGGCATCTGACCCCGGCTCAGCTCATGATCTTAGGGTCCTGGGATTGAGCCTCATGTCAGCAAGGAGCCCCACTCAGCAGGGAGTCTGCTTGTCCTTCTCCCTCTGCCCCTCCCCCTGTTCCCTCTCAAATAAATAAATAAATAAATTCTTTAAAAAAAAAAAAAACAGAAATAGGCCCATATAGACATTCAGGAGACAGTATGGAATATATAAGTGGATGGAGGACACACAAACTATGTAGAAATAACACCTATCTCATCTACTCTCAAGTTCAGAACAAACAGAAACACAGAAAACAGGCAGAGAGGAAAAATATCTGTTTATTACTGTTAAAAGCTGGATTGGTGGATAGGGAATATATAGGCAATAATAATAGGCTTCCTAATACTCTTCTCACTTAACTAGACAGAATTTCTAACTCCCCCAGGGGTGGAGAAACAGGCCAAGTGAGTTATTCTAGCAGAAGTTCTCCCAAGTAGAAACATGAAGAGAGCAGAATGGAGGATTCCAATCACTTGCCTCCCTTGCAAAAGAGGAAAATACAACAGAGACATGATTTAAAAAGTTATCACAGGATGCTTCTCCAGCCTCCTTGCCTTGTAATCCTGGTTTTACCACTTCCTGGCTCAGTTGGAAACTCACTCACTTCTCATTTGGAAAACAGTTAAAAACACCTACTTTGCAGGTCCTTGTAATCATTGCAAATAATGTATGGAAAGTCCTTGCAGAATGCCTAGCATTTAGCTGTTGTTCTCTCAAACTAGGGCAAATTAAACTCACTGAATGAATGAATTGCTACATTTTCTGTTGAAGCATTATTTCAATAATATATGTGAGCTCTTTAAATAAACACATGTTATGTGCAATCAAAAGCAATCTATAGACAATGCAATCTCTATCAAAATTCCAATGGCATTTTTCACAGAAAGAGAAAAAACAGTCCTAAAATTTGTGTGGAGCTACAAAAGACCTCAAATAGCCCATGCAATCTTGAGAAAGAAGAATAAAGCTGGAGGCATCACACTTCCTAATTTCAAACTATATTACAAAGCTATAGTAATCAAAACAGTATAATACTGGTATAAAAACAGAAAAATAAATCAATGGAATAGAATAGAAACCCCAGAAATTAAATCCAAGCATATGTGGTCAACTAATCTTGAACAAGGGCACCAAGAATACACTATGGGGAAAAGATAGTCTCTTTAATAAATGCTGTTGGAAAATTGGATATTCACATGCAAAAGAATGAAACTGGACCCCTATCTTACACCACCCACAAAAATGACCTCAAAATGGATGAAAGACTTAAATGTAAGACTTGAAACCATAAAATTCCTAGAAGAAAACATAGGGGAAAATCTTCATGACATTGGTCTTGATAATGATTTCTTGGCTATGACACCAAAAGCATAGGCAAGAAAAGCAAAAGTAAACAATTCAGACTCCATCAAATAAAAAGCTTCTGCACAGCAAAACAAACAAACAAAAAGAACAAAATGATAAGCAACCTACAGAATGAGAGAAAACATGGGGCGCCTGGGTGGCTCAGTCGTTGGGCGTCTGCCTTCGGCTCAGGTCATGATCCCGGGGTCCTGGGATCGAGCCCCGCATCGGGCTCTCTGCTTGGCGGGAGGCCTGCTTCTGCCTCTTCCATTCCCCCCTGCTTGTGTTCCCTCTCTCGCTGTCTCTCTCTCTCTGTCAAAATAAATAAGTAAAATCTTTAAAAAAAAAAAAAGAATGAGAGAAAACATTTGCAAACCATATATCTCATAAGGGCTTAATATCCAAAATATATAAGGAACTTCTGCAACTCAATAGCAAAAAAAAAGAAAAAAAAACCCAAAAATCAAAAAAACAAACAGCTTGACTAAAAAATGGGCAAAGGATTTGAATAGATATTTATCCAAAGAACACATACAAATATCCAACAGGTATATGAAAAGATGCTCAATATCACTAATCATCAGGGAAACGCAATGCATATCACATCACACCTGTTAGGATGGCCACTGTTGAAAAAAAAAAGAAATCTATATCAACAAGTGTTGGTGAAGAAGTGGAGAAATTGTAATCTTTGTGTACTATTGGTGGGAATGTAAAAATGGGGTAGCCACTGTGGAAAACAGTATGAAGTTTCTTGAAAAAATGAATAATAGAACTAGCAAATGAGCCAGCAATCCCACATGTGGGTATTTATCCAAAAGAATTTAAGACAGGATCTTGAGATATTTGCACTCCCGTGTTCACTGAATCATTATTCACAATAGCCAAAAGGTGGAACCAATCTAAACGCCCACTGACTGATAAATGGCTAAAGAAAATGTGTTACGTGCATACAATAGAATGTTATTCAGCCTTTTAAAGGAAAGGAAATATTGTCATAAACTACAACATGGATGAACCTTGAGAACATTAGACTAAGTGAAATAAGCTAGTCACAAAAAGACAAATACTGCGTGATTCCATTTATATGAGTTATCTAAAGTAGTCACCAAATTCACAGAAGTAGAAAGTAGAATGGTGGTTGCCAGGGGCTGGGGAGAGGTGGAAATGGGTGTTGCTGTTCAATGGGTATAAAGTTTTAGTCATGCAAGACGAAAATGTTCTAGAGATTCACCGTACAACATTGTGCATATACTTAACAATACCATACTGTATACTTAAAAATTTGTTAAGAGGAAAAATAAATAAATAAAAATTTGTTAAGAGGGTAGATTTCATGTTATGTTTTTTTTTTTACCACAATAAAAAATCTTATATTTTATTAGAGCAAGGATTCTGAAGCTATGGTCTGTAAGTCTCAGCCCAAATTGAGTATAACATTGCATGATGATGTGTAGCTCTCTAGGGGAGGGAATGCATAGATTTCACTAGAAGCTCAAAAGAATCCTTAATTTAGAAAGGATTTAGAGGCACTGCTATGAGGGAAATTGTATTCAAATTCGAGTTTACAAAAGATGGAGCTAAGGAAGTTTTAAAAAAAAGAAGTTCAGGGAAGGACTGCTATTTTAGTCTTCTTCCTTCCAAAAAGATAAACTGGTCAATAGATTTCTAATGAAGAAAAGACTTGTGAGGATTTTTTTTAATGAGGTGGAAGTAAACAGCCTGTTTTTAATTTCTCTCCCTGTTTCTGCTGATTGGCCTTTTGCCCACCTCCTCTGTCTGTTCCTTTTTAGATCCTTTGTGATCCTTCTTGACTTTTAAATATTAGCATAATCCAAGATTCCATTTAAATCCAGCTTTTTTTTATCATTGTGGTACCCCGGGTGAGATTATCCACTCCAAATGGCTTCAACTATAATCCAAATGTGTATTATCAATCACCACCCCTCTCTTATAATGCAGTTTCCTATTTTTACCTGCCTACTGGACTTTCCACCTTATTTTTCCACAGGCAATTTAACATACTTTAGAGTGCATTCATTATCTGTCGGTCGGACACACCATGTGTGCACAAGCGCCCACACACAGAAAAACATTCCTGGATTCTTCTCCATTGCATTATTTTCACTTGGTTCATCTCCACCATCAAGCCTTTGTTTGCACATATGCTCTTTTTAGCACCCTTGCCAGGAAGTAGTCATAGAATTTGCCAACTGTAGAGAAACTTAAGAAATCAAGTAGCTTAATCCCTTCAATTTACAGAGAGGGGGTATGATCTTTTTAATATCACACAGCAATTTAACAGCAGAACCAGCTTAGAATCCAGGCATCTCAAGTTCTACCCAGTACCTTTTCCACTACATAATCATGCTCCCACTAACTGGAAGGAAGAATAAGATCCCTGCTACTAGCAGTAATTTTTATCAGTAAAGAAGTGACATTATCTGGCCATCTGATATTCAAAATGTCTACTTAGGAGCTGTTTGCACCAGGGGCTAGGTAATTTATGTTCTTCTGCAGTAATGATACAAAGGATAAACTGAAGAGTGCAAGAAGACATGGTGTTTTCATATGCATTATTTTATTTTAGGCTTCAACAGGCCTGGAAGGTAGGTAGGTCAGGGCTTACTAGCTGAAGTTTACAAATGAAGAAAATGAGACTAAAAACAGTTCAGTGATTTGCCCAAGGTCACCTATTTGGTTATTGACAAGGCCAGGGCTCACATGTGTGTCTCCTGCTTCCAAACTTCTTCCTCTAGTCTAGACACATAATTCTAGTAGACCTTGAGTGATGACTACATATCCTGTGAACTGAACTTTGCAGATTTCAATATGTTGAGACTGAAGCATGCTGAGTTCCACCAAGCAATAATCATGAAGATCAGTCTTAGCACAAAAAGAAGAAAAAAATCAGTTTCAGTTCAGTTTCAAATGAATGTCACAGGTTGACACACAATTGAGAGTCAAGAAATTGAGGTGCCATTTTCTCAAGTTTTCTGCTTTCTAGGAGGGGAAACACAAAACAGTGAACATGATCGAAATGGTTTTTGTAGGTCTAGAAGTCTAAAAGATTAAGGTGGTTTCCTCGGTGAATCATCTCTAAGGACTTTTAAAAAGGGAGGCTATAAACAGCCAAATTGCAGTTTTATTAAAGAAAAGTCAGGTCAGCATCATATAATGCAGGCAGTTTAGAAGGTTGAGAAGAAAGGATTGGGGGAGGGAGGGAGGTCTGTGAGAGACGTTTCACTGGCCCTGCTGCAGTACACAGCAGGCAAGGGGAAGAGTCAGTGACAGGTGAGGGAGCGGAAGCAGAGAGTGGAAACCTTGTCTGCAGAAAGCTGACTGTGGAAGGCAGGGAGCCAAAGTGTGTTCCTTGGTGATGAGGAACAAGCTCCACAAGAAGAGGGCAAGAGACTGAACAGACAAGAGGCGGTGGAAGGTCCTCTTGAGTCACAACGGAGTTGTCAAAACTTCCCCTGCTAGTGGGAGGCCCTTTAAAAAAAAACTTACTGCCTGCATGTGGCTCTGGAGACAATACCTCAGGGAGGGTAGGTAACTTGTCTAGGTCAAGACTGAGAAATCAGCATAAGATTTAATAAGAGATTCACTTTTCGAGACTATTACTGTGGGTGTTTGCGCGCGCGCGCGCGCGTGTGTGTGTGTGTGTTTGGTCTGGTCCAAAAGCCCGGCTCAAAAACTACAGCCTCGAGCATGAACGGATGAGCAGAAATGTTCTGGACCCTTGTCTAAAAGCGGATTCTTCCAAAAGGCACAACATTGTTAATTGGCCAGTTTATCAATGGATGCTCTTTTCTGTAGGTTTGTTTAGGAGTGGAAACAATACTACTAGTCTGCTAGCAGTTTGCTGATTCCTGGCTTGGTCATCTCAGTGGGGCAAGTGCAAGGCCGTGCCAGGAACTCCAGATGACTGGAACATACACAAGCACAGTGCTACCCACAGACGCCAGCGCTGAGCCAGGGTGCGGCTAAACCCGGGCAGGGGGCATCCTCAAAGTGCTTCTTTATTTAAACTATGCTCCGGGGCAATGTTTCATAATGACCCCACACACCTAGTGCATACACACAGAGCAGCCTACACACACAGCCCCACTGTGTTCGCTGGCCTGCTTTGCTTTACTTTCCATCCCTCTAGGCAAGGTCCACAAATTAGCAGCCTTGTAACCCTCCCAGGACCCGGTTTTGGGACCTTCAGAAGAAAAAGGCAGTCAGAGAAACATGAACGCGCTAATCGGGAAGCCAGCGTTTCAGCCCACTCGGCCACGCGGGCTATCCACACTAACGACTTTCACCTCCCCTCGCCTCGGCTGGCTGGAGGGGCGGGGAACCCGGCCGTAAGGAGGAGGACCAAAGGGGGGGGGGAGCAGCTTGAATGAAACAATGTAACAATTGATGTGAGGCCTTGCCTCGAGCCTGCTCCCCAGCGATCCTATAGGCGAGGTCCCACTCACTCCCCCTCCTCATTGCTCCGTTTTCTTGTCCATTACGCGCTATCCCTCCGCCTCTCCTTCTTTCTTTTCTTTTCTCTCTCTCTCTCTTTTTTTTTCCTTCTCCTTTCCCCCCCTCTCTCCCCCTTTCTCCAGCTCCGTGTCATTTCCTCCTCGCGCTCGCCCGCTGCCCGAGCGTCTCCAGCCGGGAGAGTAGGCGGAGCAGGGCGGTGCGGGGTGGCGTAGCGCTGGAGGGCGATGGTGGCGGAGCTGCTGGGGGCGGAGGCAACGTAGCCCCCGCGGAAAAGGAGCCCCGCGGCGCCTGAGCCGAGCCGAGGATGGAGAACCGGCCTGGGTCCTTCCAGTACGTCCCTGTGCAGCTGCAAGGGGGGGCGCCCTGGGGCTTCACCCTTAAGGGGGGTCTGGAACACTGCGAACCGCTCACGGTGTCTAAGGTAAGAACTGGAGCCTCTGTCCCAGCGGTGCCCGACTTTGAATGGGCAAGCGGGTGCGCAGGCTTGCCGCGGGACGCGGCCCTCCGACCGACTTTGAAACTTGGTCCGGGCTGGGGGTGAAAGCCCTCCTGTGGAGCATTAGCGGAACGGAGGGGTCTTGCCACCAGCGCGGGCGCAGACACCCATGACGGGTGGCGGGAGCACGGGATGGGAGCATTGCTGGCCCGGGGCTAAGAGCCCTGCGCACACACACTCGGGAGGCTCTGGGGGGCAGTTTTTTGCTCCCCCACGTCGGGGCGGCTGCGCCCCTCAGCTTGAGCTGGAGGAAGTGGTGGCTGTTGGGGGTTTCTCCTTGGAAGTTCCCGCGCCCCTGCGGGACAGACAGCGCCGCTTGGCAGCTCTCTTAGCAGCGTTGGCCCCTCCGCCGAGCAGCGGGTCGTGCCGCCGGGGCAGGTTGCAGGGCGAGGGTCTGGTGTGGGAACGGAGATGAGGCACTGGTGGCTTTCGTCAGCCTCACTTCCCACGGCCGGACGCGCGCACATCCATTCAGCTGGCGAGGCGTTGCTCCTGCCGGTTCGGCTCGGCCTTTCCCTCCCTCCGGAGTCCTGCCCCAGCGCCGGCGAGATTTCCTGCACGTTGAGAAGTGTGGAGGAAAACTTTTGCGCCATGGAGCGCAGCTGTGCTGGAGCTGCCGCTGCCGCCGCCAGGGTTTGTTTGTTTTAGGAGGCTGTGATCTGCTGGAAGCCAAGTTGCCGCCGAGGACAGGGGAGAGGAGCTCTCCTGAGTGCTCCAGAACCCCCCAAACGAGCCGTCCCCCAGTAGGGGTGAGGGGGTGTGGGGGCCGCGGGGGCTGTTACCGGGAAGAGAGATTTGTAGGGCCAATCACCTTGAGGCGCCAGATTGCCAAGGGAAGGAACTTCACGAACTTCATCCCGTTTTGTTTTTTTGTTTTTGTTTCTCTTAAATGCTCAAATCTGAAAAGCTCTTCTCCTTCCAACCCACTCAAATAGCAGTTGAGGTTGTAGATGTGGGTTTGGGCTAGAGATAGAAAGATGTGGCTTCTCGGCAGGGAACAAATGTCACTATTTTTTTGGCTTTGTAAGGGAGGTCACGTCTCAGCAGGGGGTGGCCAATGCCCTGCCACCCCCCCCCCCAACCTGTGCTCATTTCCCCCTTGCATTGGACGTGCTGGTTAACTTGTAGTGGAGAGGTCCTTCAGGCCTTGGGGCCCACACTCTTAGCCACCGTGGGGTATTGCCATGGGGTGTACCAATCAGCTTGAGCAGTCTCAGGTACCTGAGGCAAAACTTTGAGGAGCTGTCGGGGAAACCTGGGATCTTTGGCCTCCCCAAATGCCAATAACCAGCCCATATCTCCATCCGGCTCTCTCTTCCCCACACTGGTCATGTATTTCGAACCAGCCTGAGATGCCTTTGTCACCCACTGTCACATCCCCTCTTAAAGCACTCTCCCTCCAATATCCTATGGAGGGAGTTAATAAGCTTTTTTCGAAAAACCAAAGAAAACAAGAACACTCTCAAGCAACCATTTTGGGGAGGGGAATCCTGACCTTCAGGAATTTCTTCTAATCAGACTCCTCTCTTCCCTCTTTCCACCAAGGTCAGAATGGGCTATGCACCCCCCAGTAGTCTGGCAGTTCCTCCCTTTCTTTTTCTCCTTACACCACCCACAGAATTTCCACAGTTTGCCCGGACAACCTATCTTGGAGAGGTCATTTTTCACCTCTGCCCAGGGCTGAACCATCCTGAGAAGCGCCCCAGAGAGTGCTTACTGCTATGGCCCTGGATTGTTTTGTGAGCCAGTGCTGAGCATAGCAGGGGGTGTTACTAAGTATGGGGCAGCCAGCAATTTGTGGTCTGGCTGGGGGATTATTTGAGGGTAGATGAGGGTTTCCTTGGCCAAGCTGTTGAGGAAGTGACTCGTGTGTTGAGAGGCAGGGTGCCTTTTAATGATTCCCTTTCCGCTGAACACACAGTTGACCCCTATTATAGGAAAACTCATTATGACACACATTTGGGTATGCAGGGGTAAAATCATTTATCCTATCCCTCCCAACTAGCCTGGCACCTTACAGTAAAAGCCAGTTGTATATAACCTGGCTAGCCCCAACATTATATAAAGGGGCCATAGTATTTTTTTTTTAAGTGCAATGATTGCCTGTGTTTTTTTTTCTTGCCAAGACATGCTGTGGCATAGTTCATTAGTCCCCTTTTCATTTTTCTAACTTAGTTTTGTTTCCCCTTATGCTTCAGAACAGTACAGTTTTCTTCTCAAAAGTAACCTCAGTCCGCACACACTGGTGCGGATGGGATGGAAGGCCGTAGAAAGAGAATTGTATTGGCAGATGGGAACCTTGGGTTCTAGTCCTTGCTCTGCCGCTCATTAGCTTTGGGATCCTGAGTGCATCACTTACCCTCCCTGGGCTTAGGTGTCCCCATGTCTATAAGGAGGTTCGAGTGGGGGGTCTTTAAATAAGACTATGACAGCCCAGTTGGCAATCTTTTATGCTAGCTCTGGCCCTTTCCTCCTCCCAAGGGTTGTGGACTGAAGAAGGTGAGGCTTTGTTTCACTTGTGTACAGTGTTACTGTTTATACAGTGTTTCCATATCCCTTATTTCATTAGCCTCTTCCAGCCACCCTGTGAGGCAGTCAGGGAAGGTTGTGGAGAAGTGGATGGAAAACCTGAGGCCGCCATGCGCTGAGTGGCTTGTCTAGGTCTGCCACACAGTGAGTCAGTGGGAGGCTCCAAGTCTATCCTATTTTCCACTACTTGGAGAGTTTCTTGATTCTTCTGGTAGTACTGCCGTTTGTGAAGGGGCATGGGGCAGGACCATTCAGGGGTATATCTAGTCTTGACAGCTCCCCCAGTGACTCTTCCCCTGCCAGCCTGTGGTTCCACAGTAGGTGAGGAACTGGGTTGTGGACACTCCTTGCTGAAGTCTGGGCTCAGGGGTAGGAGAGGACTGTTTTAGTGCCTCCAAATCACTGTGATGATCTCAGGTCAGGCAGAGAGAGAGGTAAGGTGCAAGAACCATGGTGGGAAATGCTGGAGAACCTCCTTTGGTGTCATGGAAAAAAAACCAGTTGGGGTCTGGTGTGGCGTACATGCTTGGAGATAGCTTGTGGAGACATCTCGGGAGTGGAGGGATTTGAGAAAGGGTGATTAGTGGGAAAAGATCGCCTAGAGTGTGAAAGGCCACCTCATTTTGTCATGGGAGAACCTTTGGACCAGGAAACGATCAGGTTGGGAAATGGTCGATGCCTACTGGCTCCTGTGATTTCCTTGAATGTGGGGAATTCAATTGCCCAAGTTTTAGGAGACTGGTGTAGTCTTCTCACAATTCAGTGAGAAAGAAAGAGGAAATGTTTGAAAAAAAATAAACCTGCTATTGATTATCCCAAGTGTTAAGGGATGGCTTATGATTTCCCTATGCATTGTGATGTTTCCAAAGAAACATAACCCACAAGGGACTTGGGCCCATGACCTTGGTGTTATTAATTCCTTTGGTTAGCGTCTTATACTACCTCATTGGCCCAGGAGGCCTGTTTGGATAAAGTGGAGATTCTCTTCTAATCATATTTATCTGGTTTGCTACCTAGGGGTCCCCCTCTGCAGTGTAGACAGTCATCCATGAAGTTGGCTCCCTGTACTGGAAAAGATCTTCTATGGGGATGGGTGACCTTTCCAAGGTTCTGGCAGCAATGATTCTGCATCAAAGAGGAATTCTCAGAGGCCTTAGAGATTCAAATTGTATCCTCTTGTGGCACGCGTGTGTGTGTGTGTGTGTGTTAGATAGAAAGAGAGACAGACAGACATATGGACAGACCGACAGAGACAAGAGTTATTGACCTGTAGCGTGAGGTTCCTATACTGATTGTGAGTCTTTGGAAATGTGTCCTGAGGTTGACTGAGGGTGGGGAAAAGAAGGGGTGGAGACCAGTGGGGATGCAGGAGAGGAGAAAAATTGGAGCGGAGAAGACAGGCTTATCCTACATATTTGCCCTATTCCTGGCCCATTTTTCGTGGCAGTCTCCATCAGGCACAGTGAAGCAAGTGGGGGCTAGTTACTGCCCTGGAACAAAGTAGGGTGGGGAGGGGGAGTAGCTTGGAGGAGAAGGAAATTTCACCTCTTCCACTGACTGCATTGCTGTTGCTATATCATTTTACCCTCTCTAGACCCAAATGTCTATTTGCTACATGGGGGTGGGCATACCTGTCCCATCTTCATTATCAAAGATGATGTGAGAATGAACTGGGAAAACTCTTATACTGTTTGCCATCTTTAGCCTAGGAAGATGGCAGGACATGCTCTTTAAGTTGTTTTTAGCTCCCTCCCCACTGCACCCCCCCCATCCCCACCACGACCTTATTTCTAGAGGAAGCACACAAAGAAGCAGTTGAGATTTCAAGAGGACGTGGGTTAAGTCAGATTGAGGCTGTCTTGTGGCTGGCAGTAAATTTGGCTGCGAGTTTGAGTTCTTGCTGGAATATGAGAGCCAGCAGTTCCTATGAAGGCTTCGTAGTTGTGTTACGGGCTGGGCCTACCCTAGACCAGAGCTTGACATTCACAAAGGGACCTTCATGGGGCGTGCTTCTTGGGAGCTTAGTCCAGCCTGGGTACGTACATGAATCCCCTCCTCATCTGCCTCTAGAATCAGCAAAGGTATCGAGGGCCTCAGTCCCCCCAAATCTCCCAGAGAGTAGAAGGCATTTGGAGACCTGGAGTAGGAATCCATTCAGAAAGCCACAAAGAAGGTTGGAGGGAGGTAGAGCAAGAAGGGCAGGTGGTATGTCTGGTAACTCTTGGCTGAGCTTTGGGTACACACTATTTCGGGGCCTGCTGGGCTGTCATAATACACCTGGTACCCTATTGAGATCCACACATGTGCTCCCTAAAGTGAAAAAGGCCAAGCCTATTAGAGGATTTTCCCCTCTCCAAAACCTCAGACAAGGAAAATAATTCAACTCCAGCTGGAAGACACTTGAGCGTTGTCCCTTTAAAAAAAAAAATGAAAATGATTTCCCCTTTTGCTCTCCCCAACCCCCTCCCAGGAATTTCTTTTTTTAAGAGGAAAGAGAGACTCGGGCTTGAGATTGGAGTTTATGGAGTGATTTATCTAGAGGGAACATCACAGTTTTTGTAGTTAGGCTTCTTCAGAACCAGGGGGGAAAAAGATGCTGACCCATCTGAGGAAAGTGAATCACTTCCCCACTCCCATCAGGCACCAAAGGACAGCCTTGACTCAGGGCTGCTACTCTGATGCTGTTCTTGGAGGAGGCCTAGAATCACAGATTCTCAGAGTCAAGAGGGCCTTTTGGAGGTCACCTGGTCTTAATCTTAACCAGTCCATTTGCCTTCTATCTAGTAGCTCTGAGCTGGTTGCCCTGTGCTCATGTGGGGAGTTCATGCCCTTCCTAGCCAGTCCATTTCCTGGTTGGAAAGTTTTGACTGTAGACGACTTTTTCATATGTTGAGTGGCAATCATCATCCCTCTACCTTCTATCCATGGGTCCTAGCCCTACCTTCTGGGACCACACAAAACAAGAATGCTTTCTCTTTGTCAGATCCAAAGACACAGACTATGCCCTCTCATCTCACTTTTCTAGGCTAAAGAGCCCTAGCAATTTCAGCTATTCCTTACTGGCATCTGAGCTCCAGCCTCCTCTCCTTTTTCCTCCTCCCACTCTGGATGCACTCTAGCCTGTCCCTGTTCCTCTTTAGTTATGGAGCCCGCAGCTGAATACAATAACTGAGAAGAGTCTGACCAAGGTTGAGTAGGACCCTTCTTTAAAAAAAAAAAAAATACGGCTGAAGACCACTTTGGCTCTTTCTGTTATGTCCATGCCATACAAAGACCCTGTGTCAAGCAGAACCTTTTAGTGGGTGAGCTTTGCTGCTGCTAAGCCATACCTGCCAAAGGCCTCTACATAGGCATCTGAGACAGCCATAGAATAGATTTGGGAGGGTCACATTTCATCTCTTACTGTTTCTTTAGAGTTGCCCTGGCCCTACGCCTAGCCCAGGCTAGTGTTGAGAGAAGTGTTTCTAAGGGAGATGAGAGAGAAGATATAAGCTCTGACCTCAAGGAACATACATGTTTATATAAAAAGTTACAGAGAAGGAAGTTGTATAATAGAAGAAGGAAGTGGCGTTTAATGAAGAGTGTCCAAATCAGAACTTTAGAACATCAGATTTATTTTATTTTTTATCAGGTTTTGGCTTGGAATTTGTAGGAATAACCTCTCTGAGCTGAATTTTCTCCTTCTGAGAAAAACCGGTATCTCCAAGATTGGAGATGCTGACTATGTGACATATAGTCTCCAACTTACAGAGCCCCTACGTAGGAGTTTAGTGGTCTGCATCGCAACCCCCTGTCAGATATTCATCTCTCTGCATAGCTCCATGGGCATGGAGTGCAAAGCTCCTGCTGTTGCTGCCATCCCTGGGTTCTGAGGTCTTCTGTCTATAAGAGAAGAGTCATTTCTGCATGAGGCCTTGCACCCACAGCCTTGTCTCCGCAGGCCCCTCACATCCACCAGTTTGTCACCTAGGTTGGGCAAATATTTTTTCTTGCTCCTAAAGCCCTGGTCCGGGACTATATTGGAATGGAGCTTAATCCTCATTATTATGGAAGGATGAGAGGCCTAGAGATGAGACAGTGGAAGGCTAGGACACATGTCTTTCTGACACAGTGTTTTTGATAGTAGCTAGGTTCACAGCAGTTCCAGAGAGGGCGATTTAAAGATTCTATTTATTTGTCAGAGAGAGCACAAGCAGGGGGAGCGGCAGGCTGAGGGAGAAGCAAGCTCCCTACTGGGCAAGGAGCCCAGGACCCTGGGATCATGACACGAGCCGAAGGCAGATGCCTAACCGACTGAGCCACCCAGGCGCCCCGGAGGGGCCTATTTAATCCATGGGGTATGACTGATGAAATTACAGAACCTAGCCACCATTGGTAATATTCTGCCTACAGGAAACTATCCAAAGCTCCAAGCTGTTTATTTACAAAAAGGATTCTTGGAGAACAATTTATTCATGAGCTAGGGGCAAGTGCTCTAGAATCTCTGTTACACAGACCTGGGTGGGTTTGAGGTTTCTACTACTATCAGCACCCAGTGTGTTCCTATTCCTGATGCTGGGACCAGATGCGTGTACACAGTGTATTTATGGTTCAACTTATCTCCGAAATTGAACCCCAGGCTTACCTGTTACCTTGCAACCAGCAATTGCTTACGTTGGTACCTAGATCACTTTCACTTAATTTCTGTGCAGCCAGTATTTTTGTCTCCTGGCGCTCTCCTGAAAAAATCCTTTCAGACGGACTTCAACTAAGTCACTAATGAATAAGTTGAGATCTTTCTTTTTCCTGGCTAAAGACTGTGTTCCAAGGACCAGGATGGGGTAGAGGTTCATCTCCTTACGGCCCTTTGCCACATCCAGTGTAAACAGGCCAAGTGGAAAGATTGTCTTAGGAATTCGTTTTGCAAGGGTTGATCTGTTCTTCCTCACATCACCCTGGCATGTTTACTTGGGCACATAGCCATCCTGGTTGGGCACTAAAGTTGCAAAGATCAAGATGACTTGGTTTCTCCAAGTGACTAACCCCTCCCCTTTGACTTCACCTCCACTCCCTCCTCATTCAGTGTTAAGTCTATGACTATACTGGATCACAGAGTGAGCACTGCCTAGTAGCAGCAGACACATTTTCCGGGCATCCAGGCTGCCCTTCTTTCCTGTCCAGTCTTTGCTTCCCAGCCCCCACCCGTCAGCACCAGTTGCTTGAGGCCTACGTTTTGGACTGGCTCATTCAAGTGCCATTGCCTCTTTGTTCATTCATTGGCTGCTCTGCCCTCTGTCCAAAACCCAACTTTTTTTCTTCTTTGGTCACAGAGGGCCCTTCTAGTCTGCTGTACCAACTTTGTCCCTCTTGGCTCAGCCGTGCTTCCGGTGGGGCGGAGGGGGGGGTGGAATGCTGGCTGGCGGCGCACGCGGGGGTAAGAGAAGCTCACAGAGTTAAGGTTGATAAAGTTTGAAGACACTCAGCAAATTGATAGCTGGATCAGAGGGATAGTTTCTCACCCTGTGTCTCTCTCTATCCTGTTTCAGTGGAGGACTGGCCATTTGTCGCCTTGCTGATACCCTTTTGTCCACTTGCAGAGTAATCTTGGCATGCTGCTTCACCTCTCTGTACCCTCCTGTTTCTTCTCAGACTCTCTGTGGGGCGAGCCTCTGCTTTATTGAAGGGTTGTGAAGGGCTCCAGGATCCTTGCCTGGTCTGGGCCGTGGAAGTGTGAAGGCCAACCGACAGCAGGCCGTTATTACTGTGCGCTGACGTTCTCCACACTACGGCTTCCTACCTTCCCAGAAGTGGCCGTTTCCTGGTATGTTCTCAGGGATGGCATGTGGCATGGTCTGTTAACTTTCACTCAGGTCTTTTAATGTTACATCTGTGAGGAATGCGAGAGGTGGGACTAATTTGACAAGATCAAGGGTTAAGCCCAGTGATGGACAGACCCTTTGTGGCGTCTTCTGGCCCCCACCCTAATGCCGCTCCGCAGATTCCCAGCTGTAGGCTAGGCTCTCGTCCTGAGCCTCTGGCAGGGAAGTTTTGAATGGTTCTCCTATACTGCCTTTCACGGTCCATCAGAAATTGATTTTTTCTTTTGGGGAGGGGGGTTGGGGGTGATATGAGGTAGACCTGGGAGTAAAGCTGGTTCAACTAGTTCTTCTGGAAAGGGGTTAGAGTCTCATGGCTGCAGCCCTGTCTTTGCTTCTGGGAAGATGACAAGCTAAAGCCTTGTCTTTGTTGAGCTGCCTTGCTGTTTTCCATTTCTTTTGGCTTGTGTTTGATGTAAGTAAAAGCTCCCGTGAAAACTTCTGCAGGTAGGCAGCTTTTGATGGCATCTTATCTGACTGAGAGGGTGAGTGATGACATCTTGGAGCCTCAGAGGTGAGTAACAAGGTCTTGATTCTCATGTTCTTTGGAGGGCTTGACTGAGAGTTTGGAGCTCTGTGTTAATTTGAGTTTGCAGTCAGGAAGTATCAAGACAACAGGCTGAAAAGTGGACCAGGCGAGGCCCTGGATACTCCACTGGCGTGCGTGTGCCTCCCTGGGTGGAGGCCGTGTAGTTTGGTTGGATCTCAACAACCTCTTGAACCCAAAGGGGAGTCAAGGCCTAGACATGGTGCACCAAGAGAGGTAATAGACCCGCTGTGTCACAAATCCTTCTGCTTCTAGGTGTTCTACATGTTTTCCCATTTAATTTTTGCAGTAACTCTTTGAGGTAGATACTGATGTCTCCATTGTGCAGATGAGGGGACTGAGGCTTGGGGAAGTGAAGTAATAGAGTCTAAGACACACCATAAGTGGAAAAGCTGACACTGAAATTCACTTCTGTCTGACTCCAAATCCCAGAGTCATTCCATGATACCATGTTTACATAGGTGAATGGACGAAAGAGAAAGAAAAAAGAACTGGATAAGAATATGAGGCTGGGGGGAGGTGTTGGGGGAAAGAAATGAAATAGAGAAATTAGAAACGAAAGAGAAAAATGAGCAGGGGTGGGGGAGAGAGGGAGAGAGAAAGGGAGGGAGAAAGAAATGAGAGAAATGTAATTTTGTGCAAAAACCAACAACATTACCAACACATGCCCCTCGGGGATCAGGGTGAAAGGCAGGATTCTGTTCTATTTTGTTTTAAAGCTCAAATCAGGGGTAAGGGGTATGGGCTTGTATTCAGAAGGCCTGAAGTTCAGCCTTTGCTTTGCCACTCACTCAAGTTGTGTATCCTTGGGCAAGTCATTTCCCCATGTCTCACTTTCCTCTTTTGCAAAATGAAAATAATAAAATTCACATTTTTTTTCCAAGAGGGAGGGAGATGGATTTTATCCTTTATCTCATACAAATACTAGATGCGTATGTGATTTAAGAAAGAAAAAGCATTCCACAGGTGTCTCTTATTAAACAAAAATTCTCCTAAGAGAATTTTGAACTTAAAGAGTGAATTGTATGCAGCTATGGAATCTTTGGGAAGATGCAAAGTGGCAGGACACCTTTAATGGGATGTCTTCTGCTGCCAGAAGTTGGAAGACCAGACATGATTTCTGGCTAATGTCTGAACAGCCAGCAATTTGAAAGTCTGTGCTAAACCTTGTTTGGCTCCTACCTAAGAGCTCTCAGCTAAGCCTCCAATCAATCAGTCAATCAACCAACCAGTCAACACGTTATTTGTTGAGTACTTTGTAAAGTGCCTAGCTCTAAAGAGATAGCCACCGCAGAAGATCTGTCGCCTGGAAGGGACAGTTTTGTTGAGGAGAGCCACTACTGCAAGCTCAGGAAACAAGAACCTTTAAGTGCCAAAACCATGGGATAGGATCTAAGACCAACATTTATTCAGTGGAAAGAGATTTCACTGTGGGCTGATGTGGTCAGGGAGCTTTGTGGAAAAGGGAAGAAGAGTTGGAGCTAGGCCTTGCGGGATAGAAAGGATTTAGGTAGGTTAGGGAGGAAGAAAGGCATTCATTCCAGTTAGTATACATGCTATGTGTCCTAAAGACACAGACAGGAGACTGAGGTCAGTTTGCTCACCCCACGGTGAACTAACAGCGTGAGCTCCCCAAGGACAGAGTGTGTGTTGTTGGTTCATTTATTCACCACCTGTTCACTCGTTCATTAAATTTATTGAGTGTTTCTTCTAGGAACTGAGCTAGTCTTCCTATGGCCTATGAAACCAGCTCAGAGCTCCATAAAGGTCATTTGTATTTCTTTTCTAGGAAATACTTTCATGGTGCATACCCCGGGCCAGACAGTGGCTTTCCAATTTAACACTTAGGAACTCTTATCAATACCATTCTACAGATGAGAAAACTGAGGCATAGAGAGGTTAGTTAACTTGCCCAATGTCATACTGTTTGTGTGGTGAGATAAATGAGTCAATGGAGATCTGCTGGACTGTTGCAGATTGGTGGAATGTAAAGGTGAATGGATTCAAGCCAGTTATTCTGAAGAACCCAGAAAACTGGGCTATAGAATAGATTCGGATTGGAAGTGTGTAGCCATTTTGTTGTTTTGGAGGATCAGAGTTAATGTATTAAAGGTAAAGCACCTGGCAGAGGACCAGCCACCTAAGCGTTTGAATGAAGAAAGACCAAAACTGAACAATACAGAGGGACATTTCAAGGGAATCAGCCATCTTAGCGATGTGCTGTTGTTATACATTAGCAAGTTGCCAGAGGTTAGTGGTAATACACACCATTTGGATCTGAAGAAATGAAGGAGAGGTGGGGGTTAGAGATGAATCCAGTATAACTAAGCTAGAAGTCTCAAATTGGTGATGGGGATTAGGAGGGCCATCCAATTTTTGTTCAGTTTTGGGTCTTCCAAGACCCAGGTGTCTGTAGGCCTAGCCAGTTAAGAAGTTCCATAGACAGTTTGGGGGAAAAAAAAAAAAAAAAGGATTTGTTTATTTAAGGCCCCTGATCAGTTAAAACAGCAAATCGCTATTTTAGCAACGTAATGGTTAACATAGACAATTTACCAATCTGCTGATTGTTTTGGAAATTAGTTAATTGCCAGACAATCTCATGCTCCAACAGACATTGGAAGAGGCCTGCATTGTTATTTAATGGGCTTTTCTGGTCATAGCTTTGTCTTATCTCCTCCAATCTGTGGGATGCCTGGTCACCTGAGGTGTTACTGGCCGGACTTCCTCCTGTCTAACTTCGGACTTTCAAGTGATGGGAAAGTCCACAAATCAAACAAACAAAAAATAGGAGAAACTGTCAAAACGCCAAACTTCAGACATGAAGCTTGAAATGTTAAAAGGTTTGAGGCTGTTAAAAAACATCAGTTGACTTGCCAAGAGGTTTAAGGATTGTTTTCTCTATATGAAAAACAGAATGTGGAGACATAGTAAAGCAAACCTCAAACCTCTGGAGTTTCAAGTCTGTATTGCATTTTTGTTGTTAGCAGTTTTATATTCTGCATAGTGTAATATTATTAACCTGTGAATATTATCATTCTTAATATTTCTACAGTAGTATTGGTCATTAAATGTGACCTTCGAAAAAGCATTGTTAAGCTTGCTGGTATGATTCGACTGCCTTCAGTTGTGTCCTTACCATACTCTCATCCTGATTCTTATGTTAAAATAAGGAAGACAGGGATGCCTGGGTGGCTCCGTTGGTTAAGCATCTGCCTTCAGCTTCCATCATGATCCCAGGGTCCTGGGATCGAGTCTCACATCTTCTCCCTCTGCCTGCTTGTGTTCCCTCTCTCTCTCTCTCTGGCAAATAAATAAATAAAATCTTTAAAAAAAAATAAGGAGGAAATGGAGTGTTGCTTCAAAAACTCATTTACTGCAAATCTGGCTAGAAGACGCCACTTTATTATTAAGAGACTTCTGCCAATTTAGAGTGATTATTTGACCCAAACCCTAGCCCTGAGGCCATGTATACTTTCGTGAAATTCTCAGGAAAGATTAATTTTGTGTGCATATGGGCCTGACCCATCCGTCTTCTGCCTCATCTTTCCCGAGATTTGCTTCCAAGATCCATTACTTTTGTGTAGTGCTACCCACTTTTCTGCATGGTGAAGAACTAAAAGTCAGAATGTTTCAAAGATGCTTGTGCTCCAGAACTTGGTCTGCTCCCTCTCTCCCTCTCTTCTTCCCTCCCTCCATGTAGACGGAACTCACTTCCTGCTAAGGGCCAGTGGGCACATGGGTTATTTTACCTAACTCTTCTGTCAAGGTGAAATAGCTTACAATTTATATTTGAAGTTGACGTGAGTATCTAGCTGCTGGGGGGTATTTTTGTGAAAAAGACTACTTGAGTGCCCTGGCTTTTACAAGAGCCAGCTTGCTTATGAGTTCTGGTAGGAAGAAGATACTCTCCGCCTTCTGGATGTAAAGGGTTAAATATGTAATTTTCATATTTTCCTGTGCCTTTGGCTGGAGAAATGTGCAGTGTTCTGAAACCTGCCCAGGCCCTGCACATACTGTATCTGCTTAAGGAGGGTTTTTGGCTCTTGGCCCTTCTCAGCTGCATTAGGGTTCAGGTTACATCCAGCCACTAATAAAAGCCAAAAGAATTAAGCATCAGGGAGAGTTAATTCCCACTGCTAAGACCCAGGTGGGGCCCTTCCACCTCCCATCCCGACTTCTAGGCTGGAGCCCTACTTTAGGGCTGAGCTCTAGTCTAAGCCTATAAGTGACAGTGATCTGGAACAGGCCCCAGAAAAGCACTTGACAATCAGGTTTTGCCCTATGTTGGCAGTTCTCTCCTGCCTCTCTCTCTCTCTCTCTCTCTCTCTCCCTCCCTCTCTCCCTGCCCCCTCTTTTCTGGTGGGATCGTATACGAGACCAGTGACCCTGGGGAGCCAAGCCACCCAATGCTATTACAGACATGGAAATGATGTATCATAGTTCCTTTCTTCTAAGCTGGAAGACTTGGATGGATGAAGCTTCGACTTTTTACTTCTACTCCAGTCCCTGACCCAACTTCAGTACAACATGAGGAGTCTCATTCAGAATAAGAAATGCCATTCATATCTTACCCAACTTAAAAGAGATGCATAGTAATGAGCTCTGAATTAGTGAGCTCAGACAGAGGGCAGCTTTGAAGGAGGATCTTGCAAGAGCTGGGACAGGCAGGAAGAAGCCTCCTTCTGGAACAACTATACTAATGTAGTGGCCTTCCTAGTGGTTTCCCTCCTTTTGATCATTCCCCTCCCCCACTTAAAATTATTTAATGGTTCCCTGCTACCTGTAAAATAGAGCCCAAACTACTTTAGCTTGGTGTATGGACCATTCTCCATCTGGCTCTAGTCTTACTTGTAGCATTCCTTCCAGGACCCAGGTTTCCAGGCAGGATAGTTTCCTCTCTGCCCCGCAAACACACTGGGGAAACTCTGGCCTCTAAATTCCCCATCCTGATGTTCCTCGAGTGCCTTGGCTTTTCTCTCCTCATCTCTGTCCCTTCCATTTGGGCCTAACTTTCAAGCCCTCACTCTCAGCCGCAAGGGCATCGTCTCAGTCTGCTCCTGATGGAAGTCATCTCGCCCTCTTTGGAATGCTGGAGCTCTGATTTTCCAGTAGAAACCTGTGGGTACCTTGGCTGCCTTGTGTCTGGCTTGCTGGACCGAAATCTTCTAGAGGACAAAGGTTGAATCTTCTGTATCTTCATCATCATCCTCAGCACAGAGCACAAAATAGTCTCTCCACAATGGTTTGCTGGAGGAGTCAAGCACAAATTTTGTACTCAATAATTGGTCATTTTCCCCTTTCCACTTCCAATCCCAAATTCAAAAGAGGAGATGACTGCAAGAGCTGGATATACTAGCCAAGTTTTCTAGTCTTTCGGTGATACCTAGTGAACAGGGTGAGCCTTGAATGACACACGTGTGTGTGTGTGTGTGTGTGAGAGAGAGAGAGCGAGAGCGAGAGAGCGCTAAGGATGGGGGGAGCACAGAGAAGGAAATGGTAGTGCAGGTGGGAGTTGAGAAGGCTCCCCGATGCAACCTTGGATGAGAGGGACGATGACGGCAGTGGGGGCTGGGGGTGGTTACCTGCTTGTCTCCGAGCTGCCTGGAGTTTGGTTTGCAACAGCTGGGTTTCTTGCTGCCGCAGCTCTTGTGTGTGAGCCGTGCTCCTGAGGCTTGCCTGAGAGGCCTGCTGGCTGATGATCACAGCATTGTCCTTGCTGTTGGGCAGTGCTGTTTTGCTGTGTGCTTGGGGAAGGCCGAGTGTGAGTCTTCCGTCTGTCTCAAGGGTTTCACTGCTTCAGCCCAAAGGAGGGAGATTCACGTGAACAAACTGTGTGTGTGTGTTTCCACTTTGGCTGAAGCAAGCCCGAACGTGTTCTGTCTGACTAGCCTTGGATGTGAGTCATCGTCTGGTGTTTATACCCAGTGCCTTAAGTGTCCTCACTATTTGACCATGACATTCCTTTTCTCACTATTTTATTCAAAGCTGAAAATGTTGAAAAGGGCCCAGAAGAACCATCTCTGTTCTCCTTCCTAATGGGGTCTAATCTAATTGGTGGCTGTCTCTGTGGAAGTCCATTAGGTCATGTCAGGGCGCTAAAGGGAACAGACTGAAGCTCATAGTGGCAGTACTGTGACAGTTGAAAAGACACACTGTGGGGCCTTCTCTTGGTTCGTTCCTGCCCAGACTACTGCTGCAGAGTTTGAATCACTGGAGCCAACTTTAGGAACAGTGCTCAAGGGGACCCCAGGAAGTGTTTGTCCTTATCAGGATCACATAGTAAGCCTGAAAGGAATACACCCAGTCTGAGAAAGTCTGAGAGGTGATGATTCAGCCTTCGAAGGCATTGGTGGAAGAAGCGGAGAACGGTAGCTCACTCCTTACTGCTCTTTCTGTTAACGTCCTTCCAAAGCTGAAAGTTTTGTTTTGGAAGCATGCTCCTAGAATGTGGGAATGGTAAGGCCCATCAGGGGCACTGTTGTTATCAAAGGGACAGAGCTTCAGAGAGGAAGGACATGACTGCTAGTATGGTCATTTGGAGGCCAGGCAGCCAGTAAATCATTTGAGAATGAATTAAAAGTTCAAAGGGCAGAAGGGAATTCTTTGGGAGACCTTATAGGTGCTTGAAAAATCAAAGGGATAGCTGATGTGCTTTTATTTACTTATTTATTTTTTGAGTGCTGGTTCGAAGGGACAAGGGAATGGCAGTGCACAGTAGGAAATTGGCATTGCTGTTTTTGTGTGCTTAGGAGCCTCAGCTCTGGGCTTGGACGATGAAAGTCACCAAAACTAAATGCCAGTTATGTTCTGGGAGTTTTAGATGCATAATCTCTGATCTTTTCATCACTACTGTAAATTAGGTGATAGTATTCCTCTTTTACAGAAGACCAAAAAAAAGGCTCGGAGGGGCCAAACAACATTCTCAAAGTAACAGCTCTACCTGACCCCAAATCCTAAGCTTGTCCCACTATACTTTGGAATTTTGTGTCAAAATCCTCTTTTTGTGCCTCTCATGTTTTCTTTCTTTTTTCTTTTAAAGATTTTCTTATTATTTTTGAGAGAGAGAGAGCGCACAAGGAGAGAGGGGCAGAAGGAGAGGGAGAGAGAATCTCAAGCAGACTCTGTGCTGAGCACAGAGCCCAACACGGGGCTTGATCTCATAACCCCGAGATCATGACCTGAGCCGAAATCAAGAGTCAGACACTCAACCAACCGAGCCACCCAGGCGCCCCTCACATTCTCTTTCTTATACTAATATTAACTATTCCTTTGACCATGTTCTTTGTGCCACAGCATTAGAGAAAAGCCCACTCATTCCCAAGCTTTCCTAGGAAGCTTGTTAAATACAGCTGACCCTTGAACAAAATGGGCTTGAATTATGTGGGACCACTTATACGAGGATTTTTTTCAATAAATATATATACACAGTACTGTAAATGTATTTTTCTCTTCCATATGATTTTCTTAATAACATTCTTTTCTCTAGCTTACTTTATTGTAAGAATACAATATATAATACACATAATATACACGATATATGTTCATTTACTGTTTATGTTATTGGAAGGCTTCCAGTCAACAGTAGGCTATTAGTAGTTAGTTTTGAGGGAGTCGAAAGTTATACACAGATTTTTGATCGTGCAGGGGTTCGGTGCCCCTAACCCTCATGTTGGATTAGACTCAGGATTGCAAAATCTAATGTATGAGCTGTACTTAGTAGTGTCCTTATTCAATTCTAAGATGCAGAAATTGAAGCTGAGGGTTCAGTAACTTTCTAAAATTCATGGGACCAGTAGGTGGTAGAGCTGGTATTCAAAATTCAGTTTATCACATTTTATTATTTTTTAAAGATTTTATTTATTTGACAGAGCACAAGCAGGGGGAACAGCAGGCAGAGGAAGAGGGAGAAGCAGGTTCCCCTCTGAGCAGGGACCCCTCTGGGACTCAATCCCACGACCCTGAGATCATGACCTTAGCTGAAGGCGGACGCTTGACCAACTGAGCCACCCAGGCGCCCCTGGTTTATCACATATTAGAGTGCTTGTTCTTCCCAATGTCCCTGTTGACTCTTACCCTGGGATGGGGGGAAGTGATAAACAAAAAATCCAACTCGATCCTCTTGGCCCCTACAAAACCTACCTGTCTTAACCTGCCCTCATTGCCACCAAATTTTGTTAAGTGAGGAGTGGCCTGCCTTCCTGCTTGCCTTCCATCCTTCCCTCCTTCCTTCCTTCCCTCCTTCCCCTCTTCCTAACACAGTTTATTTGTTTAAGTTGTTATTTTGGGGATAGGTGATAAATGTTCATGGAACAAAATTACAATTATACAGGTGGGCAACCAGTTCGTAATCCCTAATTTCTCTTCCCAGAGGCAACCACTGTTACCAATTCCTCCTTTACCCTCCCATGCTTTATATATATATAAGTGTGTAGCATATGTTTGTATACTTGCACACTGTTTCTGTTTCCTCACAGCCTGTGTATTCCTTGATCCTCTCCAATCTGGCTTCTATTCAGGTCTTCGCAAGGGCCAGATTTACTGGCCTTTTCATTGTTGTCATCCTCCTTGTCTTCTTTACACAACTGTTTTATATTTCAAATCGTGTGTTGAATAGATAACCTAGTCCTATGGTTCAAAAGCCAGTTAGTATGAAAAGGTAGACAGAGAATAGTGTCCTGCTCTCTTCGTTGTCCTTCATTGGCCCAGGATTCACCACCCCCTACTGTGCTTAGATTTTTTTTTTTAATGCATCTTTCTAGAGTCTCTCTATACACACACAAACAAATCTGATATGGATTCTTTATCTTGCTTTTTACACATATTAAAGCAATCTTCTGCTCTTCTCTTTTACTTACGTATACTGGAGATCTTTCTTTGTCAGTATGTACAAGTCTGCTTCATTTTTTAACAGCGATATATTATATTGATTTATTTAACCAATCTTCAGTATCACTAGTCATTGTTTCCAAGGTACCATTCTGGCGTTATCCAAGCCCTGCGGCTAGCATGGCTTCTGTGGTGCTGAACTATCTTGTTTCTCTACCCTCTCTCACTGTTTCTCTGTTCTCCTTTGTGATTCAACTGCCTCTCCCATCCCCATCTTGTGGGCATCCCTCAAGGCTTAGAGAGCAGCCCCCTGCTAGCTCTCTTTGCTTTTCTCCAGTCTCTCTCTCTCTCTGCCTCTCTCTCCTGTTTCCCTCAAGAAAGAACACTAATGAGATCTCATGACTCCCAAATCTCTCACCTTCACCTTTCCATCAGGGCTCTAGGCTCTTCAGTCGTCTGATGGACAGTGTCTACTTGAATTATTTTTCAATCTCAAACCCCAATATGTCTAAAATGGAACTTGTTATCTTCCCTTTGCCAAACAGGCTCTGTCCTTAACCTTCTGCCTCCCACTAAACTAGTGTTGAAATCTTGGAGTCACACTGCTTATTCATCCCCTATATGCAATCAGTTACCACCCCTGTGGTGTTTCTTCCTTCAAAATAGCCCTCGTGTCTACTCCTTTCCTTTCAATTCCTGCTACTTCCCCCCTTTTCGAATCTCATATTACCTTATTTCTGGATTTCTGGATTCCTGGCCGGCTCGCCTGCCTCTAGGCTCACCCCTTTTAAATTTACCCTGTAAGTCACTTCCTCAATCTGAGAATTTTAGTTTTCCTGTCTGTACAATGAGGAAGCTAGACCGACTGGTTGATTTCTGCAGTCCTTTCCAGCTCTGACATTCTAGACCAGTAGTCTTCCTAAACAGTGTGTTCCCACCTCCCGCCATTGCCAGCCCTGCACTTCCCTCTCTTACTTGAATAGTTGCTATGGCTCCATGCTCCTAGTTGTGCCTTGCACAAGTCTTCCCTAGTTTCTTTCTCCTAAACCAGCTTACGGTTGAAAGGAATCTTAGAGGCCATTCAGTTTGGCCAGCACTGCCCTACTGCCTGACTACCATTTATGACACCCTTGAATTTGGTTGACCAGGCTGTGCTTGAACCCTTCCTTCGATGGTAACAACTCTCTCATAAGCCAGCCCTTTGCATTGACAGATAGCTAGAGTTGTTATAAATCTACCACAAACTGACACCAGTTTGTCTGTCTTTGTGACACTCTGTTATTCAAAGCTTCCTTCATGTCGATTTAAGTACCGACCACTCAAGTCCATAATATGACTCCTACCTTCTCTTCCAGCCTTAAATCCTGGATATTTCCTTTGCACTTCATCCAAATAAAAAATGTCTAACATTGATTGAGCACTTGCTGGATGTCAGACACTGTTCGAAGGCATTTTACATGTATTACCTCATTTAATCCACACAGTAACCGTATAAGCTTCTATTATTCTTCCCCATTTTACAGAGGAGGAAAATGAGGCATATGGAAATCCAGATGATTTACCGAGTCTTGTAGCTAGTACAAGGTAGTGCTAGGATTTTAATCCAGAAAGGCTGTCTCAAGAGCCTATGTCCATGATCCCTGCCATATACTATCAGCCCCAAATGTGACAACTCAGTTTCCTAAACATGCCTGGTGCTTCGTTGATCATCTTCCCTTAACACCTTTGTAGTCCTATCTACCTGACTAAATCCTGCCTATTCGTTGAGACCCATCACAAATTATACTTCTTTCTGGTTCCATTCTACCCTGTCTTCTATCCTTCCATTCTTTCCCTTACCTTACAGAATCATTACAGCTTTCTCCACCTCTCCTCCAGAGCTCATCATGTTCTAATGAGTAGTGTGAACTTGTTTTAGATCTCTCACAAAGTAGAATTCTTTTCATATTTTGAGTTTGCATGAATCTTTTCTTTCTGAATCTGGCTTCTTTCCTAGGCCCTAAATTTCATTTCCAGCATTGCCCTGTGGTTTGCCCATGTGTACCCGGGTACCATCAGTTGACAGGGACAAAAACCAAACAGTTCAAGCATTGCTATCCATAATAATATAATTTATATTATATTGTGTACATTATATACTTACTACTTTTATATTTATTATATAATTATGTATACTTATATATTTAAATGTAATTATATTTGTAATAAATATATTTTAATATATCTTATAAATATATATTTATGCATTTATAAATATATTTTTAAATATATAAATATATGTATATAACTTAACTCAGGAGCTGAATGAGGAACAACCTAAAAATGAAGGAGAAATTTTATTAGAGCCTCTATCCCCAATCTGACTGCCTTAATATTTATTACTTCTCATCTCCCCTTTCTCTTGCCCTTAACATTTATTGCTATGCTCTCTAAAAACTGGTATAAATTTTGCTTACTTATATCAATGGATGGGTGGATGGCTAGATACTTCACATTTAAATCTAGAGATTGTGAATTTGTTTGTGTGTGTGTGTGTGTGAGGGTGTGTATGAGGGTGGGGGAGTAGGTGGTAGTGGTTGGGGGGGTGATTGGATGTTCGGAGGTAGGTGGTTCTTTGGGAATGGAAAGGTTCCTCATCTTCTGTGCTAAGAAAAACCCTTTTATTGTTTTTCCCCAGCTTTATCGAGGTATGATTGGCAAGTAAAATTGTACATATTTAAAGTGTACAGTGTGATGATTTGATATATGTATACTTTTCTAGTGAGAACCCTGAGGATCTACTCTTGGCAAATTTCAAGTGTATAATATAGTATTATTAACTATAGTCACCATGCTGTACATTAGCTCCTCAGAACTTATTCATCGTATAACTGAAAAATTTGAACCCTTTAACCGACATCTCCCCATTTTCCCTGCCCCTGTCAATGACCATCATTCTACTCTTTGTTTTTATGAGTTCAACTTTCCTTCCTTTTTTATTTTTTTAGATTCCACATATAAGTAATACCACACAGTATTTGTCTTTCTATGTCTGGCTTATTTCCTTTAACATAATGTCCTCCAGGTTCATCTGTGTTGTCACAAATGGCAAGATTTCCTTCTCTTTATAGCTTAATAATATTCCAGTGTATGTGTGTGTGTCTGTATATATATACTCTGTGTGGTATATATATCACATATTATATCTGTGATAGTTCTCTCTCTCCATGTATATATGATATATGATCATGTCATCTGCCACAGAGATAATTTTACTTCATTTCCAATTTGGATGTCTTTTATTTCTTTTTCTTGCCCACTAGCTCTGGCTAGGAGTTCCAGTGCTATGTGGAATAGAATTCTCAAGAGTGGGCTTCCTCATCACGTTCCTGATCTTAGAGGAAAAGCTTTTAGCTTAATGTTTATTACTTCTCATTTTCCCTCTCCCTTGACCTTAACATTTATTGCTGCACTCTCTACAAACTAATATGCATTTTGCTTTCTTACGTAGATGGATGGATAGATACCTCACCACTTGACCTAGAGATTGTGAATTTTAGTGTGTGTATGTGTGTGTGTGTGTGTGTGTGTGTGTGTGTATGCATGAGAGAGAGAGACAGAAAGACAGAGATGTGGTGGTGGTGGTGCTTGGGTGGTTGGGGAATGGTTCTTTTGGAGTAGAAGGGTTCCTAGTCTTCTGTGCTAAGAAAGACCTTTTAAAATGCTACAGTCCTACAGAACTTGTCCCCCTTCCTTTCTCTCTCCTTTCTCTCCTCTTCTCTATTTCCTCCCTTCTTTTGGTAGTGATTGTGGTTTCCCATTTGTATTTTGTAAATGATTTCCATCTGAAGTTTCCAAGCTCTTTGGTTAAGTGAGATATGCTTATCTAGCATGTCAGACAAGAACATGATTTACTACCCAGACAGACAGACTAATTCAATGGGTAACACATTGTTCTCTAAAGGATCATGATACTGTTGCTAATTC
The DNA here is from genome assembly GCF_054177405.1 of Leptonychotes weddellii. Lineage (NCBI taxonomy): Eukaryota > Metazoa > Chordata > Mammalia > Carnivora > Phocidae > Leptonychotes > Leptonychotes weddellii. The sequence continues at coordinate 68,258,433 of NC_138385.1, forward strand.
CCTGTGTGTACCAATTTAATTACATTTCAGAAGTCAGAAAAATTTAAGTAGTTCCAGTTGCAGTGTTACAGTTCACTAAGCATTAACTATAAATCACTAGTGGGTACTTTAAAAAAAACCTGTTGATGGATTGGCTCGTATTTTACATGAGTATAAGCCACCTACCTAAGGGTCTCTAAGTTGGTTTTGTGGAGTAAAAATGTGCTCTTGATCTCTCCCTGGCCCCATAATATCTTTGTCAACCCCCCCTCCATCCCATACACCTTTCACTGGGCCCCCTTTTTTCTCCCTTCATATATTTCATCAGACTCTAAGGGAGTTATAGACTGGTTGTGATTATTACTGAACCATATGGGAACCACACATCTTATTTTTTTCTTCTTCTATGTTCTTGAATAATGGTTATGTCTTCTTAAATGATTTAAAAAAAAAGGCTAGTTTTTAACTATTGAAAAACTTATTACCAAGTAGCCCTGCCTTAATTTCATCATCTCATAAAGGCAAAGTTAATAACCCCCCTTTTTTCTTTCAGCTAACACCTGAAATCTGTTCTACAGGAGGGGGATACCAGTTACTGCAATATACATTAGTGTGCAGCCTTCATGACCCCTTATTGTTTTTACTAACAATCTTTTGGATTAGAAGGGTCTGGGAGTCATTATTTAGTCTCTTTTTCCAGAATGAACTGTGCATACTGTGTAAAGTTTGACTACAAAATAAGAATACTGATTTTTATTTGCTTGGGAAATCAGTCCCTGTTTTACAGACATATTCACTATTGTGTTGAGGCAAAGTTGAATTAATTTTATATTTTATAGCTTTATTGAAATATAATTGATGTCTTATACACATATAACTGCATATACAATTTCATGAGCTTTGACGATGCCTGTGAAACCATCATCACAATAAAGATAATAAACCTATCCATCACCCCAAAAGCTTCTTTGTACCCCTTTACAATCCACCCCTACAATCCCCAGATAACCACTGATATATCTGCTTTTCTATTGCTATAGATTAGTTTGCATTTTCTGGAATTTTATATCAATAGAGTAACATGCTATTATACATATAACAATATAATATTATTATATCTTTCGTTCAGCATATGTATTTTTACATTTGTTCACACTCTTCACGTATCAACAGTTTGTTCCTTGTTATTGTTGAGTGATATTCCATTGCATGGATGTACCAAGTTTGCTTATCTATTCAGTTATTGTTTAACATTTGGATTGTTTCTGGCTATTAAGAACAGTTTTGACTATTATGAATAAAACTGCTATGAACATTATAAGTCTGTGTGTGAACATATACTTTGATTTTTCTTGGTTAAATCTACAAGTGAAATGACTGGGTCATATTGTAGGTATATCTTTATCATTTTTAAAGGCTGCCAAATTATTTTCCAAAGTGGTTGTAAATATCTTACACCAGCAGTATAAGAGAGTTTCTTTCCTCGACATCCTCACCAATATTTATTATGGTCAGTTTTTAAAAAATTTCAGCGATGCTAGTAGGTCTGTACTGGTATTTTTTTGTGCTTTTTAGTTTATATTTTTCTGATGACTGGTGATGTTGAGCACCTTTTCATGTGATTATTTACCATATGTATTATCTTCTTTAGTGAAGTATCTACTTAAATATTTTGTCCATTTTTATTTGTTTTTGTCTTCTAATATTGAGGTATAAGAGTTCTTTATATATTCTAGATACAAGTGCTTTGTTGGATATATGTGATTTGCAAACATTTTCTCCCAGTCTGGACTTGTCTTTCCATTTCTTAACAGCGTCTTTTGAAAAGTAAAAGGTTTTAATTTTGATGAAATCCAACGTAATGACTTATTTTATAGTTTCATCTTTTTGTGTCCTTTTTAAGAAATATTTGCCTTACCCAAGGTAACTATGATTTTTCTCCTGTATATTCTTCTGGAAGTTATGTAGTTTTAGCTCTTGCACTTGGGTCTAGGATCCCTTTTGGGTCAATTTTTGTATGTTGTGTGAGGTAAGGACCAAGGTTTTTTTGTTTGCCTTTTTTTTGTTTGTTTGTTTGCTTATTTGTCTGTTTTGCATATGAACATTCAATTGTTCCCCCACCATTTGTTGAAAAAACTATCCTTTTTTCATTTAATTGCTTTGGCACCTTTGTCAAAATTCAATTGACCCTATACACATGGGTCTATTTTTGAACACTCTGTTATGTATCATTGACCTATATGTTTATCTTTATGCCAAAATCTCATTGTTGTGATTACTGTATCTTTATAATATCTTGAGATCAAGTAGGGTAAGCCCTCCAACTTTGTTCTTTTTCAAAAGCGTTTTGGCTATTCTTAGTTGTTTGAATTTTCATGTAAAGTTTAAAATCAACTTGTCAATTTCTATTTAAAAAGCCTGCTGGGATTTTGATTGAGGTTACGCTGTGTCTGTAGATCAATCTGGAGAGAGTTAACACCTTAACAGTACTGACTCTTCTTATCTAGGAACAAAGTATATGTCTCTATTTATTTAGATCTTCTTTAGTTTATCTCAGCCATATTTTGTACTTTCTTCAGTCTACAGCTTCTTAGACATCTTGGGTCAACTTTATCTCTAAGTATTTCATATTTGTGATGCTTTCATAAGTGGTTTATATTTTAAATTTTCACTTTTTGATTGTTGATTGCTAGTATATAAAAATATGATTGATTTATGCCTATTGGTTTTTGGGTCCTGCAGCCATACTAATCTCACTTAGTAGTTCTAGTAGCCTTTACATAGATTCCTTAGAATTTTTCACCTAGCTGATCATATGGTCTATGAATAAAGATGACTTCACTTCCTTTCCAATTCATAACCAAACTTGGTTTTAACCAGCAGTGTGTAGGTTAGATGTATTATGTAACTTCTCGTAAACTTCCATTTCCTCATCGATAATAAGGGGATCTTAATAAGAGTACCTGCTCATAGGGTTATTGTGAGGACTTGGTAGAATATATGGCCCCTAAATGCTCATCTTCTGGGTCCATAGTAAGGGATGCCCTCCAAACATTAATTTCCTTTTGAATATCTGTCATCAATGAATTTATCCAAACCTAAAAAAAACCCCACATTTATATTGTCAGGCTGTTCTAAACTTTAGGGAGCGATGTGTTTTATTGGTATACTAATTGTATGAAGTTTGAATTGTATGACATATGGTAAGACTTCGTTTTATTTGTTGTAAATTTACCATTGTTAAGCCTTTTTCTGGGCCTTCTCTAGCTTGATGCTATTGTCCCTGAGATGTGGTGACCAGACCTGCACACAGTATCCCAGGTGAAGGCAAACCAAGAAGAATAAATTGGGGGCAGGGTGAGGTGAGGGAGTGAGGGAAGGGAGCATCTTCTTTTGTATTCTGTTCCTGACAGGCCTAGACCAATTATTATTTTCACTAACACAGCAAACTAACCTGGTGTCTTCAGGAGACAGTCTACAGTGATTTCCAGATCCCTTTCCTTGTTCAGAGCTGCTAGCTTGGCATTCACATTCCCAGAGGCTGAACCCTATACTAAAAAAGAAAAATATATTACCTTGTCCCTGTTGAGACTGTATCTGGAGTAGCTAGGAGGTCTCTTGGTCTCCTGGCATGCAAGTATGGGTAGCCAGGATCAGACAAAAGCCTTCTTGAAAGTGTCCAAACTCCCCACCCCCCCATTGCACTCCCATCTCTGCTCTCCTAACCAAGAGCACTCACTGGAAATGTATGCATATTTATAGAACTGCCTGCCAATATCCCCTGCCTACCCCAACCTGCAGTGGGCTTCAGCTCTATTTGCATGACCAGTGTGGAGCAAAATAAGAATTTTGGTTTGGAAAAATGAAGACATGTTTGCCTTCTGAAGGAAATTTTTGCAGCTTAACTTGGTATAGTGTGACGATTCTTGTGCCAGAGAAGAGAACGCACCCAGATCATTTCAAATTAACTCTGATAGTTAGTTGGAGGGGGTGGGGTGGGGGTGGAAATGAGGGAAGGAGGATGGTGCCCAGGCATAAGTTTCATTTGCGACTTTACTGTGGGGAGGACAAGAGGAATCCAAGTAGCCTGGCTATTTAAATTGCCCCCAGTGCTTTTGTACTTACACAGGTAGGCCCCTGTCTCCTAACTTACTTTCCCCAAAACTACATATGCATTCACTAAACATGGTTTGCCATCTGTTATGTGTAAGGCTTCCATTTTTGAAATCTAGGTTATTTCCTTCTCTGCCAGTTTGTTTGTTTGTTTGCTTTGGGCGTGCTTGGCTTGGCAAAGTGACTATTGGAGAGGTTTATTCAATTAATCTCAAGTAGAGAACTGGAAATGGAGAACATGCATGGTCCAGGACTTCAGGAAACTTTATCCCATCCCTCCCTACCTTCACCAGGTTTTTAGGTCATGTAAAACAAGATTCCCTACAGTGTACAGTTGAGATTATTCCTTCCATTCTCTGTTACCTTGGACAAACTGCTACCATTTTCTCGGTCTCATTTCCTCCGTCTGTGAAGGGAAGAACCTAAACTAAGGACACTAAGGACCACTTTCAGTCTGCAAAATTCTGATCCCAACCTTTCTTTCCCTTCTTTCTTTTGCAAAAAAATATTTTAAGTTGTGATGGTGGTGGTTTTGTTTTAGGTTAAAAACTAATTTTAACTACCTATTTGAATCTTAACTGTGTTAGGAGTTTTGCTTTTCAGGCAATCAAGTAAAACTCTCATCCAGCTTTATGTTTTTATTGATTTTTATTTTTTTTAAGTTTTTATTTAAATTTCAGTAAGTTAACACAGTGCTATATTAGTTTCAGGTGTGCAATATACTGATTCAACACTTCCATACACACCCGGTGCTCATCAGGACAAGTGCCCTCCTTAATCCCCATCACCTGTTTCGCCCATTTCCTTCCCCCCACCCCGGCCCCCCTCCCTTCTCTATAGTTTGTTCTCTATAGTTAGGAGTCTGTTCCTTGGTTTGCCTCTCTTTTTTCTCCTGTGCTCGTTTGTCAGCTTTATGTTTTTAAAGATATCAAGTGAGTTAGAGATGAAATTGCTGGATCTATTTGGAGTTAACACATTAATATGTCTGTATAATCATGAATTTTATCAATATGAAAGCCCCCGAAAACACAGACTTCTGAGCTCCCACTAGCCCAGATGGTGCTTTTATGCCATTTATAAAGAGACTCTCCTTTCTTCAAGTGCATCCAGCCCTGCAGAGAGGCACCAGGCTTGGTAAGTAGAGCCCAGGTTCCCCTTTGTTCCCTCAGCGTGGGGACCTTATGCAGTGCTTAGATGTTATGTGATTTCACTAATAGCTCTTTTCATAATGTCCTTTACAGGGAGGACTCAATTTTGCTTGTTTTTCTGACTCTTTACATTTGAGTTTTCCAATCAGATATTATCACTGCCATCACTGACTCATTTTCAGCTGCAGAATTCTTTGATTTTGCAATTCAATCATTGTTCCTTCTTCCTGTCTTACCCTTTGTTTGGTATACTCTATGGTTGATTCTAGGTCTCATGATCTCTGCCTACTTTCTGATTGACTTAAAAATTATTCATTTAGATGGCTAAATAGTCTCTCATCTGTATGCACAGAGAATTCAGTGTCTGTTTTCCTGCCCTTGGTATACATGGGGGTGACTCAGAACTCTTTTTTGCATACTTCCTTATCCAAGGGATTTATTACTTAACAGCCATGCAGAGAGGTCCTCCCCCATGTGCCAGACACCATACCGTGAGCTCCACAGCTATGCCGCTGGCTCCGGGGCCTTTTCTCTTCACAAGATGCTGCTGCTTGCTATGACTTTGGAAGATTCCCAAAGGCCACCACTCACTTTCCAGTCTTTTCATCAGGGAGGGGACATTATACTACTTTCCTAGCTCTGCCCCTAATCCCAGGCATTATCTCCCTGTGACGTCTCTCTCTCTTTTAAGATTTTATTTATTTGAATGAGAGACAGCAAGAGGTAGAAAGCAGGAGCCGGAGGGGGTGGGGTACAGAGGAGAGGGAGAAGCAGACTCCCCACTGAGCAGGGAGCCCGATGCGGGGCTCAATCCCAGGACCCTGGGATCATGACCTGAGCCCAAGGCAGATGCTTAACTGACTGAGCCACCCAGGCGCCCCTCCCTGTGATCTCTCTTAAGAGCAGTGTGTGGTTTGCTTAAGGGTGGTGGTGGTGATGATGATGATGGTGACTGGGGGAATCCCTGGGGCAAGAAAAAAGAACCAGGGGTAGCAATGTCCAGGAGAGTAGTGCTGGAAGCATATTGTAGGCCTCTCTTCTTCTCGTGTATTCCAGACTCCCTAATTCCAGCATAGAAATATCTGTGCCAAATTCCTGTCCAGGGTTGGTCTAGGTAGCCGGGGGTGCAGAGAAGTTGCCATTAACCATTTCTTGGTTTGGAATACTGAAGGAGACATCCCAGAGGCCCAGATTATTAGCTTTGGCTTACCCTTCACAAAACTATGCTTCATGTTTAGGTCACTGAATGCGATATCTACAGCACTAATTATTTGTATCAGTGAGCTTATGAACTCTTAAAAGCTAGATTCTGCTTTTCCAAAATCAGGGTAACAAAAATAGTCCACCAACTTTAACCTCATTCTATATTGTCTTTTAAAACCATCAACCATTTCTTTTCTTTATTGCCTATAAAGCCTACTGCTTATAAACACTGGAGAACGTGCGCTGTGAAATCCTTTGGATCTGAGTTCAAGTGTAGCTATGTGAGCTTTGCCCTCTCTAAAATAAGACTACCATCAATCTCATTGAAGATTTGTGAGAATTCAGTAAGACTATGCCTGTTAAATTCCCAGCACGTGGTCCCTCAGGGAAATTCAGTAGTCATGATTATTAATGGCCTAAATTTTGAAATACTTACCATAATGATCTTCTAAGGAAACATGTGTAATACCTAAAATTTATGTAGTGGTAACTGTGACAGATGCTGTTTAAAGCTTCCTATCACTTTGCTCATTTAATTCTTGCAAAAACCGTTTACTTTTTTTTTTTTTTTTTTAGAGAGTGGGAGAGGTTGGGGAGGCAGAGAGAGAATCTTAAGCAGGCTCCATGCTCAGTGCGGAGCCCAAGGCAGGGCTCAATCTCACAACTCTGAGATCATGACCTGAGCCGAAATCAAGAGTTGGATGCTCAACCTGAGTCACCCAGGTGTCTCGCAAAAACCTTGTAAATATCTATTAGTATATCCACGTCACAGATGAGGAAACTGAGGCACACAGAGGTTAAGAAAAATGCCCAAGGTTACTCAGCTGGGAAGTGGCAAAGCCTGGTTTGTGATCTCAGGCTGTCAGGCTGTCCATATTCTTAACCTCTCTGTTATGTGAAATAAATTTGATCATGGTGACTTTAAAATATGGCCTTTAAAACTATTTTTAGTTGATGAGCTGGGGGACTCCTGGATGATAGAAGTTGAGGCAAAGGAAGAGAACAATCTAAGTTACTACTTTTTAACAATCTTACCATCTAGGGGAGGAGATGGACACACACATGAGAGAGGCATAAGGACAGCTGGGAAAGAGTAAATAAATCTGTCAATTACAGTTGTCAACCCTTTGCCCTACCTTGATAGCTTTAATGCCATCGAGGCCAGGGCTTCTCAAACATTACTGTGGATACAAATCACCTGGGAATACTCTTGCTATCCTTAATCAATGCAGACTTTGATTAAATAGGCCTGGGTGGAGCCAGAGGTTCTGCCTGTCTGACAAACTCCCAGGTAAGGCTGATGATTCTGGTCCAGAGACCACACTTTGAGTAGAAGGGTATGGCACATTGAAGGTCTACCATGTAAGACGGTGCTTGCTAGGTAAGCAAAGACCTACTGAAGACTTTAAAGCTGATTGACTGTATGGGGACTGGGATGATAGAATGTCCTAGAAGAACTGGCTTAAAGACCATTGTACTATGTGAAGAGTGCTTGGGAATCTCTGTGGGAGTCTGAGGAAAGGATTAATGTGGTCAGAAAGGTGATTCCTATTGCTTTGTGGAGACGGAGCGGGGCAGAGACTGGAGGAGGTCCGGCTCTGAGACTGGTGTGGAAATTCAGGCAATGAGGTGGTAAAGGTCTGGAGTGTGATTATGCCAGTGGAAATGGGCAGGAAGGCCTGGCTCCAAGAGCGATTGATTTCTGCAAATCACCAAAAATTCAGCACACTTAGGATCTCCTCAATAATAGCTCAGAAGTTAATAGTACTCTAATGTTTGAAAAATAACTTACTTCCACATCCATTAACTCATTTTATCAACACAGCAACTATGGGAGATTAGTAGTTAAACTTTCACCCCCACTTTATAAATGAAACTGAGATAATGTGGCAGCAGCTTAAACAATGTCTGAGGAAAGGCAAAGCTAATTGCAAGAGAAAAGACACTGTGAAAATGGTCGCAATTATCTTGTTTTTATAAATTGATTTTTTTTCCTCGTTAACAGAGTAATATATTTTGATTATACAAGTGATACATATTTGAAATCCTACTACATGGCTATATTGTCTGTATCCTTCCCTCAGATTCTTCCACTTATTATATTTCTTTGTCCTTGTCATTAGAAATGTTTTGAAAAGTTCATTTTAAATTACTGTATAATAATAGCCCCCATATGGATGCATGACAATTTAATTTACTAATTCCATATAATTGGCCATTTAAGTTTTCAGGTTTTCGCTATTGTAAATAACATCGTAGAGAGCATCTTTGTACATACATCTTTGTCCAGGCATCTGATAATTTACCTAAAGATGTATCAACTCTTAGAAATCTGCTTACAAATTTTCAACTTGTTGATTGAATGCTTGATAAAAGATTGGGTTGGTCTGGGGTTTGAGGATGTTACCCAAGTATCTCTAATTGTCTTAGATTACATAGTAAACTGTTGCTGGGCCCCCAGGTTCAGGAAGTCATGTTTTGGAAAATTCTGCAGCATTCTGTTATCATCCTTGATCTTGGGTCTCCTCATGCTGGTTCATCAGCAACAGTTATAACTATCCATTGGGCTCTGGACGGAAGTTGGAGTGAGACAGTGTGGAGAACAAAATAGAAGGCCCACTTCCTGCCTGCAAGGGCCTTGTCAGCTCTTTGGGGAGAGGCCAGACACATGTGGGATAATCAAGGAACAGAGCGAATCAAAACAGCAGCTTATGTAGCTTGAAAGTCTGTAGAGAAAGAAGATATGTTACTGATTTTTTTGAGTGATTATTTTCCCCCTCTTTTTGCCAATCTATATTTTCTGTGGTATCTATGGAGAAGAGGTAGAAAGGCAATGTAGTATTGATCCAGAGGCAGAGATGAACTGAAATTCTGTCCTTTATTTCTTGTGTGACCTTGGGCAAGTTACCGAACCTCTTTTAGGCGAATTTTTCACCTGTGAATTAACGACAATATTTATATGTAGATTTTCTGATGTGAAGAAATGATCTAAGCCGCTAAGTGCTTAATCCTGTGCCTGGCACACAGTAATGCTTATTACTAGGTAATAGGTACTACCTATTATTATTATTACTATTATTGAATAATATTTAAATAAAACGTGAAAATATACATATGTAATTAAATATGTATGTGTGCATATATATCTTGCCATACCCCCTACCCTCTTCTGTTGTCTCTAAATATAAACGTGTGTTACACACATGGTTACGTACACAGACACACATACGTTATTTATAGTTGTAGTTAGAAACAACAGAATAGGTAGGGCTTTAAAGAAGCCTAGAAATTCAATTTTGATTGGCCCCTACTTCAGGAAAGGAGCTTTACTCTGGTACTAGGCTGCCAAGGGAGAGTTGCCGCCTCCTCTCCTTCCTCCCATCCCTGATCTTGGGGGCTTGGTTCCTTAGCTGTGCAGGGCTGGCGCTGTTCAGCAGAAGTTTGAGTCAAAAGACTATAAGTTGTGGAGCCACAGACATCTGGGTTCCAAGCCTGGAAGTTTTCTTTCCTAGCCAGATGCCCCCGGGGCAATTTTTGTGAAACAACTCCGAGTCTCTGTTCCCTCCTTCATTAAATGGCAATCATATTTAGGTCTCAGGATTGTTGTAAGAAGACTTAAATAATAATGCCAATGTGATTGTATTTGGTCCATGGTTAATTGCAAATTATTTTATTGTGCCTTTGCTTTCTGACTGGAATTTCTGCCTGGGTTTTGCAATACCTCATCCTCCACTGCCTCTCCTAGCCTGGACTAGGGCACTCCTCTCATTTCTCACACCTTGAAGAGACTTTGGCTGCTAACAAAAGCTCCTTTTACTTGTCCCCAAGTCAGATGTTGGTTTCTTAATATGAGTAAGTAAAAATGTCAACAGTCGTGTGAGCTTGGAAGCAGATCCTTCTCCAGTTGAGCTGAGATGAGACTCCAGCCCTGACCGACACCTTGATTACAGCCTTGCAAACAGCCCAGCTAAGCCATGTCTGGATTCTTGACCCACAGAAACTGAGAGATGATAAATGTGTGTTGTGTCCAGCCAAAATTAAAAATAAGAAAGGAACAAATGGAAAGTGTTTGCCCAGTTGTCTGGGTATTCTAACCACTCTAGAAATCAAATTTCTAATGATGAATAAAGGATCTGTGGAGAATTCTAGAAGCTTTGTTTGTTGGATTTGTTTCATTTTGTTTTCATATAAACTTCTGCCTTAATCCAAGTTAATAGAATCGTGGCTGTGAAAATTTATATTGTAAGTAAAGCACTTAGCCCAGTTCCTGCCACTTACCAGTAGGGACTTAATAAAATGTTAGCTGCTATTTTTCTAGTAGTAATAATAGTACTGCTAATAAGATATGTGACAACACCTAACACAGGGCCTGGTATATAGGCATTGCTCAATAACACTTGCTGGTTTTGGGTAATTGAATCCATATACATACTATTCTTTTAAAGTGTAGTAAAGAAGGATTTTGGCCACCTGCTTCCTGTTTCCAAGTTTCCTGCTGTGGCCCCTTGGCCATTGGTCGCATTTCAACCTGGAATTTGTTCTCAAGTAATTCTGAAGGCAGGGAGTCTGCCTTATTCATCATTGTACCCCAACACTTCCTGGCAAACGATAGGTACTCAGTGAAGGAATATATGGATGGAGGCAGCAAGGGCTTGAATCAAACAAGGACTCTTCTCCTTTGTGAAATTTTAGGGACCAGGCTTCAGTTTGGGCTGTCGCTGTTTGCCCTGGGTTTTTGGCATTAGGCTTTGATGGTTCTGCATATCCCTTGAAACTTTGCTCTGAGCTGCAAACAGTTGTACTCTTAAGGGCGTCTCTCTGGCTTAAGTACTCAAAAGTATAAAAACTGGCTTTAGTACACTGAGTACTTCAAGGGAGAATGGCCCTTGAAAAGGACGCTGATAGGGCAGCAAATAAGAGCATGAGATTTAGAATCAAGAGAAACCTTAGTTCAAATCCTAGTTTTGTCACTTCTAGCTATGTGTCTTTGGGAAGTCCCTTAAACTCTCTGAGCCTCAGTCTCCTCTCCTCATCTGTGACAATATTAAATACCTCTTGGTGTTGTTATGAGGGCTAAAATATGATAAGTGTGCTTAAAGCCATGGTATATAATAATTGCTCAGTAAATGTTAGTTGCTATTGTTGTTCCATACCGTATCTCCTCTCCTTTTCAAAATGAATATAGTTTTATTGCTTTCCATGTCATCAAAAGCAATACTGTTTGTTGTTTTAATATCAACTTGGACAATACCTAAAAGTTTAGAGAAGAAAATGATAATTTCCTGCATGCCTACTGCCTAGAGATAACCAGGATTAATAATTAGGTGTATGCCTATCTCACACTTTATTTTCCTATGTTTATACACACATATTAAAAATGAGGTCATATGGGGGCACCTGGGTGGCTCAGTCGGTTAAGCGTCTGCCTTCAGCTCAGGTCATGATCCTGGGGTCCTGGGATCGAGTCCCGCATCCAGCTCCCTGCTCAGTGGGGATCTGCTTCTCCTTCTGCCCCTCCCCCCATTCGTGCTCACTCACTCTCACAAAAGTAAATTTTTTTTTTTAAATTTTTATTTATTTATTATTTGAGACAGAGAGAATGAGAGAGACAGAGAGCACATGAGAGGGGGGAGGGTCAGAGGGAGAAGCAGGCTC
>NC_138385.1:68270630-68281711 GCF_054177405.1 Leptonychotes weddellii
CGGGACTCCAGGATCATGACCTGAGCCGAAGGCAGTCGCTTAACCAACTGAGCCACCCAGGCGCCCTCACAAAAGTAAATTTTAAAAAATTAAAAATGAGGTCGTCTGATATAGTTTCATAGTCCACTTTTTTATACCTAACAATACATTGCAGAAATCTTTTCAGATCTACATAACCATTTTAATGTCTTCATAGTATCATACTTGATGACTATATGAATACTATAAATATTGTAGCTAGTACCATATTAATTTAATTTGCTTCTAATAATTTGCTATTATAAACAGTGCTACAGCAGCCATTTATATACCTACATCCTCACACACTTGTCTAATTTTCTTAAGAGAGATTTATAAAAGAAAGAATTGCTAGGTCAAAGGGAATACACTTCATTTTGAAATTTTTTTTAAAGATTTATTTATTTGAGAGAGAAAGAGAGCAGGAGGGAGGGGAAGAGTGAGAGGGAGAGAGTGTCCCATGAGGACTCTGAACTAAGCACAGAGCCCGACACAGGGCTTGATCTCATGACCCGGAGATCACAATCTGAACTGAAACCAAGAGTCATTCGCTTAACTGAGCCTCCCAGGTACCCTGAGGGAATACACTTTAAAATCATCCCATTCATTAATTACAGCACACACTGGATTCATCTGTATTGAATGGGAAGAAGCTTTGCAACTGTCAAGGGCTGTGTAAGTATGAGTTATTGTATTGTGGTGGTTATTGTTAGAGGCGTGGCAGACTGACGACCTTAAGGACTAGGAGAGGGGAGAAGGCTTGATTTCCCCCCATGAAATATACCCTACATGAACATGAAATATACCTACATGTACATGAAATGTACCTCTATCGACATGCACCCGTAAGTGGGTAGCTGCTGTCTATTCTAAAGGATCTTGGTCTCCACTCCCTCCCCAAACTGGCAAGATGAAGAAAGGCTCTTGTCATCTTGAAGTGAAACCATTGCTTTTAAATATGGCTGTTCCCAGCCAAATGTTAAGACTTATTCTCTGCCAGCCTCAAATTCTAGGAAAGCACTTGATTAGAGAAGCTTAAGTTCTCCCAAGTTGCTTCTGCCCTGAGTTGCTCTGCTAGACTCTTGAGAACCAAGCCCGAGGGCCTAGCTATTCTGTGTGTATGTGTGGTGGTTGGGGGCCAGGTGCTGAGGAGAAGTCCTTTCCAGTGGCAAAACTGGTTGGTCAGTGCCCAGCCTAAGGGTACCTTGGTCACACCTTCAACTTTTCAGCAAGCCTGACATTCCACAGAGCTCAGGCCAGCCTAGAGAGCCTAACTTACCCACCCACTCCTCTGGCATCCTGTTTTTCTAGCAGCCAGAGTGCCTCTTGAGTGTAACTTTATTATAAGCATTGTTGAGTAGGGGGAAGTGTGTGTTGAGAAGTCTTGAATCTGGATCTCCTCATCCAACAGCCTGAATTCTCTCTGACTTCAAAGGCTAGGCACTCATCCAGGAATGATGCTCTTGGCCCCTGCTAGAAGGTGGGGCCAGGTGTGGGAATGCATACAGACTGTGGGGGCCTGTACAGGGGTGGAAGGCAGCAGGAGAGTATGTGACCATGGAGGGGAGCGGATGCCTATTTGCTTGGCTGGGCTCCACCTTATAAAGGGTGCTCCTTGTAGGAATATTTTCAGTGATGCCTCTCAGAGAGCTTGGGTTCTTTGTATGTCTAAGTCTGATTTGGGTGATGTTTGCCATGAGCAGTAATGAGCATGGAAATGATTTATTCTGGGGCCTTGACTATAGTGCTATTAAATCACTGGCATACCGGTGGGGCCTATTGATCCTCAAACTGTTTCCTGAGTTCTCTTTGCAAGTCCATTCTCTCCAATCCCAGCTAATCGGTTGTCACTGCTGGCTATGTGGATGCTGCTGTTTTGAAAAAGCCAACCCTGTGGGCATTTTGGACTCGATCCTCTTCCTTTCTCCCCAGGTCTCCAGCTCCCTGAGCTGTGAACTTTCACCACCCCCTCCCATATCTGTTTAGTTTCTCTCTGGACTCAGTAAGCAGACCTGTGTACAATACCTTTTCATGTGTTCACATGCATTTTATGGGTATACATGCTTGGCAAGAGAGGTATTGCGCTGGAGGGGAGTGATTGGCCTTCTTTAGACGAGCCGACTTTGGTGAGCCCTTAATGGAATTGTGGGTCTAGAGAACAGGGAAGCTTATTCCCCATTGTTGGGGAAAAGATGGAAGACTACACTAATTCTGGAAGAAGATGTCTTCATTTTTTCCCCCTAGAGCATGTGGAGTGGACTCAGATGACTAGTGGAGGGTCTAGATTCAAAAGACCTCTTCTGTTCAGGAAAATGTGCCGTTTGAAATGGGCAGGTAGGCTTAAGACAGGCGAAGGCTTTGAATGGTTCTTATGTTCCCCACCCTCTCTAGACTCTAAGCCCTTTGAAGGTACATTCTTTCATATTTTTGCATTTCCTCTCCGGGTCTTGTACAACACAGATGCCTAATAAACAGTGAATGGATTATTAAGGCAGAAGGATAGACTACTAGGCTTAGTGAGACTGTCGATGGCCCTACAGAGTCCCACATAACTCCCTAGGAGGGAAGGCTTAAGCCTGGGAGGTCTTGTTTCCAGAGCTGGCCTTAGACAAGGGTCCCGCCCTCTGCACTCACGAAGTAATCGGCAGAATGGCTAGAACAAGTGAATAATTGTGCCATAATTAGTTTATGACCTGAGGGCATGCCAGTTTGTAGCCCAGCACAGATATGCCTCATAAAAGTGCAAGCGACAAAGCTATGGTACTATTCCCTGGGCCTGCTTCAGCCTAGTGACTCAGGCCTATGAACTGAGAGTAACCGAGCTAGTGTGTTAACATTTCCTGAACACTGACCTTTTATATTTTCATTTTATGCAAAAGTAACCTTTATTTCTTACAGTTGTTAATCCTGGCTTTGACTTAATTGTAATGTTCCTCCCTCTCCCTCCCTCCTTTCCCTCTCTTCCTTCCTTCCTTCCTCTTTGTCTAGGAAGGGGGAGCATAGTGAGGCCTGGGTAAGACAGAGCATTTGGCTCATCATGTGACAATAATTGAAATCATCCCCTTCTGATGCACTCAGGAAATGGCTCAGCCAGTATCTCTTGCAGGTCTCACCCTCCTGGCCTACTACCAGTATGATTGTTGTCCACATATTCTCTTCCCGGCATCCTAAGAGTTCAAGAAACCAAACTTTGGTAACAAGAAATCTCTCAACTGGCCAACCTAAGTCACCTAAATGTGTATCAGAGTGTTGGTGTTAGACATCAGTAGATTTGGATTCTGAAAGTGGGCTTCGAGATTGCGGTTCTTTGAGCTCTTCCTTCCTTTCCTGCCCATCAACCTGAATTACATTTTTTATTTCAGATGCTCAACATATGGGACTCTTTCGACCCCATTAAAGCCGAATTAAGAGTGTACACAGTATTTGTAGCTGACTAAAGGACTAAGCAGTTCATGTTCCTAGATAGAGAAAAAAAAATTACAGATTCACTAACACTGTTTTTACAGAAATAAAACGATTTGCAGAATGACCAAGATCAAAGAATGGCTCCCATTCAGGGATTCCTTTCAGAACTAATAGAGTTATTGTTTCCAACATTATACAAGCAGAATTAACATCCCTAGTCCCATCCAGGGAACAGACCCAAGGTGGGAAATACTTCACTTTTTTTTGGTCTTCTTGTCATCACAGCCAAGTTTTCATACCTTGAATTTCTTCTAAGTGTCTTGTTTTGTTGGTTGTGCTGCTCAAAAGGAAGATGTCCTTCTCTTTTAACATTGCCAGCAATCCCTTTTCCCACTCCAGAATGTTCCTATTTCTGTTTATTTTGAATTGCTTTTAATGTGTCTACTGACTTCTTTGATACCGGCATCCGGGTCTTTCACAAAAAGACTCTAATATATTCATGTTAGGGTCTGTATTTGGGCCATGCCTTGGTTTCAGATTTGAAGGCTAACCATGTATGACTTTAAGTAAAACCTGTAACTTACAGAGTAGTGACATTTTAAAAAAATAAGTTTGAGATTGGGTCCTTGATGAGTATTTGAGATTGGGTGCTTGACGAGAAATATAAGGCTGTGTTTTACATATTTGTGAAATTCATTTCTATTATTTCAAAGTAGTAGTAAGCTGTAATAAACCAAAGAAACCTAAGTTCAAATAAATGTATTTTAGCAGATAATGGGCATATAAGCATGACTCTAATGAATGAATTTGCTATTACTTGTGCCCAAGTTTCTCTTTAATCATAACATGACCATATATATTCTTAAGACTTTTTAATTTTATTTTAATTTCAGTATAGTTAACATAGTGTTATATTAGTTTCAGGTGTACAATAGAGTGATTCAACACTTCCATACATTACCCAGTGCTCATCATGACCAGTGCCCTCCTTAATCCCCATCACCTACTTCACGCATCCCCCTTCCCCCACCCACCCTCTGATAACCAGCAGTTTGTTCTCTATAGTTAAGAGCGTGTTTCTTGGTTTGTCTTTCTCTTTTTTCCCCCTTTCCTCATTTGTTTTGTTTCTTAAGTTCCATATATGAGTGAAATCATATGGTATTTGTCTTTCTCTGACTAACTTATTTTGCTTAGCATTATACTCTAGCTCCATCCATGTCAGTGCAAATGACAAGATTTCCTCTTTTTATGGATGAATGATATTCCATTGCATATCTGTACCACACCTTCTTTATCCATCCATCTATCAGTGGGCACAGGGGCTGCTTCCATACACTGGCTATTGTAAATAATGTTGAAGTAAACACAGGGGTGCATGTATCCCTTTGAATTAGTGTTTTTGTATTCTGTGCATAAATACCCAGTGGTGCAATTACTGGATCATAGGGTGGTTCTATTTTTAACCTTTTGAGGAACCTCCATACTCTTTTCCACAGTGGCTGCACCAGTTTGCATTCCCACCAACAGTGCATGACGGTTCTTTTTTCTCCACATTCTCTCCAACCCTTGTTTCTTGTGTTTTTGATGTTAGCCATTCTGACAGGTGAAGACTTAGAATCTATAGAGTTTCAGGCTATCTTTGCTGATGAGAGGTGTTTTCATATGAAATTATTTCTAGTATGAGCTAGAAGAGTTTTGTTCAAAAAAAGTGTTCATGAAATGCAGTTTTACTAAGGGCCTATAATTAAGGCAAAACCATTTTCAGGAGGGCCTCACTTATCCGGAAGCTCAGAACATATCCTGGATCCCAGGAATAAGTTTAAAAAATAAGGCTTTAAGATTTTGAAACAGCTGCCACAAAGCCCATGAAGAGGCCCTCCGGACTTGACTTTAAAGAGATCCACTGTCCTTAATTTAATGGGAGCTTGTTGTAAGTATTCCCCCACTTTTCAAAAGTTCACACTGGGGGCGCCTGGGTGGCTCAGTTGTTAAGCATCTGCCTTCGGCTCAGGTCATGGTTCCAGGGTCCTGGGATCAAGCCCTGCACCGGGCTCCCTGCTCGGCGGGAGGCCTGCTTCTCCCCCTCCCTCTCCCCCTGCTTGTGGTCCCTCTCTCACTGTCTCTCTCTCTGTCAAATAAATAAATAAAATCTTTTTTTTAAAAAAAGTTCACACTGTGCCACCATGCTTTTATGAACGATCTATATTAGTACCCATTTTCACTAATCAAATCCGAAGAGGATTTTTGCTTTTACAAAAAAAGGTGAAAAGTGAATATAGTGTTCAGTGTTTGTTTTGCAGCAAGTTACTACAGAGGCAGCAAGAGTGGCCCAAGCAAGCTCGTCCCCCAGGAACTACACTCAGCATCTCAGCATCAGCTGCATAGTGTTGAACTGGGCCTGTGACCATCTGTACTTTATCTCGACTTGTTTTGTGCATCCATTAGCATGGGTGGCTCAGTCAGTTAAGCGTCTGCCCTCAGCTCAGGTCATGATCCCAGGGTTCTGGGACTGAGCCCCGCGGGTGCCTCAGTCATTAAGCGTCTGCCTTCGGCTCAGGTCATGATCCCAGGGTCCTGGGATCGAGCCCCGCATCGGGCTCCCTGCTCCGAGGGAAGCCTGCTTCTCCCTCTCCCACCCCCCTGCTTGTGTTCCCTCTCTCACCGTCTCTCTCTGTCAAATAAATAAATAAAATCTTTAAAAAAAAAAAAAGAAAGAAAGAAAGAAAAGCCTAAGAGAGGTTGTATTTTGGGTCTAGGAGCACGAAAACATTTTTACATATACAGCTGTCCCTTGAACAATGTGGGGGTTGGGGCACCAATCCCCATGTAGTCAAAAATACGTGTGTAACTTTGACTCCCTGAAGACTTCTTAACAGCCTACTGTTGAGTGGAAGCCTAACTGGTAACATAAACAATCATCGCATATTTTGTATGTTACAAGTATTCTGTGCCGTATTCTTACAATAAAGTAAGCTAGAGGAAAGGAAGTGTTAAAATCATAGGAGAAAATATATTTACAATACTGTGCTGTATTTATTGAAAAAATCTGCATATAAGTGGACCCACGCAGTTCAAACGCATGTTGTTCAAGGGTCAACTGCAAATTAATAATAAGTGCTTCTTTTCTTTACACCATTTTGGCTTATGGAAGGTGTCAAAGGAACGGTCTACTTTCAGATAACGGGAAACCTGTATTCCTTCAGTTATAGCAGAATATAAGCAGTACATTAGAATTGGGGGTGGCAAGGTGCATGGGTTTCAAGGAGGTCGTTTACCCTAGAAATAGGCACAGTGACAGTTGTATACTAGACACCTGAGATGTGGAGACCACAAAAAGAAAGACCTGGCAGTATGGAATGAGTAGATAGCCTTCCACACAAAAATAAAAGATTGTGGTCTTCTGCAGTATCGATACACCAGATTTGGCTTAGCCATCCTATTATTATTGGGGATTGAAGTTATTTAAAAATTTTCACTCTTATAAACAGTGATGTGGTGAATGGTTTCTGTACAAATTGCCTTTATTCTGTTTCAGGTTATTGCTTTCTGGTATTTTACCAAAAGTATGATAACCAGGTCAAAAGATACGAGCTGTTTTAGAGCTTTTGTTACATGTTGCCAGATTGTACTCCCAAAAGATTAAACTGTGTAAGTATGTCTATTTTCTCACAGTCCTGCAGCACTAGATGTTGTCATTTCTAATATTTTGTTAGTTTAATAGGTATATAAGTATACTATCCATTTGTTTTCATTTTTATTTGATGAGGCTTTACATTTCTTAATGTCATAATTTGCTGTCCATTTACTTCTTCACTTTGAGCACTTACCAAGTGAAATCCATTGACCTTTTATATTTTTATCCATCCCTTATACTTTGGATAGTCCAGATTTGTCATCTCTATTTGTCACATATTTTTCCAATTTTATTGCGTTCATTTTTATGTGTGCTTTATTATATTTCACTATGCAAAAGTGTTCTTTTTCACATTTATGTATTCAGATCCATCTATCCTGTCTGTGATGTTTCTTTCATTTTTCAATATTCAGAAATTTACCACTCCTCCACAGCTGGGACAAATATGTGATTCTGTCCTCTCCACTCCCCCAGGGTGTTTTTTTCTTTTTTGTGTTTAATTCTTGGACCCATCTGGAATTTATTGAAGTGTATGGCATGAGGTATGGATCTAAAGTACAGTCTCCGCACTGATATCCAAATGTTTTAGCAATTCAATTTGGCAAAATATTTCTTGAACTCCTTCTATGTGCTAAACATTGTGCTAAGTACCACAAGAAAGTTTTTTTAAAAAAATGAGGCAAAGCCCATGCTCTCCAAGTGTGTGATCCTGTGTCTGTTTCTTGCTTTCCCTCTTTTCCTGAAGATGGGAAGGGTGGCAGGGGTAGTAATAAGGTAGATATTTAAATAATTCTAACACAGTACAAAAAAGACTATGATAGGTATTGTTACAGAGCTTGAAAGCAAGAAGCAGGCGGGCGCCTGGGTGGCTCAGTTGGTTAAGTGCCTGACCCCTGATTTTGGCTCCGGTCATGATCTCAGGGTTGTGAGATCAAGCCCTGCGCTGGGCTCTGCACTCAGCATGGAGTCTGCTTAAGATTTTCTCTCTCCCTCTCTTTCCCCCTCTGCTTCTCTCCCCGCCCCCCACTTGTGCGCACACTCCTGCTTTCAAATATATAAATAAATAAAATCTTTTTTAAAAAGGGCAAGAAGCTGTGAGAATTTAAAGGAGTGAGAAACCTGAGATAAGGAAAAAAAACAACTTTCCCAGACTTCCAGAGAGGCTGTGTGAGGAGCATGACAGACCCTCTTCCCAGTGAAATAACTACTTAACTGGTGATAATTACCAAAAACAACCAGTTAAAGTCTCTGGAAATTGACCTAGGGGAATTCAATATATTGTAAAACATTTATTCAAAGAAATCTACTAAGTCTCAGTCAGAACAGTGGGAGTCCAGTTGTCACTTCTGCCCAGCCCCCTGCTATGGATGCTTTACTCTGGGCAGGTATAGCTAAGAACATGGAGCTCCCTTTACCTCTAGCTCCCAGACTGTTCCCAGGGGGTATGGGCAGGGAACAGTCTATCAACATCTCTCTTCCCACGCTCTCAGCTTCATGTTTGAGAAACTCTATTTTGGGCTGGCATGGACAAGAAGACTGGGGTTCCCTTCCAGTTCCCATGTGTTAGGTAAGAGGTTCCACACCAGAAGCAGCAAGCTTAGAAGACCACAGGCTACCAGCGTCCCCCAGGTCCTGCCTGTAGGGTAGATGTTACATCCCAGGAGAGACCTACCAAGAAGATTTGGGGGCTACCATTCCCACCTTCCTGCTTTTGCTTATAGAGTGAAGGTGTCATGCAGGGAGAATCAGGTCACCACCACAGCCTCATTCCAGTGAAGTAGTACAGAGATTCTGCTTAGGAGGTTAGGCAAGATGGGAGGATGGGCAGCTCAGCATCTTTGATGAGGGAGCTAACCTTATTTGGAACAGAGCACAGAGGAACTCCTTCCTGAAGGTGTTCTCAAAAACAGTAGAGATCTTGATGTTGAGCCACTCGTAGAAGGCTAATAGCTCCATGAAACTGGGAGCAACAAATGAAATGGCAGACCAGCCAGAAGCTTAACAGAACCAGAGAGAGAGAGACTGGTAAAAAGAGCCCTGTTAAGATCATACTTATACCTGGAGATCAGGAAGGCTGTGAACATATACTACACTGCATTCACTCAAAAGCAACCAGAGTGGGCATTTGAGAGCTACTAGTCACTGCTTGAACATAGAGCTGACTTCAAAGCATTTCCCAAGTCACACAGAGATCCAGCATCAAGTTTTGAGGCCTTACCAACTCAAGGGGCATAAGCATAACCTCTCACCAATCACTAGCTGAATATTAAGTTATGCTGACCTAGGAGCCACTCTGAGGTGGTTAACAGAAAAACTGAGTAGTAGCATCAGGGGTACAATGCAGAGGAATTGGTCTTCAGAAACTTAATTCAGGCAAGCCACCAGACAACAAGGTCTGTAGTGGTGGTGGAACTAATCAGAGTCTAGAGCTGCTACAAAGTATTATCTAAAATGTCCAGTTTTCAACAAAAAATTACAATAGATGCAAAGAAATAATGTGACCATTGTATAGGAAAAAAAAACAGGCAATAGAGACTACTTTTGAGGTGGGGGGGCACATGATACATTTAGCAGACAAACACAAACACTTCAAAATAGCTATTATAAATATTTTCAAAGAACAGAGGAGCCAGTTTAAAAAAATGATGAAAGGAAGATGTAACAGTCATCAAAGAGAGAATATCAGTAAAGGGATAGGAATTATATTTAAGAAACAATGAAATGAAAATTCTGGAGTTGAAAAGTACAATAATTTATGGAAAATTCTCTAGAAGGGCTCAGCACCAGAATTAAGTTGGAAAAAGAAAGAGTCAGTGAATTTGATAAGTAATTAGAGATTATACACTTGGAAGAAAGAAGAAAAAAATGAAGAAAATGAACAGAGCCCCCCCCAAACCTATGGGATGGACGTTATTAAGTGCACTAACATATACATGATGAAAGTACTGGACAGAGAGTCAGTGGAGCAGGAAAAAAAGATATAATGGGTGAGAACTTCCAAAACATGAAAAACCTTAATCTATGCCTGCAAAAACCTCCAAGAGCTACATGTAGGCATATCAGTTAAAATGTTGAAAGCCAAAGGGGAAAAATAATAGGAGCAGCAAGAGAAAAAATGACTCACTACATATAAGTGAACCCCAATAAGATCAATAGCTGGCTTCTCATCAGAAAAAATGGAGACCAGAAGGTAGAGGGATAACATTCAAAATGCTTAAGGGGGACAAAAATCAAACAAAAATCCTATATCCAACAAAACTTTCTTTAAAAAATGTAGACAAAATTTTATTTGCCATTCTCTGATAAACAAAGATGAAGATAATTCATTGATAACAGACATGCCTTACAAGAAATATTAAAGGAAGTTCTTCAGGCAGAAAGGAAAGGACACCACACAGCAATTCAAATTTACATGAAAAAGAGTGCTGATAAAGGTAATTATATAGTAACTATGAAATAATATAATTTCTGGGGTGCCTGGGTGGCTCAGTCAGTTGAGCATCCGACTCTTGATTTCGGCTCAGGTCATGATCACAGGGTCCTGAGATGGAGCCCCATGTTCTCTGTGCTCAGCAGGGAGTCTGCTTGAGGATTCTCTCCCTCTGCCCCTCCCCCCACTCTCACTCGAGCGTACACGCACTCTCTCTCAAACAGAAATCTTAAAAAAAAATATCCATTTAACACAAGACAAGACAGTAAGGAAAGAACAGAGAAATAGACATGTGACATATGGAAAACAAATAGCAAAATGGCAGATGTTAATTCAACTATATTCATAATGTTAAATGTGAATGAACTAAATCCAATGAAAAGGCAGAGGTTCACAGACTGGATAAAAAGAAAAAAAAACTTAAATCTAACTGTATGCTCAATTCACAGCGCTCACCATAGCACATACCCTCCTCAATGTCTACCACCCAGCCACTGAAACAAATAATACATTATATGTTAAAAAAAAAAAAAAAGGAAGGGAAGAATGAAGGGGGGGATATCAGAGGGGGAGACAAACCATGAGAGACTATGG
>NC_138385.1:68281811-68326081 GCF_054177405.1 Leptonychotes weddellii
TCAGGAAGATATAACAACTATAAAAGACAAATGCACTTAAGGACAGGGCCCAAAAATACATGAAGCAAAAATAGAATTGAAGAGAGAAATAGACAATTCAACAAAAATAGTTGGGGACTTCCAAATCTCACTTTCAATAATGGATAAAATACTTAGAAATCAACAAGGAAATACAGGACTTGAATAACTATACAAACCGACTAGACCTAACAGACATTTGCAGGCCACTCCACCCAAGAGCAGAATATACATTCTTCTCAAGAGCATGTGGACCATTTCCAGAATGTAGATCATATGCTAGGCCATAAAACACTTAAAAGTCTCAAAAACACTTAATAGAAATCATACAAAGTACATTCACAGACCACAATTTAGAAATCAACAACAGATGGAAATTTGGGAAATTAAAAGATAGGTGTAAATTAAACAACACACTTTTATATAACCAATAGGTCATAGAATAAATCACAGAAGAAATTAGAAAAGACACTGAGATGAGTAAAAATGAAAATAGCATATCAAAACATACAGGATGTGGCCAAAACCACACTTAGATGGAAATTTAGAGCTATAAATACCTATATTAAAAAGAAGAAAAAGCTAAAAATCAGTAACTTAACCTTCTACCTTTAGAAATTAGGAAATTAAGAGCAAAGTAAATGCAAAGAAAGCAGAAGGAAAGACATAATAAAGATTAGAGTGGAAATAACCCTATCCCCTCTCATGCTGTTTCTCTCTCTCTCTCTCTCAAATAAATAAATAAATAAAATCTTTAAAAAAAAAAAAGATTAGAGTGGAAATAAATAGAAAACAGGAAAATAGCATAGAGAATCAACAAGACCAATAGTTGGTTCTTTGAAAAGTTTTTTTAAAAATGGTATTTTAGTTTCCTAGGGCTGTCATAATGAAATACCATACACTAGGTGGTATAAACAACAGAAGTTTATTATGTCACAGTTCTGAAGGCTAGAAGTCGAAGATCAAGGTGTTGACAGGTTTGGTTTTCGTTGAGACTCCTCTTTGGCTTTCAGATGGCCTCCTTCTTACTATGTCCTCACATGGTCTTTCCTCTGTGTACGTGTATTTGGTGTCTCTTTTTGTGTCCAAATTTCCTACTCTTATAAGGACACCAGTCGGATTGGATTAGCTCACTCACCAGCTCACTCTAATGGCATCATTTTAACTTAATCACCTCTTTAAAAACCTTACCTCTAAATTCAGTCACATTCTGAGGTACCAGAAATTAGGGCTTCAATGAATGAATTGTGGATGGACACAATTCAGCCCATAACAATTGACAAAACCTTAAATATACTGATTGAGAAAAAGAAGACCAAAATTACTTATATCAAGACTGACGAGGGAATATCACTAGAGGCAATATCACTATTGAACTTACACAAAAGTCACTAAAAAATCATAAGGGAAAACTATGAACAGCTGTATGCCAACAAATGAGATAACTTAGAAGAAATAGAAAATTTGAAAAGATTCTTAACAAATAAAGAGATTAGATTAGTATTTAAAAATCTTTCCACAAAGAAAAGCCCAGATCTAGAGAGCTTCACTGGTGAATTCTACCAGTGAATTTTACCAGCTCTACTTAAAGAAGAGTACCAATCCTTCACGAATTCTTCCAGAAAATAGAGGAGGGAACAAATTCCAGTGTATTCTACAAGTATTGCCTTGATAGCAAAGCCAAAGATATCACAAGAAAAGAAAATAAAGACCAATATTCTTTATGAATATAGATGTAAAAATCCAGGACAAAATATTTGCAAACTGAATCTAACTGCATAAAAAGGATTACATATCATGATCAAATGGGAATCACCCTAAAAATACAAGGCTGAATTAACATAAAAAAAACAATTTGAACATTGTGTTAGTAGAATAAAGTACAAAAAGCACAATCAACTCAATAGATGCAGGAAAAGCATTTGACAAAATCCAACACCCATTTGTGATTTAAAACAAACAAACAAACAAACAAAACACCTTAACAGATTTGGAAGAGAAAGGAACTCTTCAAGCTGGTGAAGGGAATCTGTGAATACCTACAGGTAACATCATATTTAATAGAGAAATGTTGAATGCTTTCTCTTTAAGATGGGAATAAGACAAGGATATTTGCTGTCACCAGTTTTTTTGTTTGTTTGTTTTTGTTTTTTTTTTTAACATCGTACTGGAGGTTCTAGCCAGGGTAACTAGACAAGAAAAATCTGTATTTGTAGATGGCATGACCTTATATATAGAAGACCCTAAGGAATCCACTAAAAACTACTAGAACTAATAAACAAGTTCATCATGTTTACAGAATACAAATCAATATTAAAACAATTGTATTTTTAACAGTAACAATAATCTGAAAATGAAATTTTTTAAAAATTCCATTCACAATAGCACAAAAAATAAAATAGAAATATAATTGACAAAAAAGTACAAGAGTTGTATACTGAAATCTATAAAATATTAGTGTAAGCAATGAGAAAGAAGACCTAAATAAATAGATATCCCACGTCCATGGATTAGAAGACTTACTATTGTTTAGATGGCAGTACTCCCCAAATGGGTCTACAGATTCTACACAATCTCCATCAAAATCTTAGGTTACTTTTCTTTTCTTTTGCAGAAAATGACAAACTGATCTTAAAATTCACATGGAAATACAAGGGACAAAACAGTCTTGTAAACGATCAAACTTGAAGGACCTACACTTGCCCATTTCAAAACTTACTACAAAGCTATAGTAGTCAAGTCAGTGTGGTATTGGCATAATGATAAACATATAGATAAATGGAGATCAGCTGAGATCCCAGAAATAAGCCCTTACATTTACGATCAATTGATTTTTGACAAAATTACCAAGAAAGTTCAAAGGGAAAGAAATTGTGTTTAACTAATAGGGGTTAGCCAATAGGATTGATTAAGATTGATGTTTAGCCAAATAGTGTTTAGCTAATAGGATATCACATGCAAAAATAATGAATTTGGTCCTTGACACACCACACACAAAAAATTAGTTCAAAATGGCCTAAGAGCTTAAACTATAAAACTCCTTGAAGAAACATAGGAGTAAATTTTCATGATCTTAGGTTACACAAAGGTTTTTAGACATGATACCAAAAGCACAAGTGATAAAAGAAAAAAATGATAAACTGGATTTAATCAGAATTATTATTTTTTTTTTTACTTTAAAAGATACTACCCTGAAAGTGAAATGTCACCTCAAACTCTGGGAGAATATACCTATAAATCATTTATCTTATAAAATATTTGGATTCAGAATATATAAAAGCCTCTCCCAACTCAATACTAAAAAGAGGAATTACCCATTAAAAAAAGATAAGAATTTGAATAAATATTTTTCTGAAGAATATATACAAATAGCTTTATAAACACATGGATATTCAACATCATTAGTCATTAGGACAATGAAAATCAAAACCACAATGAGATAGCATTTTTCACTCACTAGAATGGCTATATTAACTTAAAAAAAAGACAATAACAAGTGTTGATGAGGATGTGGAGAAATTGGAGCCCTTTTATACACTGGGGATACAAATGGTGCAGTTCTTTTTTTTTTTTAAGATTTTATTTATTTATTTGACAGAGAGAGAGTTAGCGAGAGCAGGAACACAAGCAGGGGAGAGAGGGAGAGGGAGAAGCAGGCCTCCCACGGAGCAGAGAGCCCGATGTGGGGCTGGATCCCAGGACCCTGGGATCATGACCTGAGCCGAAGGCAGATGCTTAACGACTGAACCACCCAGGCGCCCCACAAATGGTGCAGTTCTTTGGAAAATAGTTTGGCAGTTCCACAAGATGTTAAACATAGGATTACCATGTGATTTAGTAATTCCACTTCCACCTATCTATTCACCCAAGAGAAATGAAAATATATGTCCTTGTACACGAATGATCATAACATCATTATTCATACTAGCCCCCAAACAGAAACATCCCAAATGTCCATCCGGTGATGAATAGAAAAATAAAATGTGGTATATCTACACAGTGGAATGTTATTCAGCAATGGAAAGCAATGAAGCACCGTTATATGCTACTATGAGAATAAACCTCCAACACATTATGCTCATTGAAAGAAGCCAAACACCAGGCCACATGCTGTATGATTGTGTTTGTTTGTTTTTTTTGTTTGTTTGTTTGTTTGTTTTTTTAAAGCATATCTATAGAGACAAAGTGATTGGTGGTTGCCTGGGGCTAGGTATGGGAATGGAAACTGACTGTAAATGGCATAAGGATTTTTTAGGGTGATAGACATGTTCTAAAGTTAGATTGGAGTGATGCACAACTCCGTGAATATGCTAACATTCATTAAATTTACATTTTATTTATTTTTTAAAAGATATTTATTTGACAGAGATAGACACAGCGAGAGCAGGAACACAAGCAGGGGGAGTGGGGGAGGGAGAAGCAGGCTTCTGCTGAGCAGGGAGCCCGATGTGGGACTCGATCCCAGGACCCTGGGATCATGGCCTGAGCCGAAGGCAGATGCTTAATGACTGAGCCACCCAGGCGCCCCAAATTGTACATTTTAAATGGGTAAATTTATCATATGTAAATTACATATCGACAAAGCTGTTAAAATGCAGCAGTTTAAGATAATAATTTGGATGGTTTTATAAAGAATAAGATCACTAAAACAAATTAGAAAGTCCATTCCCAGATAAAGTATTAACTCTCAAATTCCTGTTACCTTTTCAGTTACCTTGTTCCATTTGTCACTTTCCCCCACGTACTCTTTCTGTACCTTCCATAGACCTCTTCCTTTGGATTTTGTGCTCCATCTTTTCACTCACCTTGAACCTATTTACCCTTTCAAAACTTCTTTCTCCCCCAGCATTCTGGTTTGTACTCTCACTTCTCTCTTAAAGCCTTTTTCTCCTGAGGTTTATTTCATTTCCAAATGCTGAGTGTTTTTCTCAAACTGCTGGTTCTGTCTCTTTGGTAAATGTGGCAAATAGTTTCTCTTGGGTTTATATATTTGACATTTACTGAGCACCTGCTATGTACTTGACCCCATAATGACACCTGGGGTGGCTTATGTTGCTGATCCTTATACTTGGGGAGCAATAAGCATTTTTACTGTGTCACATAAAATATTCTCTGTAGAAGTCAGTACAATAGCTATATTTCATGGCAATTTTTGCTCAATTAATAGGCCTCTATTTAAAAGTGACAAATGGGGAGCCTGGGTGGCTCAGTCGGTTAAGCGTCCAACTCTTGATTTTGGCTCAGGTCATGATCTCAGGGTCTTGGGATCAAGCCTCGCTTTGGACTATGTACTCAGCGGGGAGTTTGCTTGAGATTCTCTCTCTCCCTCTCTCCCACCCCTCCCCGTGCACGCGCTCTCTCTCAAATAAGTCTAAAAAAAAATAAAAGTGACAAATGTATAATTACCTTCTCTTTGTCCCTGAGTTGTCCTTGTGTCTTAGGGTTTAAGGCACTGGCGTGCTGGCACAGCTCTCCATGGAAAATTAAATAAATAAAACCTGATTTGTAGTATTTGTGATTTCCATAGTGGCTATACTCCCACCATAGCCAGTTTCAAGTTACTAACGTGATATTACTGAATGCAGAGTTGGGAAGCTAGCCAGTTTGAGCCCTTTACTAAGAGGCAATTGTTTAGTCCTAATCCCTCCCCCACCAGAATAACTTTCATACTATCCCTGAGATACCACCCAGCGTGGTTGGAGGGACTTTGGGAAGAAGAGAACTAACACTGTTACAGTACCAACTCTGTGCTAGGCACTGTGCCCTTTAAATACTCCTTTTCATAAACCTGTGTGGAAGATACCCATTTCACAGGAGCTAGGATTTGAATCCTGATCATTAGGATGCCAAATCTGATACCAGTTTCATTGAACCATGATATTTCCTAGGTCAGTGCTCTGGATATTGATCACCTTCTGAGGATTTGGTGTAAGTACATCCCTTATGGTGCATTGGGCTGGCTAGAGGAGGTTAGGTAATCTCTCTGTGAGCAGCAGGCCAGGAAGGCAGTGAAGACCAATGCATGATGTGGCGGGGAGAACTCCTAAACTCTGATTGGTTTGAGTCTAAGGAGGGACTGAATTGAATGGCTAAGAGTTCCTGGCTTTTCTAGGGGTGTGGAAGAGATGGTGAAGCAGCACGTTCCTTTTGGGCCTCAGGCAAGGCCTAGAACTGTCCATTTGGGAGGTCAGTGCTGTCCTTGGAGGTAGTGGTTTCCAAATCAAGTCAGGGGGTATAAATGAGTGAAACAGGTTTCTGAAGAGAGAGCGGTCTATGCCTATTTTTTCCTAGAAATAAAACTCCATAACAGCAGGAATCTTTGTTTTATTCATTGCTATATCCCTGTTGTCTAGAACAGTGCTTGACACTCAGTATGTTGGATGGATGAATGGATGGATGAATGAATGATCTGCCTCCAGGCCTGTGGCTCTTTTCCAGACTTGGCTACTGCTTGAAACCAAGTTTTTTCCCAGATCCCTAAGAGACCAACACTGAAGCTTCTCACTTTTTTTTTCCAGCTAAGGATCCCATTAGCAGTTGTGTAAAGACAAATGATGTCATTTGGGTGATGAGATGTGTAACATTGCTTTGGGAAGCCCTCTTCACTATCTTTGAGTAGAACAGCTACCAATTATTGAGTGTTACTGTGTGCCAGGTAGAGAGAGAAATGCTTTACATCCATTAACCCATTAAATCTTCATAATGGCCTTATGAAATAGACATTGAATTAGGCCCATTTTACAGATGAGGAAACTGAGACCTGAAGAGTTTAAGTAGGTTGCCCAAGGCTGCACAGCTAGTGTGAGGAAGAGCCAGTGATCAAGCCCAGTTTTTCCCAACTATTAATCCTGCACTTGTCGCACTATACTACATTGTCTCCTTTTCCATGTTACTACTTATTCATTGATTCAGGGAACATTTATTAAGTCCCAAGCTCTACTGTATGCCAGACACTTAGATCTTCTTTTTTTAAAAATTTTATTTTATTTTATTATGTTATGTTCGTCACTATACAGTACATCATTAAATCTTCTTAAGGGAAAGGGGAATCTTGCTTTGCTGAAATGCCTTGGAAAACATTTCTATTTTCTAACACCATTTCCCCTCTTTCCCATAACTATGATTGCCTGGTGATTTGGAGCTACCAGGGGTCATTAAATAACCATCCCTCCTCTTCTCAAATGCTTCAGCAAGTTCCCTGGGGTGAAAGTGTCTTATTTAGTCCCAGAAGATGAATGAAATCTCAAGCAATGGTTTTATAAACTCTATTATACCCAACTCCCAAAGGTTTTCTTTTTGCTTTCAGTACTTGAAATGCTCCACCCCCCAAATGCTTCCCTTCTATCAGGTGAGTCAGGGCCATATGAATACAGCCTTTCCTCTCAAGAATGTTCTTTCAAACATGCCAAATATACTTAATGCCAGTAAAAGGGGCTTTCAAGTGTCATATAAGGAGTCCAGAAGCACAAATTCTCCATCTTGGGCTTGGAGACTCAGAAAGAGGTGGAAAGGGATCGGGTTAAACACAGGGCTGAACCCAATCATTCCTTGATACCTCTGTTAAGGTTCTTGTCCTTTAATTGTTATTTTTATTCTTTTGGTCCTTCAACAAACATTTGTAGAAGGTCAGCTATGTGGCAGGAAGGGTGCTAGGCTAGTGCTATCCAAAAGAAATATAATGAGAGCTACATACATGCCATTGTAAATGTTCAAGTAGTCATATTAAAAAGGCAAAAAGAAACAGGTGAGATAAATTTTAATAATATATTTTATTTGACCCAATATATCCAAAATGTTAACATTTCAACATGTAATCATTTAAAAAAATATTAATGTGATATTTTACATCTTTTCTTTCATATTAAGTCTTTGATATCTGGTGTATATACTGAACTTACAAACACATCTCAGTCTGGACTAGTAACTTTTAAGTGCTCAATAGTCACACATGGCTAGTGGGTCGCTACTGTACTGGACAGCCCAGTTTTAGGCTTTGCTCTCATGGACACTGAAATGTATTACTACCTTTCTGTGAAGTGATGAGGAAAGGTACATCAGCTGGAATGAGTCTGATAATTCGTTTAGCAGGAATCTGTTCTTTCAATTATTACCTACATGGGCTGCAAATCAGGAGGTTAAAATCCCATGTAACATTAACAATCTTTTAAGTTCCTTCAAAGTCTCTTCCACTGCTTCTGGGAGAGTAATTCTCTTAAATCAGGACATCATTTTGATTCTGCAAACATTTTCCAAGGCAGAGAGGTCACAGACCTCTGCAGGGTGGCCATGAACTGAGGCAGGGAACGATTTAAGGTAGGGACTTCAAGGTCATCAGAGAAAAGGCGCCTGCCACTCAAGTTCTTCAAGTGATCAAGGAAAAGAAAAGACCAACAAAGAACTAACTACTGGCCTGAGAATTCTCTCTTTTCTCTATCTACCCTTCCATTGCTCAATCTCTTTTCCCAGGACATTCCATCCCCCAGAGGCTCCCTGGGTTTCCTCTATGCTCTGGAGGGATGTGTAACTATATGTGTGAGGGTATAAAGTCACTCAGTGACTGTGTGACGGTGTATGACTCTGTGTGGCTCAGCTTTGTAAGTAATGGATAGGTGGGTGAGTTCACAGCCCCAAAAGTATATCCAGAAATAAGTAAGGGAAAAAAATTCTTCCTAGTTTGTGTCCTCTAAGGAGACAGAAGTTAATGGTGGGACGCCTGGGTGGCTCAGTTGTTAAGTGTCTGCCTTCGGGTCAGGTCATGATCCCAGAGTCCTGGGGTTGAGTCCCACATCGGGCTCCTTGCTCAGCGGGGAGCCTGCTTCTCCCTCTGCCTGACACTCCCCGCTGCTTGTGCTCTCTCTCTCACTCCCCCTGACAAATAAATAGATAAAATCTTAAAAAAAGAAGAAGAAGTTAATGGAGCCTGAATTTAGACCCTGAGCTCATCTGACAATTTCCAGTGACAGACTCTCCCTGTAGTTGCAGGGGCTATCACAGAGGAGGATTCACAACTGAAATTGGGTTCTCCTTTGGAAGACACAGTATTTTAAATCTATTTTCTCACATAAAGGACTGTTAGGGTTGTCTTAGGTCTTCCTTGATTAGAGATTTAGAAATGGGTTTTTAAAGAGGGCCCTTGGAGAAAGCAGGTTTCTTTCTTTCTTTTTTTTCTTTTTCTTTTCTTTTCTTTTCTTTTTTTTTAAGTAGGCTCCATGCCCAGTGCAGAGCCCAGAACAGGGCTGGAACTCACAACCGTGAGATCAAGACCTGAGCTGGGATAGAGTCAGATGCTCAACCCACTGAGCCACCCATGTGCCCCAGCAGGTTTCTTTTTCTTTCTTTCTTTCTTTTAATCTTTTGGGGTAGAAAGGAAAGGAGTGATGGGAAAGCAGTACTTTTTAGGAGGGATTCTTTGCAGCAGCGCTTAAGCTACATTAGGTATTTTCTCAGACTGCTTGTAAAGGTACTCTGGCTAATGGGTTAATCATCTGAGAAGTAAGACAGGTGGCCATCTTGCCGCCCTAAAACAGACACAATCACAGATTGTTGTCTGCTTTCCCCAGGGAGAAGATGTGGCTCTAAGCCAGCACATCAAAATAGAAGAAAAAAAGCACATTCCTTAGGATTTAGGTGTGAGTGAGACTTACCCTGTCTGCTCTATCAGAATAGGAAGTGCTTATAGACCACATTTCCCAGAGGGTTTAGTCTGCTTCTTAAAGAACCATGTGCAGCCAGCAGTGACTAAACCTGGGTTTAAAGCTGGAGGGAGATCAGGACAAGGAATCCTTGTAATATTGGGCACAAAAAGCATGAAATAAAATGTTTATCCTCTGTGTTTAGTCAAGATTTCCTGAACATTCTGTGTTATCTTACCAGATGTAGGGATAGTAGAGAGGGAAGAGGAAGGTAACTTTCATTTACAGAGATGTGCCAAACACTTTACATATTCTTAAGGCCATCCTGTGGGGTAGATGGCATATTCTACACTTTATAGGTTCTAAGACCCACAGAATGTCTATGACTTATAGCTAGTGAGGAGAGGACTCAAACCTAGATATGCCTTATTCCAAAGTCCATTCTTCCCACTGCCCTACACCGCTGTCTTAAATCTTACTGTTTAGCTAGGGAGACATGACTTCTATTCTCAAGAAACAATCAGAGGAAAGTATCATGTTAATTATAATTGAACTCTAATAATTGAAGTAGAGACAACGTATATTTGACATGATTAGGAACAGTTCTAAGGTCAGGCAGGACAGACTTTATATTTCCCTGATGGTGTTGGTTAGTATCGTGTTGGGTAGTAGGGAAAGTGGACAGGGGGCTATAAACAATGCAGCCCAGGGTTGCTAAAGAAAATGACTATGGTAACTCTCCCTCAAACTACTGCAGAAACAAACCTGTACCAAAATCTAACAATGAATCCCAGCTTTTATTGATATACAAAGTATCATTAGCTCTTCAGCTAATATTATTTTACCATAGTGTGAGACACCCTTTGGGTAAGACTAGATCTGATTTCTACTGGTGGGTGGAGAAATACTAGTCCTCTTGTTCCTCAGGAGCTATAACTGAAGATTCAATGCCTGATAGTTCTAGAAGATAAAAGTCCCACTATTCTTTTGTTCTATTGTCACATCACCCTAGGAACAACAATTTCAGCATTGATCAGAGTGGTGGAACCACATGGGTCCATCTGTATTCTCGACTATGTTTAGCATAGAGTCCATGATTTCAGTTGGAGTGACAGGATTCTATTATTGCCTCATAAGTCTTAATAAAAACAACCATCTTATTATAAATAAATAAAGATGTTTAATTATCATGCTTCCAAAAATACATTCTTCTATTTGTATGTTTTTATGAAAATTTGGGTGAAGATAATGAAGGCGGGTCTTAAAATCTCATCCCACTTTTACTGAACAAGACAGCTACACTTGTGATGAACATAGCATAATGTATAGAGTTGTTGAATCACTATGCCACACACCTGAAACTAATACAACATTGTATGTCAACTATATTTCAATAAAAAAATTAAATTTTCAAAAAGAGTCTGTTAAATATGGAATATCATATGAAATGATGTTTTAATGGCTTGGCAAGTCCTTTTTTGTTGGTGACTTATGACTAACTTAAAGTTCTCAAGAAGCGTCTCTGTTGTCCAGTATTAGTGCACTGTGGCTCTGATAACCTTCAAGAGATAGATGATGGAAGTCTGTCTTCTAACAACCAGATTTCTGGTGGCCCAGTCTGGGATCAGCAGTGGAAGGCAGGTCATTGTATCAGCAATTGGTAAGCTGGCTGAAAGTCTAGTTTTAGAGAGAATCTCCCTGTAGCAAGAATACTGAGAAGTTGATTAACCACATCCTTATACATCCTATACCCTAACCAATCCATATCTGAAAAACTATCTTCTTCCAACATACCAAGATCTTTCCCATTTTTTTGTCTTTGCATATGTTGTACCCTTTGTTAGAATGTCCATTCTTCAAGGTCCATTCTTTAACCTTCTTCAAGGTCTTGCTCAAATGATATCTCATCTGTATACATACCTTTCCCTCATTCCCACCTTACCCTTTCTGTGGTCCCACAGCCTTTTGTATAGATCTCTATTCTAGCATTGCACATATGAGGGAGTAAATTACCTATGAGGACACCTCTCTGTTAGGCTGTGACCCTTTCAAAGGTGGAAATTATATCTTATCCCTGTTATCTCCATTAGCCAGAACAGAGACTGGCATACAGCAGGCTGAACCAGGTAAATTCTAATTGAGTAATTGAATTATTTATTCAGATTCAGCTGGGGTTACATGTTTCTGGATTCTATCATCATTAGGCTTGATTTGGTATCATATCCTTGTATATGTATTTCAGGGACCTCTTGTTTATTGAAATGATTAAACTTTTTGACCTTTTTTGTTTGTTTCTTTGAGAAAAATATACATTTGTAGGCCTCAGGTGAATTGGTCCAATGCCCAGATTCCAAGGGAACACCACTGGCTCCCTCTTGTGAGGCAGTCTCAGAATTTCTCCTATAATTAATTTTTAAGGAGATCTGTGGACAAGTTCCTCTTAGTAGAGTTCTTCTAATAGTCTGAATGCTTTGGCTGCTAAGTGTTGTGAACCAACTAGTTCCTTCTGGGGAAAAATTAAGCCCTTGACTTGACAAGGGTCAAGGAGCCATTCTGGGAATCCTGACCAGCTCAAAATCTGAACTTCCTAGAGTTGAAAGGGTTCCTGGAGGTTATCTTTATAACCTAATTTCACAAGGCAACTCATGCCAGTTTTGAGTTGCTGCCTTCTAGAGAGTTTTCTCTGTATTTTAGAAGACCATTCCTTTTAAGGAACTAAAATCTGCCTCCAACTGGTCCAAAGCCTAGCCTCTGGAGCCATCCATACAAATAGCCTATACCTTCTTAATAGCCAACTGACCTTTGGATTCTTAATGACTTTTTTTTTATATTCAGGGTTTTGGGTTTTTTTTTACATTTATGAGCACCTTCCTAGTGCCAGGCACCCTGGTCTAATCTTCTTCAGGTCCCTCAACAGTTTCCCATATGTCAGGTTTCCAGTCCTTTGAACCACTTCTTCTAGATAATTTCCATCTTGTCACTGGCTTCAAAGTTTATAATTTGTTACATGTTATCCTTGTTAAATGCTTCACATTGTTCCAGCCAGTCCGTATATTTAGGATCCCATCACATGTAGGACCTACTATGTCTTGGGTAAGCTGGCTCTTTTAGTTCATCAGTATAAGTTCTCAGTTATGTGACTTTGGAATAGTACTTCTCATGAAACAGCATGGTGTAGTTGAATTGGAGGGCACCAGATCTGTGTTCAATTCATTTAACCTGTTTGCAACTAAAATAGTGATAAATATCCTTTTTCATAGGATCATTGTCAGGATTCATTAGAGCCTGTCTACAAGGCATTAAGCACTGTGCCTGAGCACTTAGTGGGTGCGTAATAGAGAAGTTAATGTCCGTCTCTTCTCTTTCTGCCATCCTTGCCCTGCCCACCACTGCCCTCTACTGAGAAGAGTCAGTAACTGCTTTGAACTTGAATTTCTGGTTTTAGCCAAGTAGCTCTGTTCCAATTAATTTCTTTTTAGCCCTTTAGAGAATGGCAATCTTGCATGAGATATTACACAAACTGGCAGACTGGCTCCAATTTTGTAAAGTAGTCCTTGTAAAAATATTGTGGTAAGTATCTTTGCCAATTTCTGACACAGCACATCTGAGTTAGAGTTCTGTATTGCATGGATAGTTACTGGTTAGAACATTTTAGTATCATAAGATCCCAGGGTGCTAATCATGGATGCTTGGGATATAATCCAGTATGTGTTGTTCACTGTCATGAAAACAGTCAAAATCACAGCCTGAATCTGAATTCATT
The DNA here is from genome assembly GCF_054177405.1 of Leptonychotes weddellii. Taxonomy (NCBI): domain Eukaryota; kingdom Metazoa; phylum Chordata; class Mammalia; order Carnivora; family Phocidae; genus Leptonychotes; species Leptonychotes weddellii. Next base: position 68,295,225 of record NC_138385.1, read on the forward strand.
CACAGGTTTTCTGGATAATATGATTCCTGTGGGGTTTTTGTTGTTGTTGTTGTTGTTTTGAGGAGGGGGAAAATTTATATGAATTCATGCTTTTATTTTTTTTTGAATTGATGCTTTTAATTCCTTTGAAAGGATGATGAAGGTTTGCATAAAATCAATAAAAATACAGAGACAAAAATGGAACTCAGTGCCACACTGATAAAAGGCCATATTACTAGAATTTGGAATGGGGAAGGAAGTCCCTAAGGTTGGCAATCAGACATTACAGTAGAATGAGCAGAGGGTACTCTTGGTGTTAGGTCTAAGTTTGGATGTCATCTCTGCCATTCACTAGTTGTATGATCTAGGACAAATTCCCTGACCTCATGTTACCTCAGCTTTCTTTTATGTAAAATGGGAAACAATCATAGCAACCTTGAGGACTTATTGTTAGTATTATAAATGAGGTTAACAATTCTGTACTACTTAACACAGTGCTTGGCACACAGTAGGCAAGCAATAAATCATTGCTCATACAATCAATTCCAGTTAATAGCAGCTAAGCACTTGGAGCTACAGTATCATTTCCTCGTTGGAGAGTGAAAGAAGTAATATCATGTCCATGATTTGCAGATTTAATTCCTGGGTTCATGTAGAAACTGAACCACTGGGGTGCCTGTGTGGCTCAGATGGTTAAGTGTCTGCCTTTGGCTCAGGTCATGACCCCAGGGTCCTGGGATCGAGCCCCGCATCAGGCTCCCTGCTTGGCGGGGAGCCTGCTTCTCCCTCTCCCTCTACTGTTCCCCCTGCTTGTGCTCTCTTGCTTTCTCTGTCAAATAAATAAATAAAATCTTAAAAAAAAAAAAAAAGAAACTGAAGCACTATGGATCCTTCAGATTCTGCTGGAAGTTTATAATCATTTTCCTGAAGGGCAATGAAAATACACTGGATTGCTTAATAGCCCCTGGTGGCATATGGACAAAGACAGTGAGAAGAACCCTGGGGAGTTAAGGTACCTCTTATGCTCTGGCCCACAATTTTTTACCTGCAAAACTTTGAATTTACCAACCCAAACAAGAGTGAAATGCTGCTGCCTTTTTTAGATGTCTGTAAATATATATTCATGAATCTGGTGAGCTAGTCATCAAGGCTCCCTTTTGAGGGGAGGGAGGTGGCTGGAATATTTGTTTCCTGTTGAGGAATCTTGACCTAGAGAAAAAAGAAAATCCCTAAAATATTCTGATCACAGAAAAGAGAATCTGGCTGAGATGGGTTCCTTAGTGAAGGATAAACTTCATCACCAACCATCTTTGTAAATTAAAAATAGGCACAAAAATTAACCTATAGTGACAGAAAGATGATCAGTGGTTGCCTGAGGAAGTGAGGGAGGGAAAGGTAGGTAGCAGTAAAAAGGGCAGAAATAAACTTTTGGGGTTAATGTATATGTTCACTATCTCGATTATGGTGATGGTACATACATATGTCAAAGCTCATCAAATTGTACACTTTAAATATATGCAGTTTAATGTATGTCAACAGTACTTTAATAAAGCTGTTACTTAAACTCAGTGTACATAACACCTGGCAAATAGTAGGTGCTTGATAAATATATGTTGAATTGAGATAAATAATTGTGACAGACCAGTTTCTGGAATGGTTATGAGAGGAGCTCAGCAGACCCTCTCATCAATGAAATAACCATTAAACTGGCGAAATTTGTAAAAAACAACCATTTAAAGTATCTGGAAATTGGTTTAAGACCATGCAACAAATTGAAAAGCATTTATTCAAGAAAACCTATGGAATGTTTGTAAGAACAATTGGCATCTGTGGCATTTGAGCCAGGACTTGCTCCTACTCCTCACCTAGCTTTATATTACAGATTTATTTCAGGTGGGTGCAAACAAACAAACAAACAAAAAAATCATACCCCAGAACAACAGAGGTTCTCCTTTTCACCAGCTCCAGGTTGTAGGGTTATAGTTGTACTTCAGGATGGGAAGGCTGCTAGTGACTCTTATTCCACCCTCTAGTTTTGTGTTGTAGATTTATTCTGGGTGGGCGTGGCCAAGTAGATTGAAGGCTCCCATCCTTTGCCAAGCTCCTACTCCTAAGATGGAGTCTATATCCTAGAAAGGTGCAGGAAACTGTGAGTGGCATTTAGAGAAGACTGGGGGCTCCCAATTTCTCCCTCCCAGGGCCCGGGCCCAGATGCAATTGTCAAACAGGGATTTCAAGGGCTCATAGGGCAGTGGTGCCACACCAGAAGAAGCAGGCTGCCATATCACCCTCTCCCCATCTAGCTCCAGCATAGTGGCACAGCCTATGGAAGTTTTTTTTCCTTATAGAACAGAGCATGAAGGAACTCATGCCTAAAGGTGTTGTTGAAAACCATAGAGAGCATAGTAATGAAAATTAGAAAAGCAATTAGATATTAATAGCAGACAGAAAAGAGCAGACCAGCAAGATACTTCTCAGAGAGACCTAAGGAAAGAAACCATCAAGAAGAGCCCTGCTAAGATCAAACTTATCCCTAGTAGACGGGGAGGCTATAACACATGCATTAAAGATGTTATTTGTGAACTGTTAAACTGTTTGAATGCAGGGTAGAATCAAAAACTCCCTGAACTGTGAAGGCATTTCCCAAGCTATACAAAGATACACTGGGAAAGGGTAGAAACCTTACTAGATCTAGGAGCTTAAGAAAAACCCGTTTGATCACAGGATAAACACTAACTATGCTGAACCAGAGGTGACTCCTAGAAAGCAAAACTTAAAAATAAAACAAAGGGGAAAAATGAGCATGATGTCAGAGGCTGCACTGCAGAGAAACTAGACTTCAGAGAGAATTAGTCCAGGAAAGTCACTAAACAAATTGAACAAAACAAAGCAGAAAAACAGCAACAGGCCCTCTGGGTGGGTAAACAGAATCCAGAGTTTCTACACTATATTTAAAATACCTAGTTTGCAACAATGATGAGCCTTGTCAAATAAAAAAAAAACAAACAAAAAGACAAAGAACAGGAAAGTGTGACCATGGAAAAGAAAGAAATCAGGCAATAGAAATTACTTTTGAGGGAGTCCAGATGTTGTACTTGTCAGATAAGGATTTATAAGCAGTTATTATAGAGATATTCAAAGAACTAAAGGAAACCCATGTTTTATGACTTAAAGAAAAGTATGATGACAATGATAAAGAATGTCAAATGAAAAGATAGAATATATTTAAAAAAGAGAACCACATGGAAATTCTGGATTTGAAAAATATAACATAAGTGAAAAATTAATAAGAGAGGGTCAACAATACACTTGACATAGTAGAAGATAGAATTACTGAACTGGAAGACAGATCAATAGGAAGTACACATTCTAAGGAAGAGAAAGTAAAAAGAGTGAAGAAAAATAGACACACGTAGAACACAATTAAGCTCACCAACATATGTGTAATGGAAATACCAGAAGGAGAGGAGAGAAAGGGACAGAAAAATTATTCATAGAAATGATGGCTTAAAAGTTCCCAATTATGATAAAATACATTTATCTAAACATCCAAGAAGTTCAATGAGCTCCAAGTAGGATAAACTAAACACTTCCACACCTAGAGATATAGTCAAAAGTTGAATGTAAAGCCAAAGAGAAAGTCTTGAAGGCAGCAAGAAAAAAAATGACCCATCATAAAAAGCAACCCCAGTAAGTTTGAAACTGTTTTTGCAATAAATAAACCTTATCTTAAAAAAAGAAAGAAAGAAAAAAAGAAAACTGACTTGTCATCAGAAACCATGGATATCATGGGACAGGAGGATGACATATTCAAAGGGATAAAAATTAACCAATAATGCTCTATCTGGAAAAGCTAACTTTTAAAAATGTAGGAGAAATAAAGATGTTCCCAGTTAAACCAAGATAGGGAGAATATGTATATTGCAGACCTGCTTTATAAGAAAAACTAAAAGAAATCCTTCAGGCTAAAAGCAAGCAACATTGGGCAGTAATTTGAATCCATGCAAAAAAATAAAAAACAAAAAACAGTGCAGATAAAGTAATTATGTAATAACTATAAAAGGCAGTATAATTACATATTCCTTCTCCCTCTTAGTTGATTTTTAAAAGCAATAGCATACTGAAACAATGATGTGCACACCTATCACCTAGATCTTATACCACTTTCCAATAAAAGGAACTGGAGAATACTTGGAGAAATGGCTGATCCTAGAACTAGGCAAAAAAAATATGTAAGATGAGCCTGGAAAATCTTGTAGTTCCAGAAAGTAAGGAATTGCTGCTAAAAAAACAAAAAAAACAAACAAAAAACCCACCTACAATGAAGGGGATATGTCAAAGGGATACTGTAGTCAACTGAAAGAGGTCCCAATGGCCAACACTAGAACAACTTAAGCATAAAATGATAATAATAAAGTAGTAATGAACTGTATCCCTAGGTATAAAATGAATATCCATGAGTTTATACAGGTAGAAATAAATGATTGAATAAACATATAAACAGGGAGAATAGACAACTCTTTCATGCAGAAGAATTCCAAATAATTTATGTTGCTACTCTTCCTTCAGGTAGATGTAGTATAACTTCCCATTCTTTAAGTAAGGTCTGTGCATAATGGCTTCTTTGAAAAAGTACAGTTTAGAAAGGGGGTAAAAAAGAGTAATTTACAGTGAGGAAAGCTGACAAACACTACCTTAGCCAGGTGATGAAGGTTAACATCAACAGTGATAAGTCAATGTTGATAGTATGTCCCTTGATATGATATGATGAAAGGGAATTTCACTTCTTGATCTTCCCTTCAAAAACCTATAACCCCAGTTTAATCATGTGAAAAACATCAAATACCCACAAAGGAACATTCTACGAAATGACTAACCAGTACTCCTCAAAACTGTCAAGGTCATCTAAAACAAGGAAAGGAGTCAAAGGAAAGAAGAGTGTAAAGGGATGTACCAACTAAATGTAATGTCATATCCTGGATGGCATCCTGGAACAAAAAAAGGACATTCAGTAAAAACTAAAGAAATCTGAATAGTATGGACTTTACTTAATAATAATGCATCAATATTGGTTAATTGTGTCATTAATGTAATATATTAATAATAGGGGACATTGTGTGGGGGTATATGGGAAATCTCTGTACTCTATTTGTAATTTGTCTATAAATCTAAAACTACTTCTAAAATAAAAGTTTACTTAAAAAGCCATAGTACTAACATCATATTTAATGGTGAAAATCTTCCCATTAAGATCAGGAACAGTGCAAGGATGTCCCCTCTTACCACTCCTTTTCAAAATTTCACAGGAAGTCCTAGATGATGCATTAAGACAATGAAGGGTATACATTTTGGGGTGGGAGAAAGAAAAAATGTCTTTGTCTGCAAATGACATGATGATCTATGTAGAAAATTTGAAAGAATTGACAAAACTAGAACTAATAAACAATTATAACAAAGTTGCAGGATACAAGGTGAATATAGAAAAGTCAATTACTTTACTGAATACCAGCAATGAACAAATGGAACTTGAAATCAAAAACACAATACTATTTATGTAAGCACCCCCCAAAATGAAATACTTAGATATAAATCAAACAAAATATGTATAAGAGCCATATGAGGAAAACTCCAGAACCTCTGATGAAAGAAATCAAAGAAGAACTAAATAAATGGATAGATATTCCATGTTCATAGAAAAACTTGATATTGTCAAGATGTCAGTTTGCTCCTATTTAATTTATAGATTCAGTGCAATCCTATTCAAAATTCCAGGAAGTTATTCTGTGGATATTGATAAACTAGTTTGAAAGTTTATATGGAGAGGCATTAAGGAGGGCACGTATTATATGGAACACTGGGTATTATATGCAAACAATGAATCATGGAACACTACATCAAAAACTAATGATGTACTATATGGTGACTAACATAACATAATAAAAGAAAAAAAAAGAAAGATTATATGGATAGGCATTAAGGAGGGCACATATTGCATGGAGCAGTGGGTATTATACACAAACAATGAATCATGGAACACTACATCAGAAACTAATGATATACTATATGGTGACTAACATAACATAATAAAAAAAAAAGAAAGATTATATGGAGAGGCAAAAGACCCTGAAATAGCCAACACAATGTTGAGGAAGAACAACGTTGGGAGGTCTGACACAATCTGACCTTAAGATTTACAATAAAGCTACTAATCAAAACAATGTGGTATGGGCAAAAAACTGGACAATTAGATCAATGAAACAGAATGGAGAGCCTAGAAATAGATCCACATAAATATGGTCAATTGATCTTTGAAAAAAGAGCAAAGGCAATACAATGGAAAAAAGGTAGTTTTTTCAACAAATGGTGTTGGAACATATGCAAAAAAATAAAATGAATCTAGACCTTAAACAGACCTTACACTGCAAAAATTGACTCAAAATATATCATAAACCTAAATGTAAGATGTAAAGCTCTAAAACTTCTAAAAAATAACATAGGATAAAACCTAGATGACTTGGGGTAAGGCAGTGAATTTTCAGATATAGCACCAAAGACATGATTCATGAAAGAAACAGTTGATAAGCCGGACTTCATTAAAATTAAAAACTTCTGCTCTGTGAAAGACATTGTCAAGACAATGAGAAGACAAGTCACAAACTGGGAGAAAATATTTGTAAGGATATATTTGATAAAAGACTGTTATCCAAAATATACAAAGAACCTTAAAACTCATCAATAAGAAAACAACTCAGCTTAAAAATGGGCCAAAGATCTTGACATCTCACCAAAGAAGATATACAAATGACACACAAGCATATGAAAAGATGCTTTACATCATATGTCATCAGGGAAATGCAAACTAAAACAACGATGAGATACCACTGCAAACCTATTAGAATGACCCAAATCCAGAACACTGATAACACCAAATGTTGGCAAGGATGTGGAGCAACAGAAGTTCTTATTTATTGTTTGTGGGAATGCAAAATGGTACAGACACTTTGCAAGGCAGTTTGGCATTTTCTTACAAAAGTAAATATACTTTTAACCATATGATCCAGCAGTTGCCCTCCTTGATATCTACCCAAAGGTGCTGAAAACTTATGTCCACACAAAAGCATGCATACAGATTTTTATAGTAGTCTTATTCATAATTATCAAAACTTGGAAGCAACCAAGATGTCCTTCAGTAAGTCAATGGATAAATAAACCATGGTACATCCAGACAATGGAATATTATTCAGCACTAAAAAGAAATGAGCTATCCATCCGTGAAAAGACATGGAGGAACCTTAAATGTATATTAATAAGTGAAAGTAGCCAATCTGAAAAGGCTAAGTGCTATATGATTCCAACTATATGAAAGGCAAAACTATGGACACAATAAAAAGATCTGTTGTTGCCAGGGGCTGGGGGTGAGTGAAGTTGGGTTGAATAATCAGAGCACAGAGGATTTTTAGGGCAGTGAAAATACTCTGTGATACTATAATGATGGATACATGTCATTATACATTTTTCCAACTGATAGAATTCAATACTAAGAGTGAACCCTAATGTATACTATGGACTTTGGGTGATTGTGATGTATCAATGTAGTTTCATCAGTTGTAACAAATGTACCACTCTGGGGGGATGTAAATAATGGGGAGGCTATGAATGTGTAAGCAAGGAATATATGGGAAGTTATCATACTTTTCTATCAATTTTGCTGTGATCCTAAAGCTGCTCTAAGAATTAAAATATTTTTAAAAAGCAATAGCATAATATATCTGTAGTATTGACAATAACAGCACAAGGCAGAAGAAGGGACAGAAGTTAGATTACAGCAAGGAAATGACACCAGAGGGTAACTTCATGCACAGGAAAAAAATGAAAAATAATGGAAATGGTGAATAAGAATGTTAATACAAAAATCATTACATATATTTTCTCCTTCTTTGTCTTAGATTCTTCAAAAGACACTGGATTACAAAGCAATCATTATACTACTAAATTCTTGGGTTTTCCACATTTAAAAAATTATGTTTTAATATATAAATAAACAGGAATGCAGGGCTGGTTTAGCATTCAAAAATCAACTAATGTGAGCACCTGGCTGGCTTGGTCAGTAGAGCATATGAATCTTAATCTCAGGGTTGTGAGTTCAAGCCCCACATTGGGTGTATAACTTACTTTAAATAGATGATAGATAGGTAATAGATAGATAGATAGATAGATAGATAGATAGATAGATAGGTAGGTAGATAGGTAGATAGAAATGAAAAAAAAAAAAAGCAATGGTCAGGAGAAAAGTCATGGCCCACGAATACTTAAAAAACACCAAAAATCAACTAACATAACACATTATATTAGTAGAAAAGAGGGCAAAAACATTATCTCAATAGATGAAGTAAAAGCATATGAAAAACATGGGAAACACTCATGATAAAAACCCTCAACAAGCTAGGAAGATAAGACAATTTCTTCAAAATGATAAAGAGCATTTATTAAAAACCCAGAGCTAACATGATAATCGTGCAAATCAGATTGCTTCTCCCAAATATTAAACAAGAAAAGGATGTCCACTATTATCTCTTCTATTCAACATTGTACTGGAGGCTCTAGCCAAAGTAAGTGAGCAAGAAAAATAAATAAAAGGCATCCAGATTGGAAAAGAAGAGGTTAAATTCTATTCATAGATTACGTGATCTTGTATACAGAAAACTTAAATAAAAAAAAAAAAACACCTAAAACTAGTGAGTTAAGCAAAGCAACAAAATTACAAGGTAAATGTACAAAAGTCTATTGTATTTCTATATACTAGGAACGAACAATCTAATAATAAAATTAAAACAATTTTATTCATAGTAGCATCAAAAAAATTAAAAACATGAATAAATATAACAAGTACAAAACTTATACATTGAAAACTACAAAATGTTGGCCAAAAAATTAAAGAAAACCTCAATAAATGGAAACACATCCCAATTTAATGGATGAGAAATGTCAATGTTGTTAAGATAGCAGCAATCCACAGTTTGGTTCACAGATCCAATGCAAACCATATCAAAATCCCAGTTTTTATTTTTTTTAGATATTGAAAAGTTGATACCAAAATTCATATTAAAATAAAAAAAGACACAAAACAGTGAAAGCAATCTTGATAAAGATGAAAGTTAGAGGACTTAAACTTACTCATCTCAAAACTTACTACAAAACTACTGTAAACAAGACACTGTGGTACATACATAAGAACAGACATTTAGATCACTGGAATGGATTTGAGATTTCAGAAATAAACTCTAACATTTATGGTGAATTGATTTTTTGACCAGATGATGCATAGAAGAAGAAAGCCATACAATTAACTCAATTGATGCACTAAAAAAGACTTGATAAAATTCAGCAAACTTTCATGAGAAAAACACTGAAAAAAAGGGCATCTATGGAAAATCCACAAGTAACATCATACCTAATTGTGAAAGACTGAAAGCTTTACCCTATTCAAGAACAAGACAAAAATGTCCACTCTTGCCACTTTTATTCAACATTGTTCTAGAATTTTTAGCCAGGACAACCAGGCAAGAAAAAGAAATAGAGGTCATCCATACACAGATGACATGATTGAATATATAGAAAATCCTAAACAATAAGAAAAAATCTATTAGACATGGTAAACAAAATCAGCAAATTTGCAGGATACATGATCAACATTTAAAATACCAATTGTATTTCTTTTTTTAAAAAGATTTTATTTATTTGACAGAGAGAGAGACAGTGAGAGAGGGAACACAAGCAGGGGGAGTGAGAGAGAGAAGCAGGCTTCCTGCTGAGCAGGGAGCCCGATGTGGGGCTCAATCCCAGGACCCCAGGATCATGACCTGAGCTGGAGGCAGACGCTTAAGGACTGAGCCACCCAGGCGCCCCTACCAATTGTATTTCTACATAAAAGCAATTAATAATCCACACATGAAATTAAGAAAATTTCATTTCCAATACTATAAAAAAAATACTCAGGAATACATTTAACCAAGGAAGTACAAGACTTGTACACTGAAAACTACATAATGTTGAAAATAATTAAGAAAAACCTAAATAAATTGAAAGGCACCCTATGTTCATGGATTGGAAGACTTAATATTGTCAAGATGGCAACACTTCCCAAAGCAATCTGCAGATTCAGTGCAGTTCCTATCAAAATCCCAATGGCGTTTTTTGCAGAAATGGATAAGCTGGGTATTCATTTCATTCATTCATATTCCTTTAATGTTAATTCTAAAATCCATATTAAATTACATGTACTCTCTTTAGCCAAAACAATCTTGAAAAATAACAAAGTTGGAGGACTGACTCCTCTTCAATTCCAAATTTAATACAAAACCACAGTATTCAAGACAATGTAGTACTGGCACAAGGAAAGGCATATATATATATGTATATATATATATATATATATGCAATAGAATTGAGAGCCCAGCAATAAACCCATACATCTATGGTTATTACCATATGATCCAGCAATTCATTAGATATCTACCCAAAAAAAATGAAAACATTGTCCACACAAAAATTTGTACATGAATGTTCATAGCAGTATCATTCCTAATAGCCAAAATGCAGAAATGTCCCAAATATCGTTCAGCTGGTGAATGGATAAACAAAATGTGATATATCCATACAATGGCAAACTATTTGACAACAAAGTGAATTGAAGTGCTGATACATGCCACAACATGGATGAACCTTGAAAACATTATGCTAAGGGAAATAAACCAGACATAAAAGACCATATGTTTTATGATTCCATTTATAAGAAAGGCAAATCTATACCAACAGAAAGTGATTAGTGGTTGCCTAGGACTGGGAGTGGGAACACGGACTGTGTATGAGCTCAAAGTTTCTTTGAGAGTGTTGGACATGTTCTAAAATTAGATGTGGTGATGGTTGTACAACTCTGTAAATGCACTAAAAACCACTGAATTGCACTTAAAATTGATGAATTTTATGGTATAATTGTATGGTGTGTAAATTATATCTCAATAAAGCTGTTAATTAAAAAATTATAAATGTTTCCCTAAATGCTACATATTGTCACAAGACTTCATTGTACTTTGACATATATATATACATACATATATGTGTGTACCTATATGTATATGTATGTAGGAAATGATGGAAAGGGAGCAAGATAGAAAATAGAACCTGCTCCCCTAGTCTTTCTTCTATAATTGGAATTTCAAAACAAACTGTCTGTGAGTAGGAATCTCCTGTTCTCAGACTGGGACAGACATACATATGACCAGGTTTCTCATTTGGGCTCTATTTCAGAATTGTACAGATATATAAATAGGGAAGCCTGGCGGGGGGAGGGGGGGTTGTAAGACCTTCCTGTTCTTTGGGAGTGTGGGCTTCCCAGGAGTGCATTGTTTGCTGCCTTTACCTGTGAAGTGCTTTTGGTACATTTCAGGGCTTTAATTTCCTCGGTCACTGGGGAGAGCCCACACCTTGGTCTTGTGCGGCACTATGGCAGCTGCTGATGACCAGAGCAAAGTCGATCTGAGTGCTGACTGCTGAGGAGCCAAGGGCTAGAGCTGGCCAGGGTGTCAGCCTTCCCTTAGGTACACTCGCCCTAGCCGTAGCCCTGCCCCCCAACAGCCACATTCCATGGCCTTCCCGGAACACTGCCGTGGGCCCCCACACTGGATTTCCCTCCCTCCTCTGGACGTTTACAGAAACATCTTTTCTGCATTGCTACAAACCTTCATTTTCTCTCCCCCTCTGCTATTACTTAACTCAAGGACAGAGGAAATAGCCGCAGTCCAGAAACACACTTAATAAGAAAAAAAAAAGAAGAAGAAGAAAAAAAAGAAAGAGAAGAAGCCCCAAACCCATCCCAAATCTTTAAGAAAACAATCCTGTAGGATTTGGCTTTGAAATGCCATGCAATGTGGGGAATGTGAAACATGTGCTAATCAGGGCCCTTTCTGCTTGGAGCCTACCTGACTTCTCTCCACCCTCCCCAGCCAGCTGGGCTAGGCTAGGCCCAGGGGAGCTACAAAGCCGCTAGCTTAGAAGATGGAGACAAATGGGGAGGCCCCAAAGGACAAAGCAAGACTTGTTACCAGTCTTGAGGCCAGAGCAACAGGGCTGTGGGGGTAGATGCTGCAAAGCCTGGAATCTCAGCTTTGAAGTTAAACTGAGGCTGACTTGCAGTGACTGCTCTGGAGGCAGCATTTTCTGAGCTGAGCCTCCATTTGCTTCACCACCCTGACCCTGGCCTTCACTATTGCCATACTTTTCCAACTGGGTCTCCCTGCGGCCAGGAGTGCCTTTTCTGAACTGTCTGCCCACATGGCTGCCACAGAAATCTTTCCAAAACAGATCCGATCTCTGCTCCCATCTAGTCTCTCATCTCCTTCGGAGAAAACCCACAATTCTTAATATGATATAGGAGACCCTGTATAAACTGGCCTCATCTTCCATCACCTGTCTTCATTCTCAGGTAACCCCCCCCCCAAACTATTTACCATTTTCTTGAACTGCTTTTTTCTTGCCTACATCAGCCCCTTTGCATCTGCTATTCCTTCAGCCAGTAGTGAATAACCTTTTCCTGTTTTCCCCATTAAGATATGACCCACTCATCATTTAAGAGCAAGTGCTTCTGTGAAACCTTAGGCTTACTGGGGAGGGTTTTCATGACTTAGGCTGCTTGCTTCTTGTTGCCAGAGCTCAATGAACATACTTCCGAAAGGCAGAGTGGTGCAATGGAAAGAGCCCAGATTATGGAGTCAGCCAGACTGTGTGATAATGGGTAAATGACTTAATCTCTCTCTGAGCTTCAGTTTCCTCATCTGTAAAATGGAAATATGATTCCCAACAGGGCAAAGGAGGTCATGTTGATAAGTGCCACGCACAGTGCCTGGTACATTTTAGGTACTTAGGTAATGTTACATGTTGTAAAAGAAATAGAAAAATGATTCCTTTATCCTTAGTTGGGAGTCTAAGGAGGCTTTTCTCACCAGGCAACCCAGTGGGTGGTGTTCTTTGGGACCTGCTTTATCTAGTTGTGTTCTTGGGGTCCACCTGCCTTTGGCCACACCCATGCCTAAAGGGTATCCTGCCTTCCTGGGAGCAGCTATCAGCTGCCTTCCCATTTATATTCCTTAGAAATCTTTATTGGCAGTATGAGGGAGGAGGGATGAAATTTTAGCACCTCTTTCTTCTCTTCTCATGCCCTAGTTTTGCTCCCAAGCTGCAAAGAGATTGTCTAGCAAGTCACTCCCATGTTGGCCTCACTCTGGCCTACAACCTCCTCCCTAGTCTTTTTATCCTGCAATTGGGATTTCAGAAATGAAAATGTCCATGAGTTGGAATCTTCTATTCTCAGATTGGGATGGACATGCACATGAGCTGGTTTCTCATCTGGACTCTATTTCAGAAATGTACACAAGATGTCAAAAATATACCACTTGGAACCAGAGCAGTATTTATTTTTTAAAAAATAGGGCAAAAAGTTTCCTTGCTTCAGTTCCTACTGGAATGTAAAATAACTATGTGCTGATGCTGCACTTTGACAGCATTGATTTAGTTACCCTCAGGGTCACTGGATGAGTTGTGCATGGACACACACACACACACACACACATTGAGAGTGCTTTCTTGTGAACTGGGAATTTCAGGCATTCTGATGCCAGAGTAAGGCTTTATTGGATCAAGTCGTCCATTAACAACACTTTACTAAATGTTCCCTTGTGTGCCAAGTGTTGTGCTAGGCAGAAAGAAGAAAAGAAGGCAGGGAAGCAGAAGTCACAGATGGAGTAATCAGAACACAACAGGAGAGAATAAAGAAAGCACTAAGGCAATAATACAGACTAAATATTAGAGGAGAAGGGGTTGGGGTTACTGAACTGGAGTCCCAGGGCAAATTTCCTGGAGGGGATGCTGAAACCAGAGCAAGGCTTTGAAGGATAGGATTGGAGTCATCTGCAGTATTCTCTTAGAAATGTCCATTAGAATGGATTGAATGAGGGGTGCTTGGCTGGCTCAGTAGGTGACATGCAACTCTTGATCTCAGGGTTGTGAGTTCGAGCCCCACATCAGGCGTAGAGATCATTTAAAACTAAAATCTTTTTTAAAAAGAATGGATTGAATGCTGAGCGAAATAAGTCAATCAGAGAAAGACATGTATCATTTGATCTCACTGATATGAGGAATTCTTAATCTCAGGAAACAAACTGAGGGTTGCTGGAGTGGTGGGGGGTGGGAGTGATGGGGTGGCTGGGTGATAGACATTGGGGAGGGTATGTGCTATGGTGAGTACTGGGAATTGTGTAAGACTGTTGAATCACAGACCTATACCTCTTAAACAAATAATACATGATATGTTAAAAAAAAAAAAAGAAGAAGATAGCAGGAAGGGAAAAATGAAGGGGCGGAAATCGGAGGGGGAGACGAACCATGAAAGACTATGGACTTTGAGAAACAAACTGAGAGTTCTAGAGGGGAGGGGGTTGGGGGGATGGGTTAGCCTGGTGATGGGTATTAAAGAGGGCACGTACTGCATGGAGCACTGGGTGTTATGCACAAACAATGAATCATGGAACACTTCATCTAAAACTAATGATGTAATGTATGGGGATTAACATAAGAATAAAAAAATAAATAAATAAAAATAAAATAAAATAAAATAAAAGATCATAAAAAAACTAATGATGTAATGTATGGTGATTAACATAATAAAATAAAAAAATAAAAAGAATGGATCGAATGAGTGTTCATGTGCAGGAGGTGGAAGTAAGAATGATCTGGAATTATTCTGAAGGAGCCCATATGGAAGGTTGAGGGGAACACGAGACTAAGAGGCAGAAGGCATCTTAGTTCTAGCACCACCACTGACTAATTGTGAGTGACGTTGGACAAGTCCTTCTCTCTGAACCTCAGTTTCCCCAGCCATACAGTCTAACTAAATAATACCAATCTTACCCACCTCCTAGGACCATTGTTAAGAAAACAAATGAGATCATTGTGTGACTGCTTGGAAAAGTAGGAAGGACTATCCACAACATATGTTGGTATTATGAAGGTAGGTGTTTATACTATAGCCACTCTCCTGCAGCTGGGAATAGGATGACCTCAGTATTTGAATGAATTTTTCTTGGCAGGACTCTTGCCTGCCATAATTATAGCCTGCCAGCCACTAGTTCAGTGTGCATACTTAAAGAGGATTGGTCACACAAGTATGCACGTGTGTGTGTGGGTGTGTGTGTGGGTGTGTGTGTGTAAGCTTGCATTGGGCTAGGATAGTGGAGCCATGACAGCAAGAAGACTGGAGAACTATTAGGAACAAAGGTGATATGTAGAGATGGGGATTTGTGCAAGCATCTTTGGGCCTCTTATAGAAATGACATGCCCTGTTGAGACTGCGTTAAGCCCCATTATCTATCTTCCTGGTGTATTGCAAAGCCTTTCTACTTATCTCCCTGACTTCATGCTACTCCAAACCAGCCCATTCACCACACTGCTGCTAACGTGTTCTTTCCAACACACATGGGATTCCTGGGCTCCTGGATGCCAAGGGTAACATTCATGCTCATTCACATGACATTAAAGTAACCACACATCTTGTTAAAATTGTGGAATACTTTGATACCAGCTGCTCCTCTGAGTCCCCTCAAGAGCCCTTCTGCTGCCCTGTTCCCCACTTCTGGACCTCTTTTTGACCTCCTCAGGACCCAGAAACTAAAGGGATAGTGCCCAGCACAGCAGGGAGCCTGGAGGACACTATTCCATGGGTTGACCTGCATCTATTCTGCTTGGTCAGTGCTCCTGCTGTTTGGGGTTTTAAATAGTTTGAGAATTACCTCTGCATTCATTGTTCATCTCATCCCAGCTCACCATTCTGGCCTCATCTTTGACAAGTTCTCCCCACAGATGTCAACAACACTGAAATTCTCATATTCCATGTCTGAATTTATACACCTGTCTCTCTCACTATGCTGGAAACTCCTTGAGGGCAGGGACAGGGGCTCCCTTATCAATGTAGTCCCAAAGCCCAGCTCAGGACCCAACACATAAGTGGATGCTTGATGTTTGTTTCTTAACACAGAGAATGCTAGTAGATGGGACCATTCTATTTGTAATCTTATAAACTAGTCCAGGGTCCAGCCCTGTAGCTGGTGCAAGGCACTTTCCTGGTCTTAATACATACCTCATGAATGCTCATTACATTTCCAGTATCCTTGAAAGAGAGAGAAAGTACTATTTCCATTCTATTACTGGGGAGATGGAAATATTTCAGGAGTGTGTCTCAACCACACAATGAATGCTTAATAGAACTGAGACATAAAGTCATGTCTCTGGAACTTTTCCTTACCCACAGTGCTGTAAAACCCTTTGGGATTTGGGGGTAAAAACTGTTGCCCTAGTGTGAGTAATTGTAGACAGCTGACTTCTGGGGAGTTGTTGGCTTACAGTCTCTCTCAGGGGACCTGAGGACTATCTGTTGGAAGTGATGTAAATGTTCTTGCCCCTTCTCCTCCAGCACTGCCAGGAGAGACACTGGCTTGTGGAGCCAGGTGGGGAATATTCATTACATCTCTCTTGATTTGGTTGCCAGCTTCTGCCTCATTAACATGGCTCATAACTGGTGGTCCCTTGAGCAACAAGTTAACTTTTGTTTCACGAACCTTTCGGACAAGCTTCCCATCATTCCTATCCCCATGAGAAGAGTCAACTATAGCCAGCCAAGTTGTGAGTTCTGTCAAGAAGCCCAGACTGGGAGAATGGCTGAGCCCTGGCTTCAAAGAACTCAGTCTTCCTTGGGAAGCAGGCCTCATACATCAGGCATGACTTAGGCTGCAAGTAACTGAAAATCTGACTCTAACTAGAAATTATCTCACATGAAAGGAAGTCCAGGGAGAGGTTGGTAGGTTCAGCTTCTCATGACTGTCAGCAGGTACTAGGATAAATAGTTACCTTGTTCTCATCTAGCAGAAGAGAGAAGAATCAAATAACTAGTAAGTCCAGGAAACCACATTGGTGTCAAATATGCCCAGTTCTGTCTCTATAGATAATAGAGAAACATGAGCACTGGAGAACAATAGGGTAGATTCAGAGTACCCACTGAGTTCATATTAACAGTGTGGACTTACACAAGTTAATTCACTGCTCTGAGCCAGTTCCCTCATGTGACAAATGACAATTGTTACAGTATCTGACTTTCTTCCTAACAGGCGTGCAGTGGGGATCATGTGACAACGTGAAAGCATTTGGTAAGCTGTATAAAGTGCCATATACCTTTGAGACCTTTTTAAATTACTATCGTCAGAGAAGATGTACACAGAACACCTACTGTGTACAAGGCACTATTAGATTACAAGGTTAAATCAAACCTCATCAATAACCTCAGGTTCCTCCTCTTGCGTTATGGGTGGGAATACAAACTGGTGCAGCCACTGTGGAAAACAGTATGAAGGTTCCTAAAAAAGTTAAAAGTAGAACTACCCTATGATCCAACAATCATACTACTGACATTTACCTCCAAATACAAAAACATCAATCCAAAGGGATATATACATACCCCTATGTTTATAGCAACATTATTTACAATAGCCAAGATATGGAAGCAGCCCAAGTGTCCATTGATAGATGAATGGATAAGAAAGATGTAGTGTGTGTGTGTGTGTATGTGTGTGTGTAATATTCAGCCATTAAAAAGAATGAAATCTTGCCATTTGGAATGATATGGATGGAGGAGCCAGAGAGTAAAACACTAAGTAAAATAAGGCAGTCAAAGAAAAATACCAAAAAAAAAAAAAAAAAGACAAATACCATATGATTTCACTCATATGTAGAATTTAAGAAACAAAACAAATGAACAAAGGGAGGGGGGAAAGAGAGAGAGACAAACCAAGAAATGGTCTCTTAACCATAGAGAACACACTCATGGTTACCAGAGGGGAGGTGGGTGGGAGGATGGGTGAAATAGGTGATGGGGATTGAGGAGTGTACTTGTCATGATGAGCACTCGGTGATGTATGGAATTGTTGAATCACTATCTTGTACACCTGAAACTAATACAAGACTGTAAACTAACTGGAATTAAAATAAAAACTTAAAAAATAACCTGAAGTTCCCCTAAACAATTCAACAAGATTCTACTAAGCACCCATAGGTGCCGGAGACACAGATATGAGAAAAAACTTAGTCTCTGCCCGCAGGGAGCCTCCAGGAGAGCAGGAGATGGGCCCATGAACAGACAGCTTCAATACAATGTGGTAAGTGCATGGAACAATAGAGGTGTGTGCAGAGTACTTTGGGAGTACACAGGAGTTACTGACCTATCCAGGCTACATGGGGAAGGAATGGGGTAGTGTCAGGACCTTATAAAGCAATAAGAAGATAAGAAATGTACCATGTAACGTAGATACATGTAGAGCAGAACCTCCAAACAGCCTTCTTACTTTGTACTTTAGGAGAAAACTAAGGAGTAGAGTCTGTAAAAAACAATGAATAAACAATGGGTGATGAATTCTTTTTTCCCTTCTCTCCATATGTTGTGGTTAACCCACACATACTCCCCAGAGCTTCCAGTCCACATCTACAGTCTGAAATCTGAGCATCTCCATACATAATGGGGTCTCAAATTGTCATTGAACACTGACCCTCGCTGGCAGAACAGTATCCTCTAGTGCCTTCATGATCTTCCATAGCATATCCTCTGGCAACTGCAGAAGGTTAAGCCCCTGATAACTGGTTGGGGCATGTGTATCAGCTTTTGCAGAAAAGATTATTTAGGACCGTAGAGTCTCACATATCCTATGATTAAAAATTACAATCCCCTATCATACACTGCCATCTGAACACACTTTAAAACTATATTTATAAAGGGTTTGTGTGCATTTTTAAAACGACAAAATATACTTTAAATATAAAGCAACCTTTTCGTTTCTTCAAGTGCTGTTTTCATTGACCTCATCAGCTCCCTGAACTGTGTAATCCCTGCTGGTGGCGCTGTGACGATGGGGTATATAAAGTCTGTAGAATCTAATCCTTGGACCAAACCTCAGGGTTAGATGTTGAGTCCCAGTGATAGTACCTTGCCCAAGGTCATACTGCTACTAAGTGGCAGAACTAGGATTTGAATTGGTGCCTAGCCCAGAGTAGAGTCTCAGCTCATGTATGTTGTTTGTGGAATGAATTAATTAATGAAAGGTCTTTCTGATCACTCTTCTGTGGAGATCTCTGCTGCCCACAGCTGCCTCTTAAAATGTCTTAATTAGAGCCTGATTGGATTTGACCACTAGAGAGTCTGCTGCACTTTTGGTGCATGGTTTCCTGTGCTATGAAGAGCATTGCTGTTCAGCAGGCTCATAAAGCACCCTCCTGGACAGCCTCTCGGGCCCAAATTTCTGCTCTTTGGCAGACTCTGTGCTTTATTACCTCCTGAGGTACCTAGCCACCTGCCTGTTCTCAGGTTGCATTCCCGGGACCCACTGTTTGACAGTGCTTTCCTGGGGGACACAGCCATCCCCCGTTGCCCTAAACCAGCTAAGGGACTCACAAAAGCCCGAGACAACCACTTGGATGGGCCTGGCCTTGAAGAATGGAAGGCTTCCCCTCTTGCACACCAATTAGTGATGTGATCTGCATTAAGTGGAAGAGTGCTGAGAGAATCCTTTCAGAAAATAAACGGAAACCAAGAAGGGGTGTGCACGGGCTCAAATGGGTGTGGCAGAACTACCTTAGACCACATTCCAGCTTCATTATTTTTCTTAAATTTTGCTTTATACTCCCTTCAAAGGAAACAGTTGCTTTCTAGCTTTTTTGTTTGTTTGCAAAAGGGGGTTTCCAAACCAAAACATGGTTGAATGTCAGGCGAATCAGTTAAAAACATTTGAGTCCTATACAAACACCATAATCTAAGGTCTTGGCCCAAGCTGCAGACAATTCCCAAGAAACAAAAAGTGCTCAGCAATTAAGTTGAAGTTGCCCTGAGAGATTTTCCAAGGTTGAGACCCTGTGGGTCTCAAGGGAGTGAGGAACAAGACGCACTTCATTGAGAGCTCCCTACTCAATATAGCTCTCATTAAGAGCTCAGCCATTTAAATGTAATTCCAACAATTAACCACTCTGAGGAAGGTGTTCTCCCCATGTAACAGATAAGGAAGCAAGTTTCAGAGTGGTGGAGTGACTTGCCCAAGGTTAATACCACTAAATGGTGGAGCCAGGATTTGAACTAGGGCCTAGCACAGAAAGTCTCAGCTCATGTATATTGTTTGTGGAATGAATAAATTAATGAGAGGTCTTTCAGACAATTAAATCCAGGAGCATTTTTCTTGCCTGTTTGTGATTCTGATATTTTATAACAAAAGTTTTCAAACATACAGGAAAACTTAAAGAATTTTACCTTAAACACTCGTATACCCATCATTTAGATTCTACTATTAACATTTTACTATATTTGCTTTATCACATTATCTATTCATGTATTGATTCCCTCTGTCTATCCATCAATCCCTATTATTTTCTGATACATTTCAAAGTAAATTGATGTCAGTATAGGTCCCTATAAATATTCCAGCATGCATACCACTGATGTTTGTTTACAATTCTCTTTTCTTTTGAAGTAAAATTTACATACATACTACGAACTTTACAAATCTTCAGTGTATCTTTGTATATCCCAAGCCCCTACCAATATATAGATCACCGTCAACCCAGAAATTTACCTCATGTATGTTGTTCTTAAATGCTGTGCCACTTCCCTAACTTAACCAGCAGCTCTTTTGGCAGCTAGACGTCAATGATTCTAACTGGGAAGCTGTGTTGAGATAGCTTTTCCTTCACTGACTGATGCTCTGGGGGAGAACCAGGTGGCACTTAACAAGATCTGGTCCTTAGGGCCCTTCACTTTGATAAATCTCACCTGGAAGCATTTCTTCTCCTTTCAAACAAACATTTGTGAACGGGTTGCCTGTTGATTACAGCAATTTATCAGTTTGAACTGAGGTGAAACAATGAATTTGTTTTATTTTATTGTAATTTAATGTCAGTAAATGCATAAATGCTAGCATTAATGGCTGCTCTTTTCAGCAGGGACTCTTTCATCTGTGTTTGCTTAAAAATAAAAATAATGCTGTTAACCATAAAATGTTCCTGGCTTGGTGAGCTCCAGTCAGTTCATTGAAACCCAGATCGGGGCTAAGAGCTAAAATATACACAGAACACTCAAAGGAGTGTGTGTGCCTGAGTAGGATATAGATAACCCAAAGGGCCTTTGGCCTATTTGAAAAAGGCGTATTGGACCAGATAAGCTGTATTACCTCCTGGAAACCCAGGCTTCGAGTAATTTGATATGTAGTAAGAATCTGGCTATTCCATGATTCGGGAAATGTGAGAGGCATTATAGGCTGAATTGGCAGAGATACCGATGGACCTACCAAACATGCCTGTGGCGTTGGTCCTTTGGGTTAATGGTGCCACTGCTGGTTGGCAGTGTGAGCATTGCCACTAGGACTTCTTATCTAGGGATTTTCACAACTTAAAGTTTATCACAGGGGCGCCTGGGTGGCTCAGGCGGTTAAGCGACTTCTTCGGCTCAGGTCATGATCCCGGGGTCCTGGGATCGAGGCCCACGTTGGGCTGGCTCCCTGCTCAGCAGAGGGCCTGCTTCTCCCTCTCCTCCCCGCTCATGCTCTCTCACGCTACCTCTGTCTCTCTCTCTCTCAAATAAATAAATAAATAAATCTTAAAAAAAATAAAGTTTATCACAATCGCCCCCAGAGGATTAAAACACAGATTGCTGGGGCCCACCCCCAGAGTTTGTGACTCATTAGACCTAGAGTGGGTCCTGGAAATTTGCATTTCTAACAAGCTCCCTGGAGATGGTGCTGGTTCGGGGAGCACACTTTTGAGAACCACTGCTTGAACGAATGAACAAATGCATGCATGAATAGGATCCCTTGCCCAAGAGTACATGCTTCCCCTCTCTAACTCTACGGCATTATTTATAGTTGAGTAAGTGAGAACAGACACACCCTGTGTAGCATGTGCCTGCTTCTGCTAAGTTTTAGAGTTGGGGATACCAGAGAGGATATATACATTACCTCTTTCTCCAACCTGCACAGCAAGAATTTGTGCTGGGCTTATTATGACCCTCACTTTTTTCACAGTTCTAACTGATCTTGCCACAGACAAGGAACAAACCCAGACCCCAAACCACATGACACAGTTTTAATTAACTCCCTCCTGTGTCAGGACCCTTAGGAAAAGATAATATGTAGCTATGGAGACCATACGTCCCGCATTTCCTGGGACAGCTCTGATTTCACATATTCTGTCCTTTTGTCCCCATAAATACAATTGTCAGACCATGTCCTGCTTTTGGGTTCAGAAAATATTGTTCCCATATGCATGGCCCTAGGGAGCCAAACACAAGTCTTCAATTTCTTTCCTGAGATTGTGGGGACCAGGGCAAAAGCTTGGCTCTTGGAAAGGGCTGGAGAGTTGGGGTAAATCTAAACATTTGAGATGAGCAACAGGCTGCTTGTTCCTTTTCTTCTCTCTTTTTTTTAAGCCTCAGTGATCCCAGTTACAGATCCTTGAACATTACAAATACGAGATTCTGAGTGTTGAGAAGGACTGAATTGGACCTCTGCTGTCTCTCTTTCTTCCTCCCCCTCCCTACCCCCACACTCACACTCTGGAAGGACCACACAGAAATAGCTCAGACAGAAGAGCCCCTCCAAAGAAGGAAATTCCACAACCGTCACTGACCAGCCACTCAGTCTAGTATTTACCTACCTTCTCTGGCAGGAAGTTCTTCCTTCTTGCTAACATCAGTCTCTCACATTGCAATTTCAGTTTCTTTCCCCCTTGCTCTGCTTTCAATCAAAATTAAGAACAGCTGGTCCTTACCCTCTACATTCTTTATGTGCATAAAAGTCCTATGAAGCCATCCTTCCTGGGCCCAGGTTTAACCATCCTTGGAGCTCCTTTTTCCTTCCTGCATGTATCTGATTTGCCAACCATTTAATGATCTTTGCCATAGGGAAGCAACTTAGGCAGTTTGGGCCAACAGTGCAGCAAAGCCTAAAGCTTTATGACTTGTGCTAATGGACGTGCTAAATGTTTAGTAGAGACTATTTTTGAGCACGCAATTGTGAACAATTTAAAGTGGACTGTACATGGAACCCATTTCCTCTCCCGGCTCCCCCAACAGGGCCTCCCCTTAGCAGCTGAAATGAGTTAGCGGCAATCAGCGCAGAGTAGGAATCCTGTGGTTTCTGCCCTTCCCTCCTGCTGGTTCTATGGCAGCTAGTCTCTTTAAAATGAGCTTTCTCCTTAGTGAGGCTGGTAAATGTGACTTTAGAATCAGCTGGACATGGAGGCTAGGAACCACCTTAGCTGAAAAGCAGGAGGCGCTAGTGCTGAAGCCCCTGGTGAAGTTTGGTGGGGGGGCGGCAGGGGTGAACAGGGATCCATGAGAGGAACTGGACCCAGAATGTTTGCCATCTACAGGATGATGGCACCTCAGAGTTGTACATGCCAGTTTTGCAAGTTTGCGGAGGACTTGTCTGGCTTTTGCTTGTGCTCTTGGCCTTTGTCCACTGTGCCAACTCCGTGAAAGGGAGGCCAGCGATCTGTGGCAGAATCCCAGCTTCGGAGCCAGTTGGGTTCCTAAAGAGAGGAGGTCGCTTGCCATGCAATGGGATTCTCTTCGTCAGGTGGGTTACCTGCCTTCGGTGGGATGTATTCCTGAACCGTTTGCTGCTATCTGACGTCATGCTGCAGGGTGGGTCTAAGAGCCAGGCCAATCAGGGTGAAATAGATCTAGCTAATGGCACTGCAGAGGAAAGGGATAGGGCCAACTCATATTTGCCCTGTTCTCATCTTCTCACTGTTGGCTCCTCCTTTTTAATCAAACCGTAAAAGCTCTTCACAAAGGCTAGCCAGGCAGTTTGTCTCGGCAAAGCTACAGGAGCAGTTAATGTACCCGGCCATAAAGAAGGAAAAGAAAGTGACAGAGAAGAAGAAAAAAAGTTGGCATTTGTATGAGGGTGTCGTTGAAGGCTTCATTACAGATACACTCAAGACATAGACAGGAACAGAAATCGTCTTGGGGTGGGGGTGGGGACAGCAGTTTGATTGAAGCATTAGCTGCCTTGGCACTGAGCCAAGGCAAATTGCCAGAGAACCATTAAACTCTGTGTAATTCCATATAATTCACAGCAGCCACAGGTAATCTGAATCAGACCTGACAAAACTTCCCTGTCACTTATTGTCCATTAGTGCCAAATGTGTACTCTACAGTTACTTAAACTTTTTTAGTCATATCAGGGTGGCCATATTTTCCAAGCCCCAAATCCGGAAACCTGCCTTGACAAAGGCTTTTTTTTTTTCCTGACTTGTGAATTTGTTTATATGAAAAGCCTCGCAAAGGGATAAACACTAAACTACTACACGTTTAAACACTAAACAAATGGCCTTTAAGGAAGGAACTATAGTCACACGAAATTGGGTTAGGGTAAACTCTCATTCAGACATTGTTGAGCCCCCCCCCCACCCCCTGCCGCCATACACCTTTTTAGGGGTCTGAGGGAATTGGTTAACTAAGCACTAAATCAAATTAAAATCTAGTTTAAACCTATCGTCTGGATTTGCTCTTAAAATTTTCAGGGATGGTAGACTGAAAGGGCCTGTTGTAATGTCTGTACACAAGAAGGTGGAGTAGATGTTACTTTGAATTCCCAGATGCTGGGAGCAGTTAAATCTCCCAGTGTTCATGGTCTGTTTGTAAGGGCTTGTGTGTGTTTTAAATTAACTTCCTCAGGCTGAGAATGTTAAAAACGAAGGAGAATCATATATGGATGGATATAAGGTATTGTTACCATGCACCTGAGTTTACTTAAAAGCTTCATTCCTCCCATCGCATTAAGAGTCTAACAGTCCCCACTGGGCATTCACCACAAACAGGAGAAAATTATTGCAAAGCATAATTATTTTGGAATATTCTGAGCCAATAATAATAATGCTTTTTAAAAGACTTGGAGACTTGGGGCGCCTGGGTGGCTCAGTTGATTAAGCGTCGGACTCTTGATTTCAGCTCAGGTCATGATCTCAGGATCGTGAGATCGAGCCCTGCATCAGGATCTGTGCTGGGTGTGGAGCCTGCTTAAGATTCTCTCTCTCCCTCTCCCTCTGCCTCTCCCCCCACCCCGCTTGCTCGCGCTCTCGTGCTCTCTCTCTCTCTAAAAAGAAAAATAAAAAGGCTTGGAGACTTAAAGTGCCTCTTTATTTTATTTTTTTTAAGATTTTATTTATTTATTTGACAGAGAGAGACACAGCAAGAAGGGAACACAAGCAGGAGTGGGAGGTGCCCTTAAAGTGCCTCTTTAACCAGAACTCTGCATTGCTAGTTAAGGATCATGAGTAGCAGTATACCCATGGAAAACAAAAATGTTTTGTCACATCCACACAAAACAAAATATCATAAGTCTAACAGATTCTCAATCTTGGGCAAGTCGCATAACATCCATGAACCACAGCTGTCTGATCAGTGAAGTGAAAATGTTACTTGTCCAGAATCCGGCAAATGAGTAGGATGATATCCTGAAAGTCTTTTAATTCTCCTTTCAACAAATATTTATTGAGCAACTACCATGTGCTCAATACAGACATTTGTTTTCTTAGGTGCCAGCAACAGGGCTCTAAAAAGATAGTGTGACTGTTTTTACCACTATAATGGAAGTATCCCGGCAGAAAGTAAACATATACAGAACTACATGCAATAATGTAAAATGATAACTTCTATGAAGAAAATAAAATAATGTGATGGAGAATGATGGGGATCAGGGTTGGGGAAAGAGAGGAGTCTACTTTATCTTGGTGGTCTGGGAAGGCTTCTCCGAGGAGGTAGCCTTTGAGCTGACACTTGCATGATGAAAGGAGCTACATAAGGACCTAGACAAAGAATGTTCTCGAGAGAACAGCAAGTGCAAAGGTCCTAGATGAGGATGGGTTTGACCTCTCTGAAGAACAGAAAGTTCAGTATGACTGCAGTGTGTGTAGGAAATGAGGCCAAAAAGGCAGGCATGACCAGATTGTGTAGTGCTTCTAATCTTCTGCTATTTACATTGTAAGAATCATTCCTTGGTCTCCCTGTCTGATTTAATTAGTGAACATAAGTGCCAGATGTTAATGATAGGGGTGCTTGATGTTTGCCCATAAGAAACCCAGGAAGAGGCCCCGGTGGGGGGTGGGGAAGAGGCTAAGACAGACAAAACAAGCTCAGATGCCTGGGGGAGAAAGAAGTGTGGATGGAAGAGAGTGTGTACTCAGGAGAGGTGGTTAGGGAGCGAGGCAGGAAGTCTAGAGGGAGGAGGGAAAGCACCAGGGTGACCTTGGCTATGAGGAGCACTCTCAGTGCCAAGGTTTGTGGAGGCTGCTGTCAGAAGGTGTCAACCATTACAGGAGAAGGTGCAGGGTTCTATCCTTGTGTTTAAGATTAGAAAGTGGGAATGAGCAGGGACAGGAGCTAAAAATTTGCCAGAGAGGAGGGGGTGGGGGGTTGGGCAAAATGGGTGAGGGGGAGTGGGAGGTACAGGCTTCCAGCTATGGAATGAATAAGCGACAGGAATAAAAGGCACAGCATAGGGAACACGGTGTTATTGTAATAGCATCGTATGGTGACAGATGGTAGCTACACTTGTGAGCACAGCACACCATACAGAGTTGTCGAATCACCATGTTATACACCCGAAACTAATGTAACAGTGTGCGTCAACTGTACTCAAATAATTTAAAACTCAGGTTCTTTCTTTTCGACCAGCCTCAACCTGAAAAGCAAGCCTGCTACCAGGAGAAGGGCTTCTATACTGCTCTACCTTTATTGATTTCCCAGATCTTGAACTCAGATGCCCACCATTTCCTGCTTCATTTCCTTCTCCATCTAATCCTGCCGTTGCAAAGGGAAATGCAGTCTGATGTAAGAGTCCCTACCCAACGCGAACACACAAACAACTGAGTGTATTTTCTTTCCCTTTTTTTTTTTTCAACGGTGGAAACCCGGTTTTACTTTGTGTTACTTGACACATCTTGCTGAGCGGGAAAGAGATAGGTATGTGTCACTTCTCAATCACCATGTGAACAGGACAGTTGCTTGGAACAGAACAGTGTGATGGCTTATTTGTTCCCAGATTTGCAGCACTATGTGAAAGCAACAGCAAGTGTGCCAGTTTAATTTAAAATTGGATCTGTCCTAGGGTCAGTAAAGCATATTATTGTTATTGCCTTTGCAACATACATGTATACCTTGGTAGATTCTTTCTGTGGGAATGGTTTGCTTTAATAGCAGTTATGCAGAAGCATGAGAGGAAATTAAATGCCCCTCTTCCCCCTTCTTCATCTAACACTGTTCAGAGGGCTAAGCGAAGACCAAAGATTAAAATCACTGCTGGGGAAAGGAGGCCTGGGCAGAGGCAAACAATGTTCTGGGAGCAGAATGCAGGGGCCCAGCTGTGGAAAGGAGAAAGCAAGCTCCCTTTCCCTTTGTCCACATCTGGTAGAGGGCACGCGGGTGCCCAGTAAGCTAGACAAGGGGTTTCCAGACAGTAGAGTAGGCTGAGTGGCTTCCAAAGGCAGCCTTTTGTCCCATTCCTGAAGGGTGTTAGTCCTTTGGTCTTTTTCCAGTCAGAAATGACTAATGTTGGATATGTGCACTCTTTAGAAACTGTCTTTGGCTTTTTGCATAATGGGTTATAAATAAATGGCTTCAGGGAACCAGCAATGAGTTATTGAGTGAACCTGGCTTCGGGATGGTTCAGATTCCGGATAGTTAATCACATCCTCTTGGGCTGAAAGGCTGTATCTAACTTATTCACATTCAGCTGTAAAGTGAAAAAGATGCTTTGGATCAACTTGAATAGTTTTAACATCAACAATGGGTTGATGCTGGAGAAATAAAGGTTATGTTAATCCAAGTAGAATTATTTCCATCTCTCTCTAGTAATCTGGTGGAATTTAATGCCCATTTTTCTCTTAATTGGGGCATCTCTTACATGCATTCAATGCACAGTTCATAAATGCCAATAAGTTCATATATCCTATTTCCAGCAGTTTTATATTAGGTGGTATGAAAAAGACTCTTGGTCTTTCCAGCCATATAGGCTCACACACTAGATTTGCATGCCACGCTGTCTTAATGCTGGGGGGCATCCTATGGGCCTTCTGGTTTGTCTTAGACTGTTTTAACCCCATACGAGGAAGCTTATATCATGATTGTATACAGTGACTCTCATTGCTGGCAACTGCTTCCAGAAGTCAGGAACAGTCTTTAACGTACTACCATACCCTTTCCTCTACTTTCTTGCACCCAGTCCTCCCTGAACTCTCGACTACATCAACTTTGCAAGGTTCTTTGCTCACTTGTACCACTGAAATTCATAGTTTAGTAGACAGCCAAGAAGCATAGACAATCCAATAGGAGGAGGTAATGATTGATGCCAGAAGAAGAAATAGTTGCCAGTGTGGCTGTTGCCTGATCAGTTCTGCTTCTCGGAATGGGTATTAGGAACTCTGAGGACCACGAGCAAGAGGCATATCTGGGATAAACAGGCGGAGCAGAAGTAGATGGCTCCAAGATCAGATAAGGGATTGATTCCATTTTTATGGTATGTCAAGATAGAAATTAGTTGGTGGGAAAAAAAAAAAAAAACAAAAACCTCTTCACCTTTACCAGTTGGCAGATGAAAAAAATGAAGTGTTTGTCTTCATTTTCATTTCCTATTGAAATCATTCACTTGATGAACAGCGTCTCAAAGCAGATGGAACAATGGGGGCACTCATAAATTATAGCCCTATTGTGAAGGATTACACTTTAAAGTGAAATGCTCTGCCTTGATTAAAGCTATGAGTATGTGAAAACAGTACCTGGTTCTACCTTAGAAATATAATCTGTAATCTAGTGGTCCTTATTTTTGAAAGTCTTAAGTTAAGGAATAACATATATATGTGTATATATATATATGTGTTATATATATGTATATATATATATATTCTATATCTGTATGTGTGTATATATGTATATATGTGTATATATACACACACATATATATATATACACACACACAGTAAAATGCACAAATCTCGATGAATTTTTAGATATGTATAGTTCCAGGTGATCAGCACCCAGATCAATATGTAAAACATTTCCAGCACCGCTGAAATAACACTCATGTGCCTTCACATTCAGTACACCCACTCCAGAGATAACTAATATTCTGAGTGCCCAAATACATAAAACAGTTAATAACAAACATAAAGGAACTAATTGATGATAATACAGTAATACTAGGGGACTTTACCACCCCATTCACATCAATGGACAGATGATCCAGACAGAATATCAACAAGAAACAATAGCTTTGAATGACACATGGGAACAGACGAACCTAACATATATTCAGAACATTCCATTCTAAAACAGCAGAATACACATTCTTTTCAAGTACACATGCAATATTCCCCAGAATAGATCACATATTAGCCCACAAAACCAGCCTCAACAAATTCAAGAAGACTGAAGTCATACCATGCACCTTTTCTCACCATAATGCTGTGAAACTAGAAGTCAACTACAAGAAAAAATCTGGAAAGACCACAAATACATGGAGGTTAAATAACATGCTACAAAACAATGAATGGGTCAACCAGGAAATCAGGAAAAATAAAAAAAGTACATGGAAACTAATGAAAATGAAAACATACAGTCCAAAGCCTCTGGGATACAGCAAAAGCAGTTCTAAAATGGAAGTTGATAGCAATACAGGCCTATCTCAAGAAGCAAGAAAAATTTCAAATAAACAATCTAACCTTATGCCTAAAGAATCTAGGAAAAGAACAACAAACAAAACCTAAAACCAGCAGAAGGTAGGAAATAATAAAGATTAGAGCAGCAATAAATGATACAGAAACTAAAAGAACCTTAATGAAACCAGGAGCTGATTCCTTGAAAAAACTGATAAACCCCTATCCAGACTTATCAAGAAATAAAAAGAACTCAAATAAATAAAATCACAAATGAGAAAGGAGAAATAATAACCAACACCACAGAAATACAGTCAATCATAAGAGAATATTATGAAAAATGTATGCCAACAAATTGGACAACCTAGAGTTTGTTCTGCCAGTCTTCAGATCACTCTCCTGTTTATTGACTTGGATGCGTATGATACCTAGTTGTAAATGTGGGATGAGATGAGCCCAGGGTCCTCCTATTCTGCCATCTTCCCAAGCTCTTGTAATCTGTGTGGGTTTTTTTTGTTTTTTTTTTTTTGTTTCTTTTTTTTTTTATTCTTATGTTAATCCCCATACATTACATCATTAGTTTTAGATGTAGTGTTCCATGATTCATTGTTTGTGCATAACACCCAGTGCTCCATGCAGAATGTGCCCTCCTCAATACCCATTACCAGGCTAACCCATCCTCCCATCCCCCTCCCCTCTAGAACCCTGAGTTTGTTTTTCAGAGTCCATCGTCTCACATGGTTCGTCTACCCCTCCGATTCCCCCTGCTTCATTCTTCCCCTCCTGCTACCTTCTTCTTCTTCTTCTTTTTTCTTAACATATATTGCATTATTTGTTTCAGAGGTACAGATCTGAGAACCTCAATGAGATACCACCTCACACCAGTCAGAATGGCTAAAATTAACAAGTCAGGAAACGACAGATGTTGGCGGGGATGCGGAGAAAGGGGAACCCTCCTACACTGTTGGTGGGAATGCAAGCTGGTGCAGCCACTCTGGAGAACAGTATGGAGGTTCCTCAAAAAGTTGAAAATAGAGCTACCATATGATCCAGCAATTGCACTACTGGGTATTTACCCCAAAGATACAAAAGTA
>NC_138385.1:68326581-68344385 GCF_054177405.1 Leptonychotes weddellii
ATGTATCATATGACCTCACTGATATGAGGAATTCTTAATCGCAGGAAACAAACTGAGGGATGCTGGAGTGGGGGGTGGGGTGGGAGGGATGGGGTGACTGGGTAATCTGTGTGTTTTGATGGACATTGGGGTTGTTCCTATTTTTGGTCTATTATGAATAAAGCTAAAAATAAAATATAAAAAATAAAATATAGATATATAAAAAATATTTAAAAATAAATCTAAAATATATCCTATCACATCTTTTTGTGGACACCTGCACTTCTTTCTCTTGGGTATCCCTAAGTGTGGAATTTCTGGGTTCAACAGAGGGCATACAGACTTCTACAGTGGCTGTACAATTTTACACTCCCACCAGCAATGTAGAGTTCAAATGTTATATGTTCCTGCCAATACATGGTATTTTCAGTTTTTTTAAGTATTCTAGTGGATGTGTACTGATATTTTACTGTGATTTTAAATTGCATTTCTCTGATGAAAAATGATATTAAGCACCTTTTCATATGTCTACTTGGCATTTGGCTATCTTTGGTGAAGTGCCTGTTCAAGTCTTTTGCCAAATGTTAATTGGTTGTGTTTTTCTTATTGATTTGTAGACGTTCTTTTCATATTCTGGATACAAATCCTTTGTCAGATATATGTATTATAAATATTTTTTTCCTATTCTGTGACTTGTCTTTTCACTTTTTAGTGACATTTTTGATGAATATGATATATTTTTTTATTTTGGTGAACTCCAATATAGCACTCTTTCTTTTATGGTTATTGCTTTTTGCATCCAGTCCAAGAAATATTTGCCCAGACAATGAGATAACCACCTCACACTGGTCAAAATGGCTAAAATGAACAAGTCAGGAAACGACAGATGTTGGCAAGGATACAGAGAAAGGCGAACCCTCTTACACTGTTGGAGGGAATGAAAGCTGGTACAGCCACTCTGGAAAACAGTATGGAGGTTCCTCAAAAAGCTGAAAATAGAACTACCCTATGACCCAACAATTGCACTACTAGGTATTTACCCCAAAGATACAAATGTAGCAATCCAAAGGGGCACCTGCACCCCAATGTTTATAGCAGCAATGTCCACAATAGCCAAACTATGGAAAGAGCCCAGATGTGCATCAACAGATGAATAGATAAAGAAGATGTGGTATAGATATATACAGTGGAATACTACTCAGCCATCAAAAAATGAAATCTTGCCATTTGCAACGATGTGGTTGGAACTGGAGGGTATTATGCTATGCGAAATAAGTCAACCAGAGACAATTATCATATGATCTCACTCATATGTGGAATTTAAGAAACAAAACAGAGGATCATTGGGGAAGAGAAGAAAAAATAAAACAAGACAGATCAGAGAGGGAGACAAACCATAAGAGACTCTTTATCATAGGAAACAAACTAAGGGTGGCTGGAGGGGAGGGGGTTGGGGGATGGGATAACTGGGTGATGGACATTAAGGAGGGCACGTGATGTAATAGGCACTGGGTATAAGACTGATGAATCACTGACCTCTACCTCTGAAACTAATAATACTTATATGTTAATTAATTGAATTTAAATTAAAAGATAAAAAAATTTTTTAAAGAAATCTTTGCCTACCTCAAGGTCACAAAGATATTCTCATGTTTTCCTCAAAAGTCCTTTGGTTTTAGCCCTCTCATTTAAGTCTATGATTTGGAGAAATGTTTTAGTAAAAATTTACACCAGCAAAAATATTTTGAGTATGTGTCCCCAGGACACATAATTTTATTTGTGAATGTTATAATTTACTACCACCAATATTAAATATTAATAACGCTTGACTTTTAAATTATTTTAGATAAATGTAAATATAAACAGAAGTTCAAATATATCCCCTTCCAGTGGATCATCTTGTGCATAGCCTGGGATATATATACACCCTACTCTGGAGATCATTGTACTAAACCACCAAAAGCTGACATTTTTGGTGAACACTGATAATATTAATATCAGCAAAAGACTTCAGTGTAAATAAATGGCTAGAGTTGACAAAGTGTGAACAGGACCCCAGTGAGGATATTTACTGTAATATAAGAAACCCTGAGCTTACTCTTGCACAGTGATGTTTGTTCCCCCTTACTTGATTTATGAAGACAGCAGGATGATCAGACTTGGTAGGAGTCACTGATGGTAACTTGCTTTCGGTTGCTGATGTAGGGTACAGCGCTTTTGACTCTCTACTCCTTTCCTCATCACCAAATTCCTAGAACAGAGCTTGGCTCTGGACTGACTGATTTTTTGGCAAAGATACTTAGCATTCGACTTGGGCCAATCCCTAGGGAAATTTAATGATCCGATGCTTAGAGGACTTTTGTTGTGAGGATTAGTTAACTAGATGGTGATTAAGCAGCTGGGGAGGAAGGTGCTGTCTATAGGAATAGGTCATGCTTTGGAGCATAGCATAGTTCCACTGGTCCAAGATCAGTGAGCCTGATCCACAGAACTTGACACTCTGGGGCAGCCTTATGTAGGATTTGGGCATCTGTTTCTTAGCTGGTAGAGGGAAAGAGTATCTCCCCCCTTGGTGGCCACCTCCTCAAGCTATCTGCATACAGGGATTACCACACAGAACCAGGCCCACTTACATCTTTTTAACTGGTGGTTGTTTTTGGATTCTCGTTTAAGAGACAGGTTTTGTTTTTTGTTTTGCTTTGGGTAACCTAGGGAAGATGAGGAACAGCAGAGTTTCTTGTTTTGTAATCTAGACTACTTTGGAAATTCGAGAGGGATTTTGAAGGGAGAGAGTTTCTAAGACAGAGAAGTTAGGGCAGTCACTATGTCTGCAGCCTGGCATCAGACTGTTGAAAGCCGTGGCAGAGATTGCAGAAGTTTCAAAGCCTCTGTCTTCCCTGTCCAGGGCACTCTGAGTAATCTCTCCTAGCATCAGATTCTAAGGGATACCAATATGGAAGAGAGGGCTGATCAGAAACAGACAGTCCCCAACCTGTGGTCTGCTTAAGATTTCAAACTAAGTTTCAGAATAAGTGCAGACTTTATCTACTATTTGGTGATCCTCCTTTCTCATAGTTAGACTTCTTAAATCCAGCTTATCTCCCTCTCTACATTTTCTCTCAGTGGATTCCCCAGAAAGACCGAATTGCTGAAGGGGTGTCTAGAATGTTATTAAAAACTTGAAAATCTTTTAAAGGGTGCTAAGAAGACATTCAGAGGATGTTCTGTTTTTTTAAGCAATACAACTACTATTCCGGGTGGACCTTTTCTATTTGCAAAAAAATAAATCAATTTAAACAATTAACTCTGTTGTTTGCCTTCTTAGACTATAGACAAGCTGGTCGAGGTAGGAGTGTGGACTGGTAATTTGGCCAGAGGCTCTTAGAACTGGCCAGGAAAGTTTCAGTCAATGCCTGTTTTTTCCAATAAATTTCTTGTAGCAAGCTGAGGTATTCACAGTCACACCATTGATTTTTAATGCGGCTCTTACACTATTATAATAAGCTTTCAATACCTGTTGGTTATTGTTGCAGATGATGTTTCTCCTGCTGACTACATTTTTTTTAGGCTAAACCTTATTTAACTTTTCTTTCCTTCACTCTCTCATATCTCCCAAGTTTAGTCAAAATCCCCAAGCAAGTATCTGCTAGTATCAGACTAAATAAAAGCTATTACTAGAAAGCCAGTAAGTGTTGTTATGTCCATTTTTCTTTGCCTTTACTCTCAAGGGGCCAGCTTGTCACTTTGTTTACAGCTATCAGAGCACTTCATGCTTCATTGGAGATCCATCAAAAATTTCCAAATCGCTAGCTCATTAGCACAAAATAGGGCTCCAGGAATCTCTTTCTCTCAGTGTCCCAACTGTGCTTTTTTAAGTGTTCCAGCCTTGATGGACCACTCCAAAACAATGGATAATGACCACAGGGAAATGAGAGATGGATGTTAATTAGTCAGTTTTGAAGGAGTGAAACATGGGTGAAGACAAAGTATAATGGGGCAAAAGGCCGGGATTACCTGTGTCAGCAGAAGGATAATGCATGATTTTGTTAACTGTTCACAGGTCACTGAATGTCAGAGCTCCAAAGCCCTCAGAGATCATCTAGTCAGACCCCCCACCTTTTACCAGTAAGGG
The DNA here is from genome assembly GCF_054177405.1 of Leptonychotes weddellii. NCBI lineage: Eukaryota > Metazoa > Chordata > Mammalia > Carnivora > Phocidae > Leptonychotes > Leptonychotes weddellii. The sequence continues at coordinate 68,330,693 of NC_138385.1, forward strand.
TAAAAGAAGCCACAAGAGGGGAAAGGGACTTATCCAAGGTCAATCAGCTCTTCCCAATTTTCCAGACACCAGCTGGCTTTTGGTTATATGACCTTTATGCAATCCATTTTCAATTACTTGGGCCACTCACTGCTTAGCCCAGCAATCACTTGGATAAACCAAAATGACACATAAGGTAACCATCGTTTACATTGGGCTTTGTGATGTGTGTTTATACTGACATTCCAGTGTGTCTGGGTACAATCTGAGAATTCACAACACTTGAAATGAAACAAGAAAGCCACCCTAAAAGTCTGATTCAGGAAGAACTGGTCAAGTTGATCAGCCTTACTGAATGAGCGGCATCAGATGATGCTACACAGCCCCTCAAGCAGGGCGTGTTATTCTCAACAAGTTTGTTGATTCACATCTTTCCTGAGCCTCAGCCAGACTTGTACATGGGGCAGTGGAAAGGGGAAAGAAAACATTTTATAAAAGAATACATACATCTTCTTCCCTCCCTCCCTCCTTCGCTTCCTTTCTTCCTTCCTTTCCTTTTTATTCCTTTTCCTTGATAGGAAAGGAAGCCGCTGCTTTATCTTCTATATAAACAAATGTGTGGTGGAGCCACTGACCTGGAGAACTGGCTGTCAGGAGGCAAAACAATAAATGGAAGACATGCTGGAATCTAGAGGTGGAGTGCAGGAAAGACTAGTGAACAATAGTTTTTAAAAGCATTAAAAAGTCAGGAGAAGTAAGAAGGAATCAGTTATATAGCTCGGTAAATGCCCTGGGTCTGGGAAAGGGCGAGTTTGGAGTATAGTCCAAGGGATCTTCAATCAAATGGAGTTTCATTTCCTGATCTGGACCCATCTGGACTCTGGGACTGTGCCAGCTGCCCATAATTTACTGGTTTGTTGTCTGCAAGTTCTTGCACTTGTGCTAAAATTGTATTATTACACTCAACACATCTGTCCTAAGGAGGATGCTGTAGTGACTGAGAAGGGGCAGGAAACAGAAAAGGGGCATATGGGGCACCTGGGTGGCTCAGTCGGTTAAGCATCTGACTCTTGGTTTTGGCTCAGGTCATTATCTCAGGGTTGTGGGATCGAGCCCCACATCCGGCTCCATGTCGGTGGGGAGTCTGTTGGAGATTCTCCCTCTCCCTCTGTCCTCCCCCCCACCCCCCCGCTCTCTCTCTGTCTCAATAAATAAAATCTTTAAAAAAAAGAAAAGGGGCATTCATAGTCAGCCTGAGGCTCTAGTCCAGGAAAGAGTTCCTGCAAGGACCCAGTGGCAGCCCAGATGGCAGTAGGGAATGCAAAACGCTGAAACTTTTGCTGCAGCAATAATTAAGCATTTTTGTTTAAAAGGTTCCCCCGTTTCATTTTCTGGCCTAGAATAAACAGAGATCTGGTTGATGTAACAAAGTGCTTAATTAACTTGAGGTGGTACTTAGTATCAACACATATTGAAGGGGAGACTTGCTATTGGTGACAGTAATATGGATAATTGAGTTGTATGAATAAAAAATGGGTAGAGTGAATTAAGACTAATGTACATCAACAGGAAAAATCTATTAGCATTCATTAGTTAGGCTCCTGTTTGTGGCTCTTTGTTAGCCTAAGGAAGCCCTTTTAGATGGCTGATCCCTGTTGAAAGTCCTGCCTGATGCTGAGGGCCCTCTGTGGATGCCAAAGAAATGAGTCATTCAAATAGAACTTCTGAAATTCAAGTACAGCACTTTGCTTTTTTTTTTTTTTTTTTGGCAGCAGGCAGCAGTGACTGTGAAGTAATAATGATAATGACAATAGAAATAAGAATCTGATCCTAATTAATTTGCTGAGAGTTGTTCCCCATTTACCAATATTGGCTTGTTTTATCTTGAGTGGTGGCCCAGGTACTGGAACAAAGGTATATATATTCAATGTCACTTGGCTAACCTATGATTTGTCAGACAAAGGTTAATTTAAAAAAAAAACCTGTTGGGTTAGCAGCAATAAATTTAATAATAGTCTGTGATTTAACTTAGAATTTCAATTTATTTGATGGGATTTTTTAAAATCCTGAATTAACATTTTTCTCTGCACTCAGGAGGTCTCGACTGCCAAATTACGCATGAGCTGGCCAACCTAAAGCTCAGCAATATTCTAACTTGCATGGTGAGGGATAGATTGGAGGGATTCTATAAAAAGACTGAGAAAAAGATTGGAAGAAGGGTAGAAATGTAAAAACACCTACAGCAAAGACCAGCCTTTGGTTGCCCCACTTAGAATCTTTCTTTCCCTAAAGATTGTATGGTTTAATCATCCTCACCTTCCTTGCCCCTGGGAGAAAAACAAACATCTCTTCCTGATTCCGTCAGTGGGGTGGACCTTTTTTATCTAACCATCTCTGTGGACATATGAACTTCGGACATAACCTAAACTTGAGGCTGGGAGCTATAGCACTTAGCATGCTGTCCTGTGCATACTAGAAATTCACTAAAAATCTGAGGAATGATTAATGGATGGATGAGATGACTCCTACCACCATGGATGGAATTGATGTCCTAATAGGTAGAACTCACCTTTGTGGTACAAAGAATGTTATATATAAAAGTAGCCATAATCAAGGACCCATGGGGGACATTCTGCTTTGCTTTTCTTTTGCCTACCCCAGCTGCTATTATATCTGCCTTTGCTTTCTATGCCCTCCAGCCTGACTACCCTCTTACCAAGATTGCCGTGGTCAATGGTAATTCTGTAGGCCGTGATGGTACAGTGAACACCTATGTTTCCAGATTTTGGTGAATGCCCACTGTGTTCCATACCCTAGAAGCACTGTACTAGGCACTTGTTGAAGAGCATAGACACATGATCAGTTACTTTGTCTGTACATCTTTTGTATCTTTTGAATTAGCAATTCTGCTCACAGAATATTGAGCTGAAGCTCAAGGTCTTCAGAGTCAACTCCCTTGCTATACTCATCAGAGCTCACATTTATTGAGGACTTAAATGTTCTCAGACATTCCCTATGCTAACAGCCCTGTGAGGTAGGTACTTCTGTTATTTATTTTCCTCTATCAGGTAATTGAGACATAAAGATGTTAGGTTACTTGCTCAGGATCACTAAGCTAGGAAGTACTAGAACCAAGATTCAAACTCAACTTTATCAGACTTCAAAGGCTGCCCCAAGATAGGAAAGGACTTGCCAAAGGTCATTTTGCTGGAGCCTAGCTCTTCTGGCTCTAATTTGTGTTCACATTTTGCTATGCCACCCTGCTACTTCAGCTCACACTGTCACATTCCTTCCAAACACCATTCTCATTGAGAAGTGCTTGTCTCCCCAGAAGGACGTGGATTCCTCCAGAGCAGAGCTTGCATTATTTCAGTATTGCCTCCTTCCTCAAGGGTTTGCCCAAGGTTGGCCTTCTGTAAATATAAATACTAGCCTGTGATCAGCTTCTTAGCTGTTTCCTGGAGCTTCCTGGAGCCTTCCCCCCGGTACTACTTATGGCTCTGAGTTTGGGAGGAACCAGGAAGTAGAATTTGGGGTCAGGAGTCATCTCACCACCCACCTGCTTTCTGTTCTGTTCTCTGCAACACAGATTGAAGATGGGGGCAAGGCAGCCTTGTCCCAGAAGATGAGGACTGGTGATGAGCTGGTGAATATCAATGGCACTCCATTGTATGGCTCCCGCCAAGAGGCCCTCATCCTCATCAAAGGCTCCTTCCGGATCCTCAAGCTGATTGTCAGGAGGTAAGGTACAGGGAGATTTGCTGCTATAAGGAATAGGGGCCACTGAACCGCTAGGTTGGTACTAAAGCCTCAAGAGAGTTATGTCTCTAGCTAAACATCATCAAAGAAAGAGGTGTCTCACATGAACAGAATTTTGCAGACAACTGAAGCAGAATGGCATAGGAGAAGGGGTCTGTGGTTCAAATCCTGACACTGCTACATATTACCTGTGTCACCCTGGTTATTTTATATAATTTTATATAGTTTATTTTATATCTGCAAGACTCAGTCTCCTTATTTGCTATCAAGAGAAGTAAATGATTCCATATACACCAAGGGCCTACCTAACCTGGTGTTTTTCTGTCTCCTTCATAACAGGCTGCCCTGTTCAACCAGAGAGATTTATTCTTTCAAGTTTTTATTTAAATCAACTACACAGATTTAAAGAGACCCTACTACCAGCCACGGTAGGCATTCTGGAAGCTGTGGCAAACTCAAAGATAGAAACCCTGCCCTTCAGGAGAATACAGTCAAATGGGGGAGAAAAGACACATGTGTGACAAATTAATTAGCAATACATTTCTGGGGAGAAAAAAGCAATAAAGGAGATTCCACAGGCTGAAGGGTGATTGTCAAATGGATTATTTAGACAGAAATTGCTATTAGAATTCAAGAGAAAGAGACAGTACTTCAGAAGAGACTGGTAGGGTAAGAGTTCATAGAGGAAGTGGAATTTGAGCTAAAGGGTGGGTATAATTGGACAAATAAGCCATCAGGAGGAGAAAGGCTTCCAGATAAGTGGAGTGGCCGAAGCAAAAGGAAGGTAAGGATATACTTGGGCACAGTTGTTTTGCTGCAATTACATGTTTGCTTATTGGTGAGCTTTCCATATGGCTTCTTCCATTTTGCTGCTCTATCTTTGCTCTGTGCTACTGGAGCTCATACCTCTCCCTTCTGTTGGTTTCCTTTATCCTATACACAAGCCTGAGCTTCTCCATCTTAATTATTTTTACTAGAAAAAATATTTTTAAAGCATCTTCCCGTAATCCTACTATCCCCCTCCGGCTACTGACCCATCTTTCTCCCCTTGTTTATACTCAGTCTCTCAAAAGGAGAGTCTATACTCACTGTCTTCATCTACAATTTAGCTTTCCACCCACTGCAGTCTGAATTTGACCTACAGAACTCCACTGAAACTACTCTGTCAAAAACTACATATTACTTCTTAATTGTCAAAGTCAATGGATTGCTTTCAGTCTTCATCATGTCTGATTAGTATATGGCATTTGACATTGTTGCTCTGGGTTATGTTCTCCTTTGTGAAACTCTGCTTTCTTGCTTGCAAGATACCCCATTTTCTTGTTACTTTCCTACCTCTCTGTTCATTTTTTAAAACCAGGTTCCTCTACTACCTGCCTTTCCTCTGATCATCCCTTACATGGTGGTGTTTTCTCTAGTTCCACTCTTTCTAACTTTTTTAATATACCATGGAGAACCTCACTCAGTTCCAGAGTTTTAAATTCTCATTTACATGTATCTATTATTATATTTCTTGAGCCCCAGACCCATATAGCCAACTTCCCACTGGACATTTATACTTAGATGTCTCAGAAGCATTTCAAGTATAATATGCCCCAAATCTAACATGTCAGCTTTTCCTCTCAAGCTCCTCATCTCAGGGCTTGGGACCACCATGCCCTCGGTCAACCAAACCAGAAACGCAGAAGCCGTCTTTAATTCTTCTGCTGTTCTCATGCTCTACATCCAAGTGATTTATCCTGAGAGAATACTTAAGGGGGAAAGGGTTTTAACTTAGTAAGGGTGAGGTTACATAGGATCCTATTGATTGATCGGATTACCTGCTGGTACCTAAAATTAAGCCATCCCTGCTCATATACCTGGATAGGAAGTGACAGGTTAAGCAATGTCTTATACAATAGATACATTGCCACTGACTCAGTCTTGAATTGGGTCGTGATTTAAGTTTTAAACAAGGCTTCTTGGAGAGGTAGCTTGGTAGTTTTTGCTTTAGAGTCAGATAGACCCATGTATGACACTGCCTAGTTCTGTCACATATAATAGTTCCTATATAATGGCATTGTTGTAATGATTAAACAAGGCAATGTATGTAAAATGCCTTTCACTTACCGGGTTCTCAAGGAATTTCATTCCCATTACTTTCCCTGGGGTATAAGAGAAGCATAATTGGGGTAACCAAACATTATTAAGTAAGGAGAACACCAGAACTGTAGTGTACTTTGCAGCCTAACCTTTACAGCACGTGATTTGCAGAGAAACCATTAGGGGTGACAAAGATCTCAACATGAAATAAAGGTCCCTGGGAGATACAGGTTATACAGAGATACCAGCACCTGTAAGGAATGTAGACACCATCCCTGGTGGCTTCTGAGCCAGTCATAAGAATGAGAGTATCTGGCTGTCCCCTACTCATCCTTCCTTGATGAGCACGATGTTCTTTGTTCCTGCTGTAGCAACATCTGCCACTACCACTTAGGAGTAGCTGTAATTATGGCCTTGGAGATAGTAGGGCCCTTTGGTTTTCATGGTGTGGCAGGTCCTATGGCTCCCCAACTTATACTGTCTACCCTTTCAGCCTCCCCCCAGCGCCTATTGGAGGAGGCCCTCAATGACATAATTTATTAGGTGATGCTGCCCTCTTGTGGAAAACTTAGCCTTCCTGTATGGATTACCCCAGGAATGGTGTTAGCAGGCATTTATTCCCTCTTTCTTAGTCCAAATGGTTCCTCAAATTTATGAAGGAGCTCTTAGCACATAGATGAAAGGTGATCCCCTGAAATTTAATATTTAACCTAGTGTTTTATACTAAGGTAGACTTTGGTTTGAGTAAGCAATCCATTGGCGAAGATTCAACACTGAGCTTTAAGTCTGGACTCGAGTCCTTTGGGGTGAATATAATGAAAAAGAAGAACTTTAGAAAATGGCTTATTCTGAAAAGCCACACCAGCTCTTTCTCCTATATTGCCTTTTAGATAATGGTCAACTAAGTCAGAAATCTAGGTGTTAACTCTCAACTCTTCTCACTTGCCCCAACCCCCTTCAATCTAATTCCAAGTCTTAATGATTCTACTTGCTGTAAACCTCTCTGCAGCCTTGGTCTTCATCCAAACACTCATGATTTCTTACCTGAATGATTATAAGAGTCCTTTCACTGGCTTCTCATCTTTTGGTCTCACCTCCTTCTGATCAATCCATTCTCCAAATAAGGCATCTGATCATGTCACTTATCTATTTGGAAACAAAACAAAACAGGAACAATAACTATACAATCTTGTTGGTCCCGTGAGATTTATTTAATATTGATAGAAGATACAAATTATTTTAAGGATATTATATTCATGAAACATTTTTTTACATCCAAATATTTGAATAAAAGACTATTTGAAATACAAGAAGAAAAATTATAGAAATGTCTATATGGAAGATTTATACAATTTAACTATGACATGAAAAGAAAGAAAGACCAAGAAAATAAGTACTTAGAATATTTGAGGGCGCCTGGGTGGCTCAGTTGTTAAGTGTCTGCCTTCGGCTCAGGTCACGATCCCAGGGTCCTGGAATCGAGTCCCACATCGGGCTCTCTGCTCGGCAGGAAGCCTGCTTCTCCCTCTCCCACTCCCCCTGCTTGTGTTCCTGCTCTCGCTATCTCTCTCTCTGTCAAATAAATAAAATTTTTAAAAAAGAATATTTGAAAAATACAATTCATCAGATTTAATTAACATCAAAAATTATATTTGATTGACAGTGAATACACCCTCTTTCAAATATTCAAAGAACATTTTTTATTATGTTATGTTAATCACCATACATTACATCATTAGTTTTTGATGTAGTGTTCCATGATTCATTGTTTGCGTATAATACCCAGTGCTCCATGCAGAACTTGCCCTCTTTAATACCCATGATCATGTGGTATACCACAAAGAAAATCTTTGCATACTCTTACAAGTAGAAATCAGCCTTGTCCTGTTCTCTGGCGATAATGTAAAACTTCTACAAATTTAGAAACAAATTCGAACAAAAGTCTTCCACTGTTTTAGTATTTCAGAACACATTTATATATAAGTATTAGCCAAAAGAAACACTAGCAGACTAATAAAAAATAACAAAAATGAGATCACGACTTGTCAAAACTTTGAGAGCAATATTCAGAAGTAAATTCATAACCTTAAATATTTCATTATTAAAAATGAAGAATGAAATTACATGATTAAGAATCCAATATAATATGAAGCCAAGGGGTATGTTGTTTTTATGGGGAGATGAATTAAGTAGATAAGCCTCTAGCAAATTTAATTAAGAAAACAAAGATAAATTATAAATAAAATTTAAAAGATAAATGGAATAGAACAACAAATACAAAGAACTTTTCTTAAATTATAGGAAAGTATAATTGTACCTTAATAAATTTGAAAATCTCAGCAAATTTGAAATACCTAATAAAATGTTAAACACCATGCATTAGTAAGAAGTTCAAAACAAAATGGGCCTGTAACTGTAGAAACATTGAAAACAATTATCAAAGAGAAACTTCCAAAAATACTTTAGGGCCAGATGTTTTTTATCAGTGAGTTCCTTCAAATTTTCTAGGAATATCCACATTGTTATAGAATTGAAAATCTTGCGGAGTTATTCACGTTGATTTTGAAACTAGCATCATTCTAATACCAATATCCGACAGACTGTTCCAAAAAGAATATTCTCTTTGGTTTGTGAACTTAGATGTAAAACCTATAAGTGATTTTTATCAAATCTACTTCAGCAATATTGCACAATAATAATTCATTGCAAATGTTAAAGGATAATTTTTTAAAAGATTTTATTCATTTATTTGAGAAAGAGCAAGAGAGTACACACAAGCAGTGGGCAGGGGCAGAGGGAGAGGGAGAAGCAGACTCCCTGCCAAGCAGGGAGCCCGAAGTGGGGCTCGATCCCAGGACCCTGAGATCATGACCTGAGCCCAAGGTAGACGCTTAACTGACTAAGCCACCCAGGCGCCCCAAAAGATAATTTTTAAAAGGTAAAAATCTGGGCGCCTGGGTGACTCAGTCGTTAAGCATCTGCCTTTGGCTCAGGTCATGATCCCAGGGTCCTGGGATCTAGTCCCTCATTGGGCTCCCTGCTCGGCAGGAAGCCTGCTTCTCCCTCTCCCACTCCCCCTGCTTGTGTTCCTGCTCTAGCTATTCTCTCTCTCTGTCAAATAAATAAATAAAATCTTAAAAAAAAAAAAGTGAAAATCTTAACTCTCATAATGATATAAAAAAATGAACATATTTAAAGATTTTATTTACTTAATGAGAATGTTACAACTAGTTCAGAGGATAAGTCAAAGAAGCTCAAATTTAATTTAAAAGAACAATAGACCAGAATAACCAGTTTGGAGCTACAGGGAGAAATATATCCCATTCACGATAGCAATCAAACACATAAAATTCTTAGGAATGGCCTTAAGAAGAAATGTGTATGAAAGAAAGAGGATATATACGGTAAAAAAAAAAAAAAATAGAACTATCCAGGAAGAGAAAATGTGTCAAAATAATTTTTGATTATGTGGGTAAAGTTTCAGGGCACTGTATTAAGTGATAAAAAAGCAAGACACAATTTAATGGTCAGTGGAATGTTCATATGCACTGGATTAGGCATGCTATCTATAGACAACTTCCAAAGCATTATTCCTCCACCCTCAGGCAAAGTCCCTTCACTTTTGAAATTCAACATGCAGGCTATATCATTTTCCTTTCCCTACTGCTGACCTCTATCAGCCTCCAGGTCATTCTCCCGCTTCCATTTTATTTTTTGGCACCTGCTTCACCATCATTTTTCCTACCCCAATTCATGTTGTCATACTGAAAGATTTTATTGTCCTTGTAGAGGATCACAAACTTTACTCTTCTGGGTCCTTGATCATAACTTCAGCAATAAACCCTCTATATCAGCGGCTCACTCCTCCAACTGTACTATGGACTTTGCCAATCTTTCAGTCAACATATATTAACCGAATGTCTAACCTATGCTAGAATCTAGTGAATCAATCATGAATAACATAGGTATGGTCTCTGCTCTCACGGACTCTGACACCCTCCAGGCTTGCTAACAGGGTTTCTTATCTGAATCACAAAACAAAGAAAATAAGTTGAGTGTCTATTATCTTACTATCCCCAAGGATGATACACAACTAGGAGCATTCTAGATCCCTTAAAAAAGTTAATTCATTGCATAAAATGGATGCTTTAGGGCTGTGGTTCTCATGGGTGAGCATCACTTAGGAAGTTGCTAGAAATGCAAATTATTGAGCACCACCGGAGACCTACTGAATCAAAACTCTGGGGGTGGTTCCTAGCACTGTGTTTTAACAAGCTTTCCAGGTAAAAAGCTTATAGTTTAAGAACCACTGCCTCAAGGCATTAAGGATTAATTTTCAGGAATCCGTTATGAAAGACTAAATTCACCTCTCTGACAGCAACCTCTTCTCCTTTTAGCTTTCTCATACTCCATTCTCTTTACAGCTACTCTTTACTATCATCAAAGCCTCAAATATTTTCTCCTATTCTTTCAGTCTCCTTTAATCACCATGGCCTATGACTCTTCTTACTCTACTTGCTGAATCTGAGCAACTACAGTCATTCATGGTTTTAACTACCACATCTGTGCTCATAACTGTATCTCTAGTTCTAATCCGTCCCCAAAATTCATATGTACAGTGGCCTGGTAAAAACCTCCACAGGAAAACCCAACAGTAAATGCAATACAATATGTATAAATCTGAATTCATTATCTAGCTTATAAAACTCTCTCTCCTTCCAATAGCACTTGGTGGTACTTTCATCCACCTAGCCATCCAAGTAAGAAATGTGAGTCATTTTTTACTTCTTGCTCTCCTCACTAAGCCATGTTAATTTTACCTTTTAGACACTTCTAGAATTTATCCTCTTTTCTCCATTTCCACTGCTTTTGCCTGGTTCAGGCCCTCATCTTCTCGCCCCTGGACTATTTCAGTAGCCTCTCAGCTGTCTCAGATCTGTCTGCCAAAGTGTTGCCACAGAGATAAATCTAAAATACAGATTCAATTATATCAATCCCCTGCTGAAAACTTGTCAGTGGCCTTCATTGCCCAGAGGCATGGTATATAAGACATTTTATAGTTTCATCCCTACCCTTACCTACAACTTCATCTGGCATTCCTTATCTTTTATGCTAAAATAATACCATTGCCCAAGAATTTCATGCTGTTTATCAATTCTGTGACTGTTCATTCTCTGCTTTCTACTTGGAGCATAGTTTTCCCTTTCTTTGCTTAGTTAATGCCTTCATATTAACATTCTTTAAGACTCAGCTCTGGGGTTGATGTTTATAGGATACTTTCTTTGATGCCTTGGATTAAGTTAGATGGCCTTCCTCTAGCTCCTACAGAACCATAGAACTCTAGCTTTTATCACATTGTATTGAAATAATTTGTTTCTGTATTTATCTTTTGCATTAGACTAGACAGGGGTTGGCAAACTTCAGCTCATGGGCTAAATCTAGCCCACCACTTGTTTTTGAATGGCCTGCTGGCTCTGAGTGTTGTTTTTTTTTTTTAAGATTTTATTTATTTATTTGACAGAGACAGAGACAGCGAGAGCAGGAACACAAGCAGGGGGAGTGGGAGAGGGAGAAGCAGGCTTCCCTTGGAGCAGGGAGCCCGACGCGGGACTCGATCCCAGGACTCTGGGATCATGACCTGAGCTGAAGGCAGACGCTTAACGACTGAGCCACCCAGGCGCCCGCTCTGAGTGTTTTTTAAAAATATATTTTTAAATGGTTGAGGAGGAAAAAAGCAAAAGAAAAATAGTATTTCATGACATGTGAAAATTATATGAAGGTCAAATTTCAGTGTCCATAAAGTTCTATTGGAACAAAATCATGCCATTTGTTTATGTACTGTCTATGGCTGTTTTCACACAACAGCACAATTTAATAGTTCTGACACAAACTGTATGACCTGAAAATCCTAGAAGTTCTTATTTAGGCCTCTACAGAAAAATATTTTGCCAACTCTCAAACCAGAAGCATGAGGGGAGGAGCTACTTTGTGTTCATTGTTGTGTCTCTAGCACCTAGTAGATGTTTGGCCCATTGGAAAGACTCAGAATTTTTTATTTACACATCTGATATAGGGAAGTAGAGAATATGAATAACTGGTCCACTTGGTAGTTATATTACTCAAGGTTACCTAGATTGGCAGATGAGATTGCATTCAGTCTTTTATGAGTATGCTTATTTGTGACTCTGTTTTTCAGTAACTGATCAACTCTAGGCACACTGATCAAAAAACAAAACAAAACAAACATCTAGTTTTTATCCTGCAAACCTGATGTATAGATCTTAGACCAACATGAATATGAAAAGGAACTACCATATTTTGGGGCTTTGTCCAAGCTATCTGCCAGCTCCCCTAGTTGACCTCACTCCGTTGTTGTCATTATGCACATGCCATCTACGATTAAATTGAATTTCAAAAGTGAAGGGACTTTGCATGAGGGTGGAGGAAGAAGCAGTTAAAACTGTTAAATCTCAATAAAACTGTAAGTATTCTGTCATGTATTAATATACCAGGGATATGCTGCCTCACAAAAGCCAGTGGGCATGCCCCAGCCCTGTGCTTTCCCACTGCTCCACTAAAGCCAGTAGGCATGGACTGGCCCTGCAATCTTGCTCTGCCTTGCTAAAGCCAGTGGGCACATGTAGTCCACACAGGAGATACCCCTTGATCTCCTGAATCTGATGGCAGGAGCCTTGCATCTGTAGGCCCAACAGGACTGAAACAATCAGAAACATAGTTCTTGGCAGGCTATCACCACCAGGGCATTACACAGATAGCAGACTGAAACACATCCCCAATATTCCTGTGAAAAAGGCATATTTACTTGTCCCAGAGCTTCAACCTGAGGGGTAGATGTCAGGTTTCCCATATATCTAGAGGCTAAGGAGGTACTCTCAGGGAACATAGGTTGGGGGACATCATCTTTGCCTTGTTACAGTTTGCTGGTAGCCTCCAGAAAGGTGCTTATACATTGTTCAGAGCCATGATTTTTGCAACTGTTGTCTAGGAAAAACCTCCACATTGCCGGAACAGGAGGTCAGCAAGGATTATGACCACAGTCCCACATGACTGTATATATTTGCATACTTTAAAACCTGCTGCCTGAGGGGCTATCTTCCAATCAGCCTGAAACTAGATTCTGATTAAGATGACCCTCAACTGGGAACTATCAAGAATAAATCAGGCTACTTAGATAATCACAAATATCCCAGAGACAACCAAAAGCAAGGACAAAGTTAAATGATAAGGTTCATCATCTACACAAGCCACTCTTCTAAGGCTGGGAGATGTAGCTTTTTCACCTAATACATAGAAACAGAGAGTCAAGCAAATGAAGAAATGGAAAAATATGTTCCAAGTAAAAGAACAGGATAAAAACCTCAAAAAGAAACCTTAATAAAACAGAGGTAAATAATTTACTTGATAAAGAATTTAAAGTAATGGTCATAAAAATGTTCACCAAACTTGGGAGAAGAATGGATGAATACAGGGAAAACTTCAACAAAGAGATAGAAAATATAGGAAAGTACCAAATGGAAGTCACAGAGCTGAAGAATACAATAACTGAATAGAAAAGTGTGCTAGAGGAGTTCAATGGCAGACTAGATGAAGCAGAAGAAAGTATCAGTGATCTGGAAAACAGGGCAGTGGAACTCACCCAAACAGAGCAGTGAAAAGAAAAAGAATTTTAAGGGCACCTGGGTGGCTCGGTCATTAAGTGTCTGCCTTCAGCTCAGGTCATGACCCCAGGGTCCTGGGATGGAGCCCTACATTGGGCTCCCTGCTCAGTGGGAAGCCTTCTTCTCCCTCTCCCACTCCCCCTGCTTGTGTTCCCTCTCTCGCTGTCTCTCTCTCTGTCAAATAAATAAATAAA
>NC_138385.1:68344885-68369269 GCF_054177405.1 Leptonychotes weddellii
GCCAGCTTAGTGGTCACATATTCTTTCAGTTTCTGCTGGTCTTGGAAGCTCTGCATCTCTTCATCCATTCTAAATGACAGCCTTGCTGGATAAAGTATTCTTGGCTGCATAAAGTATTCTTCTCATTTAGTACCCTGAATATGTCTTGCCAGGCCTTTCTGGCTTGCCAGGTCTCTGTGGATAGGTCTGACGTTATTCTGATGTTCCTCCCTCTGTACGTAAGGAATCTCTTCCCCCTAACTGCCCTTAAGATGGTTTCCTTGGTTCTAAGATTTGCGAGTTTTACCCTTACATGCCAGGGTGTTGGCCTGTTTTCCTTGATCTTGGGAGGGGTCCTCTCTGCCTCTAGGATTGAATGTTTGTTTCATTCCCCCAGATTAGGGAAGTTCTCAGCTACAAATTGCTCAAATATATCTTCTAGTCCTTTCTCTCTCTCCACCCCCTCAGGGATCCCAATAATTCTGACATTAGAATGTTTCATGATGTCACTTGTTTCTCTGATTCTATTTTCATGGATTTTTGAGTTGTTTTTCCCTGGCCTCCTCTTTTCCCTTCTTGTCTATTAATTGGTCTTCTAGATCACTAATTCGTTCTTCTGCCTCACTTACCCTAGCTGTTAGATTATCTAGATTAGATTGGATCTCATTGATAGCATTTTTAAGTTCTGCCAATTCAGCTTTCATTCCTGCCCTTAGAGACTCTATGTTGCCATTAATTGATTTCTCCATTCTAGCTATTGCCTTCACAATTGCTAGCCTGAATTCCATCTCCGGCATCTTGGTTATATTTGAACCCATTTGTAAATCTCATGGTCTCTGAGTCTTTCCTATTTGGGGGGTTCCTCCTCCTAGTCATTCTGTTGATGGGTGTTTGAGGGAATGTATAGAGTCCAAATTATTGCCCACAACCCACGCAAGATGCACCTGTTTTCTAGGGACCTTAGGGTTGCTGGCCTCTTGTTCTCCCAGCCTGTCTTGTGGGGGAGAGGCCTGCTGCACTGTTACTCAAGCAACCCTGTTTGGGCAGAGTTGCCCTGCCCCCTGTGGTGGGGGATGGGATCAGTGAAAACCAGTTTTCTGGGGCTTTTGTTCTCTAGCAGCTTTCCCTGGCTGCTTTCCATGTCTCTTCTGAGAGTCAGAGAAGAAGAGATCATTTCCAACCCTCTGCCTCAGAGCGGAGATATCTTGGTCTGTTCTTCAGTGAGCACTCCAGGCCACACTATCTCCATTTCTGTCTCTGCTGCTATAAACTGTAGCGTCCTGGGTTGTGCGCCCCTCAGCAGTGCTCCCAGTCCTTGCCTCCAGGTTGGGGCTCGTCTCTGCCCTTTGTGCTTCTAAAACCGCCCGCCACCCCCAGTTCACAGGGCCTCGCAGCTCTGGTTTTCAGTCCAGGGGGCTGCCTTAAAGTCCTTTCCCCGTTGCTACTGGTCTGCGAGTCTGTGCCTGGTCCCCAGCATGGGAGGCTATCACTCACTGGCGGTGTAGTATCCCCACGGCTCAACTCCCTCCCCTTTCTGTTTGTCCTCTGATATATGCCTGGGGAATCATGGCTCCCCACTTCATACCTCGAAACTAACTGCCTGCAATATTTTGTTTGTAAAGATCCAGATCTATCTTCTTACATCTCAGGCTGATTTCATGGCTGTTCAGAGTGGTCTGGTAGATATCCAGCTCAATTCCCAGGACAATTTGGAATAGGGTCCCCTATTCCTCCACCATCTTTTCCAGGTCCTCTATGTCATATATATATGTTTAATATATATGTGTATATATATAATGGAATACTACTCAGCCATAAAAAACAATGAAATCTTGCCATCTGCAATGACATGGAGAGACCCTGGGGTATTTTGCTAAATTAAATAAGTTAGACAGAGAAAGACAAATACCATATGATTTCATTTATATGTGGAATCTAAAAAACAAAAACAAATGAATAAACAAAAACTCATAGACACAGAGAACAAATTGGTGGTGCCAGCGTGTAGGGGGCTTGAGGGTTGGGCAAAATAGTTGAAGAGGGTCAAGAGGTACAGTATTCTAGTTATAAAATCAGTAAGTCATGAGGATGTAATGCATTGCATGGTGACTACAGTCAATAATATTGTGTTGCATATTTAAAAGTTGTTAAGAGAATAAATCTTAAATGTTCTCATCACAAGAAGAAAACATTTTGTAATTTTGTATGGTGACAAATGGTAACTAGAGTTATTGTGATGATCATTTCTCAGTGTGTACAAATATCAGTGTATTGTACACCTAAAATTATTATAAATTTAAAATCATATTAAAAATTAAAAATATATGCAGAACATAATAAAAAATTAAAAAATTAAAAAAAATTTTTAAATAAAATATATATATATTTATTTATTTCAGGGATAGGAGGAGTTTCATAGTTGACACAGTTTTAGAGAAGTCCTGGAAAAGCAAGAGATGGAGGAATCAAAGTAATATTATAAAGCAAGGGTAGGTAAACTATGGCCAGATCTGGCCTGCCACCTGTTTTTATAAATAAAGTTTTATTGGAACACAGGCATGCTCAGCCATCTACGTGTTGTCTGTGACTGCTTTTATACCACTATAACAAGGTTGAGTTGTTGCAACACAGACAATATGGCCCTCAAAGCTTAAAATATTTACTACCTGGTCCTTTCCAGAAAGTTTGCTGGCTCCTTGTATAAACATCCTCCAAAAAGGAGACCTTGAGACTCTATATAAAGGGTAAAAAGAAAAAAATAAAATAAAGGCTAAAAAGACTAAAAGAGAACCATCACAGTCTATAAGTGAGAAAGAATCAAAAATCACAGAATGTTTGAAACAACACACAAGGAAGACTGGTGAATTTTTGAGATTGTACTATTCTTTTCTTTATTGAAGTGTAGTTGACCTACAGTGGTAGTTTCAGGTGTACAACATAGTGAATTAACATTTCTCTACATTATCATGTATAGAATGTGCTTATCATTACAGTAAATTTAGTTACCATCTGCCACCATACAATGTTATTACAATATTATTGACTATATTTCTTATGCTGTACTTTTCTTTTGAATTTGGGTGATGATGTGGTTAGTATAGGCAAAATGAGTGGTAGTTGTGTTCAGACGAGTATGTGCTTGCTTGCCTGCTTCCTCCCATTAAAAAATATTTGTTGAGTGCTACTGTAATCTATATACTGAGCTAGCTGGCTGCTGGGAATACCATGGAGAATAAGACCGACATATTCCCTGCCCATATAAAGCTTATAGTATATTGTACTTGACCTGGTACTACCCTACTAGCTATGTGACTTTGAGTTTATAGAACATCTTTTAGCCATTCTTTTCCCAACTTTATAATGAGAATACTAATTCCTCTTTTGCAAGTTTGTTGTAAGAATTAAGTATGATTTTATATATTTTTTCCAAGTCATACAAAGAATATTTGAGTTCCAACTATGTGTTAAGCACTATTCCAGGTATTGGTGATGCAGTAGTTAATAAAACAGATTAAAAAAAAAAATTTGCCCTCATGGAAATTGCCTTTTAGTTCAATATATGAAAGTACCTGAAATGAAAAGTAGGCATTTGGTAACTGTTCTTTTCATTTTCCTGAATGAATAAAAGAAAAGCAATACTTATTCTTCAGTACTTATTTTAGCAGGGAGTACAATACTGGCTAAAACTTAATTACACAAATTTCCTTTTAATGGCTAGCACTTTTGACAACATAGATGAGATATTATTATCAATCATTTAGTACCTTAATAATTGCAATCAGAATAATTGTTAGGTTGGCTATCTCAAGGTGTGAAAAACAACTAGTTCCAAATTACTTTACTTCTCATTTCTTAAATGTGCCTCTTTGCCTTTTCTGTTTTCCCTTGACCTAGAAAGTTTTCTACCACTCTGCCAAACCAAAGACTGGCCATACACTAAAGTCAAGTTGCAAAAGAAAATGTAATGTCAGAACTAAAGGGGTCTCTATAATCGTTGTACTCAGAGACCCCATTTTATAGGTGGAAAAATCTTCAGGCCCACGACAAAAAAAGGACTTTCCTAAGCCCACGAAGCTTGGAAGTGATACAGGTAGGACTAAACCAGCAGCTTCTGCTTGCCAGTCAAGCATTCTTTCCTCTGTTTCTGGGATGTCTCACATTTGCTACCTTCTCTAGGAAGCCTTTCTGCACTTGAGGGAAATGTCTTCTTACACCCCAAAGTACATTCATGATTCTATCCTTTACCTTATCTTTTTCCTCTGCCAACTCTTCCTTTATGAACTGATCCACTTCCAAGGGTTTCACCTCTCCTGTATACAGGAGACTGCCAGATCGCTCTGCCCAGCTTTATCTTGTTCCTAAGCTGCAAACTTTCATTCCAAAGTGTGCATTACGCCTCACCCAACCACCCTCCCTGATATCTCTATTTCTGTACATGGCATATTTCCCATCCCTGTAAGTCAAGCTCACAACGTAGAATCCTATTCAATTCCCTCTTATATCCCAAACAGTCTTCAAAACCTTTCTGAGCTCCTTCTGCAGTGTTTCTATTATCCATCTCATCTGTCTCCTTTGCCTTCTTCCCGCTACTGCCAGGGACTCATTACCTCTTGTCTGGATGCCCTCCAACCCATTCTCTGCAATTCTGCCAAATGAATCTCCCTAAAGCACGTCTCTGTATTCATTTCAATCAGCAGTAATTGTGCTCCGGGTAAACCTCATGAGTTATGAGATCTTGATTGTGCTTAGCCTGGGTCATATCATTCTCTTTATAAAACAAACAAACAAACAAAAAACCTAATTGCATCTAGAATTAAGTCCAAAAACCGTTCCAGCATTGAAGAACCAGTATAGATGGGTCTAAATGACTTTTTTTTATCCTTATCTTTCTGAAACCCAAAGTGTTATGTATTAAAAGAATTTATCTCTTCATTGGATGTACCCAAAGTTCAGCACAAGGTTCTCTACTCTTTTCACACTACACAGTCTGAGTAATTTTAATTTATTATCATGATTTTATTTAGCAAGTAAGACTTCTAAATCTCATTTCATCCCACACTACTTTCCCATATATCCCATTTCTTTCTGGACTTCCCCATTGAAATGCCCCTATGGTTATCTCAAAATCTCCACACATATATATTAAACTCATTAACCTCCACCTCCAACACATGATTCTCCTCCTGGGTACCTCTATGTAAGTAAATAGTTCACAGTGAGCTCAGTTTTTTAAACTACTCACTTCTGTATCTATTGATCAAGTCTTGGCAATTTTTACCTACTGACCATTTCTAAAATTTCTCCTCTCTTGTTTGTTCACTACAGTAGTCTCTCAACTAGTTTATCTATCTCCATTCTTGCCATGTTCACTACTTCCTGAATTTATTCTCCACTCGGCAAACAGAGTCCTCTTTTTAAATGCAAATCTGGTCATGAAAACCTTATTCACCAAAACCTTCAATGTTTCCTATTGTGTTCAGGATAAAGTCCAAACTCTTTAATTTGGTTGAACATGGCCCTTTAGAATATAATCCTTATTTATCACCACATAAGCTTGCACTGTATACTGTAGCCATATTCAACTCCATGTAATTTCCCAACTATAACATCATCTTTCCTTTTTTTAATTTTTTATTTAAAATCAATTTAGGTAACACATACTGTATTATTAGTATCAGAGGTAGAATTTAGTGATTCATCAGTTGCATCACCCAGTTACCCTATTCTCCCATCCACCTCCCCTCCAGCAACCCTCAGTTTGTTCTTTTAACTATAGAGTCTCTTTTAACTTTGCCTCCCTCTCTGTTTTTATCTTATTTTATTTTTCCTGCCCTTCCCCTATGTTCATCTATTTGTTTCTTAAATTCCACATATGAGTGAAATCATATGGTATTTGTCTTTCTCTGACTGACTTATTTCATTTAGCATAATATCCTCTAGTTCCATTCATGTTGTTGCAAATGGCAAGATTTCATTCTTTTTGATGGCTGAGTAATATATGTGTATATATATATATATCACATCTTCTTTATCCATTCATGGACATCTGGGCTCTTTCCATATTTTGGCTATTGTGGACCTTGCTGCTGTAAACATTGGGGTGCATGTGCCCCTTCGAATAGTTACCTTCGTATCCTTTGGATAAATACCTAGTAGTGCAATTGCTGGGCCATAGGGTAGTTCTATTTTTAAGTTTTTGAGAAATCTCCATACTGTTTTCCAGAGTGGCTGTACCAGTTTGCATTCCCACCAGCAATAACATCATCTTTCATATCTCTGTGTCTTTTCACAATCCACTCCTTATTCCTGGAATGACCACTGCTCTCTCTTCTTTGCTTAGCTAACTTTTATTCAACATTCAAGAGCTGACCAAGGCTTTACCACTTCTAAGATTCTTTAGCTCTTTCATCCTTGGACTGCATTAAATTTTCCTCCCCTAAACAGCATCCTCTAATTTCTTCTATCTGGAACTGTCTATGCTATTGTAACAGCCTGTTACCCATCTATTTTGCCCTGTAAATTTTGGTCAGTGTCCATGTGTTATTTATCCTTATATCTCTAGCATAGCCATCATAGTGCTGAACAGGGTTACAAGCTCAATATTCATTGAATAGCTAATTGAACTGAATGAATGTGTGCCAGGCAAAGGCAATCAGGGTTACTGGAGTGAGGATTAAAAGCTGAGAATACCAGAGGTGTTGGGTTGTCAGACTTCCAAATACTTGAACATTGAGGTGGTAGATTCAATAAAGGAAATAAGTATGAGTCAAAGATGAGTCCAAAATTTCATGCTTAATAGACTAGATGGAGTTACAAGAACTAGCACTTACTGAGTGCCTACTAAGTACTGAGCATTTGACTCAGTATTTTATATATGTTATGTCAGAAGGAAGGAAAATAATGAGTTTTGTTTTAGACATGTGGAGTTTTAAGTGTAAGACCTCTGAATAGAAATGTCCACAGGCAATTGTAACTGTAATTCTTTGGTACAGGAAAGAAACAAGAATTCAATAATTAGATTGGGAGTTATTTGGATAGATGGTAATTGCAGCCATGGGGTGGGGGTAGGGGGAGGATCTTCCAAAAAGGGTAGTATAGAAGGAAGGAAAGAGGACTGGGACAAGAGCCTGGGGAGCATATATTTAAGAGCTAAACACAGGGAAAGGAATATTTCCTTCCTTCCTTCCTTCCTTCGTTCATTCCTTCCTTCCTTCCTTGCTTCCTTCCTTCAACAAATATTTACCAGGGCCATACTCAGTGCTAGGTACTTTTGTAGGAACTGAGGATATAGCATTGAACAAAATAGTCCTTTCCCTCATGGAGCTGCTATTCTAGTGGAGATAGAGGAAGTTGACAATAATCACAAACAAGGAAACATATAATATTAGTTAGTGATGGGTGCTATAAAGAAAAAGCAATATAAGAGCATATAAAATGGCTAATATGGGTATGGTGGGGGTATTCAGAGGGGCTTTTCCTGAACTGGCTAAAGGCCCCTCTGAGGATATTTGAAGTAAGAATTAAATGATGAGAGAGAGGTAGCCATATAAAGATCTGAGAGGAAGAGCATTCCAGACAGAAGGAAATCAAGTATAAAGGCCCTTAAATGGGAAAATACTTGATATATTCAAGGACCAGGAAGAAAGCTACTGACACTAGACTGTAGTAAGCAAAAAGAAGCATAAAAGCAGATGAAGAGGTAGTCAAGAACATAATCACATAGGGCCTTATAAGCTCTGGTAAGAAGTTCAAATTTATTCTAATTGCAGAGGGAAGGTGTTCTAAGCAGCACAATGGTGTGATTTGTTTTGGACTTGGAGATGAACACCCTGGTTGCTATATGGGGAGTAGACTGTAGGGGGCATAAAGGAAAGCAGGGAAATTTGTTAGAAGGCTAATTGAAATAATTCAAGCAAGAGGTGGTTATGGGTTAGGGCTTCAGTTTTAGTAGTGGAGATAGTGAAAAGTACTTGGATATGGGATTTGTTTTGAAGGACTTGTTAATGGATTGGGTGTGAGTTGGGAAGAGTTATGGTATGGAGTGGGTAGGCAAGGAATAAAAAGTTCCTTGGTTTGGGCCTGAATAACTGGATGGTGCCAGTTACTGAGGTGAGAAACACTGGAGGAGGAATAAGTTTAATGAGTGTTGGGAAGAAGTAAGAAATATATAGCTTGCTTTTATACATGTAAAGTTTGAAATGTTCATTGGGCAGCTACATGCTAATGTTTAGTAAGAAGTTATAGCTGAGGGGTGCCTGAGTGGCTCAGTCAGTTAAGCATCTGACTCTTGATTTTGACTCTGGTCATGATCTCAGGGTCGTGAGATCAAGCCCCATGTCAGGCTTGGTGCTCAGCATGCATCCTGCTTAAGATTCTCTCTCTCCCTCTCCCTCTGCCCCCCCCACCTCTCTCTCTCTCTCTTACAAAAAATAAAATAAAAAAAGAAATTATAGCTGAGTCTAAAGTTCAGGAAATAATTCAGTATTAAATATTGGAATTTTGGAGTCACCCTCTGTGAATTAAAACTTTGAAACTAGATGAAATGACTAATGGGTTAAATGTAGATGGCTAAGAGAGGTCCTTGGACTAAGCTCAGGATTTAGAGATAGGGCAGATAAGGAGCAGCCAGAAAAATAAACTAAGTGACCAGTGTGGTAGGAGGAAAATGAAAAGAGAGTGGTATCCCACAGCCCAACTGAAGAAACTGATTCAAGAAAAAGGGAGTAGTCAACTGTGTCAAATGTTGATGAGACAGTAATTCTGAGAATTGACTATTGATTTTGGCAACATGGAGGTCATTGGTAACCTTGACGATAAAATGTTGGAGACAAAAGCCTGAATGGATTGTTTCATGAAAGAATGGGAAGTAAAGAAGTGAAGACAGTAAGTCTTTTTAGGCATTTAGCTGTGAAGGGATAAAGAAAAGTGGAGTATTAGCTGGAAGGTAATTGGGATCAAGAAAGGGATATTTTCTTTTAAATAATATATATTAATTATCTGAGTGCTAATGGGATAACCCAGTAGCGAGGGAGAAATTGATGGTTTAGAAAAGAAGGGATAATTTTACCAGCAATTTCCTTGGGGAGGTCAGAGCAGATGTGGGGGATTGAACTTTGATTTTTTTAAAAAAGGATATTTTATATATATTAAGAAGAGGTAAAACAATGTACATTGGTGATGTACTAATGGAAAGATGAGGATGCTCTCAGTGCTTCTCTTTTTTAACCAAATGTAAGGGAAGCCATCAGCTGAGAATGAGAGGAGAAAGGGGGTATAAAAGACAAAAAAAAGGCTGTAAGAGATGTAGGAGGGGACAATATGGGAGAGTGGTGTCATGGAAACCAAGGGCAGGGGGAAGATGTCAAGAAGGAGCAGGACATTGATTAATACTGTTAAATGTTCCTGCATTCAAGTTGTATGAATATTGAAAAGAGGCTATTCAGTTTGCTAATTAGGTTGTTGGTTGATGTTGGCAAAAGAGGCTTCATTAAAACAATTTCAGTGGAGGTTAAATGGGAGGTAAGGAATTGCATATGAACACAATAATCTTTAGAAAAGGAAGTGTGGTATAATTTGAAGAGAAGGATTTATTTGTCTCCTTTATTAAAATGCAGATTCCTTGAGGAAGAGGAATATGTCAGATTCACATGGTTTACCTAGTGACTTGTACAGGGTATGACACTGCTAGTTTCCAATAAAAGTTGGGTATGTGAATAAAAAAATGAATTCTGCACTCAGATAGAGTCAACAAAATCTTCTAAGATGTTCTTTTGAGAAATTGGATCTGTTCCATCCTCAAAACAGATAGTTGGAGAAAAAATAGCTAAAGAGGTGTTTCTGTACCCTAGAGGAACAGAAGAATGGAAATGACAAAGGAGGTAGTTCAAATGTAATCTGTGGTCTCTGGACACTCACCACACTGCCCAGTGTATAGGCAGAAACCTGGAAAATCTGACCCAAGAACTGTAAGAAATTACTGACCTTCCTCAACTTATGATGGGGTTATGTCTTCATAAACCCATCTTAAGTTGAAAATATTCTAAGTTGAAAATGCATTTAATAAACCTAACCTACCAAACATCATAGTTTAGCCCAGCCTAACTTAAACATGCTCAGAACACTTGCATTAGCCTACCAGTGGGCAAAATTATCTAACACAAAGCCTATTTTACAATAAAGTAGCTTATAATTTATTGAATACTGTACTAAAAGTGAAAAAACAAAATAGTTTTATGGGCACAGAATGGTTGTAAGTGTATTGGTTTAATACCCTCATGATTTCATGGCTGACTGGGAACTGCTGCTCACTGCCACTGCCCGACATCATGAAGAGTATTGTACTGTATATCGCTAACCCAGGAAAAGAAGAAAACTCAAAATTCAAAGTATGGTTTCTACAGAGTATGTATTGTGTTCATGCCATCATAAATTCAAAAAATAATAAGTTGAACCATTGTAAGTTGGGAACCATCTGTAGATGGTATTCTCTGCATAGGGTAGGAAATATGGAGGTGGCTACATGGTGTGGTGGGGTTGCAGAGTTTCCCCTGCCAAAGTCACCAAACTGACTCTTCGAGATGGGAGGGAATTGGGTATGATAGCCATGTAGCTATATTTGAAGGGTATAAATACAACAACAAATGAAGATTTCATAGACTGGGAATCAGGGTAGATAAGAACATAATTAGATGAAATCAAGACAAGGGCTTTTTAGGCTGACTATCAGAGAAACCATCTTGACACTGAAAATTACTGGATTGTGGGCTAACCTTTGAGAGGAAATAGTGGAAACCCTGCCACTGAGTCATTTATAATTATTTACAATTAGGCAGGACAATGTAGTTGAAAAATAATGTGGCATAATACAAGGAGTGATTTTGCTCAGTTCCCAGAGGGATGGACTGGATATGACCTAATAGCTTTTTCCTACACTAATTTGGTTGATTGTGTCAGAGAAAAGTCTGGTTGAACATTTTGTTTTCCCCCTGTTGAGTGAATCATACTTGCATTGACCACAAGGATATAAATTTGAGAATGCCCATTGATTAGGCAGATGACAGAATGTGGACTGGGGGGGCGCCTGGGTGGCTCAGTTGGTTAAGTGACTGCCTTCGGCTCAGGTCATGATCCTGGAGTCCTGGGATCGAGTCCTGCATCGGGCTCCCTGCTCGGCAGGGAGTCTGCTGCTCCCTCTGACCCTCCTCCCTCTCATGCTCTCTGTCTCTCATTCTCTCTCTCTCAAATAAAAAAAAAAAAAAAAAGAATGTGGACTGGGAAGCCAACAGATTGGAGAAGACTCAAACTAACCCAAAAGTTGGAGGGTTGGTCAGAGTAAAGCTCCCTAAAGATAGGACCTTGTGTTCTTCACCATTGATTTCAGAACATGACTCCAATATAGTACTTGATGAATAAACAGCTGTTGAATGAATGAATGACACCTTGGGAAGAAAACTTAGAACACCAATATAATCCAAGCAGTGGACTGACAGGTTAAACATGTTCCTTAATACCTCTGAGTCAGTTTTCTCACCTTTTCAATAGGTTCTTCTGGGGACTAAATGAAAGCATATAGATAAGATACTTGAGATTTAACATCTTCAGAAGTATTAGCTGTCTTTCCCCTTTATTTTTCCAGATCTAATCTCTACAGACAAGTCAGACTTTCTGTTTGACAACATTGGGAAAAGAGAAAAATCATGCCTTTTCTCTTAAAATAATAATACATATTAATGTTAAAACAGCTGAGGCTAACAGTAACTAACACCACAGGCAATTTTAGAGCAACTTTTAAAAACAATAAACAGCTAAGGCGCTACCAGGTATAATACTCTTTCACTTGGCTTTTTATCAATTCACCCAAATCTTAATGCAAACAAAATATAAAAGCTCTTTGGCAACATGTTCTCATCATTGGGATTCACTCAGTATCCAAAATACCCAGTCTGCCTCTCTCAGAGATTAACTGTAATTCACACTATGTTGGCTACAGATAAGCTGTTTCCCCAGCCTTAGCCATTGGAGCTAACCAGTGAGAAACTCCAAATTTACTTTTTCAACCTCCTTGCTTCCAGATTTCCTTCTATCATTTTTTTGTCCTTTCACACCAGACAGAATTTACCAGGAGAAGAATAGCTTCATTAAAGAAATAAAAATCTCTTTTCTCTCTTTCCTTAAGCAGGAGATATTTTCTATTTTTCTCTTTGTATTTCTTTTCTTCCTTCCACTTTGCTGCTTTTTAAACTGGAGTTAGGAGACACCACTTTAATTTGAACACAATAACTAGACTTAATTAATATCCCAAGGTAGTTTACCTCCTTTAGCGACACTGTATGACACTTTTTTCTCTGAAATGTTTTCTTCAAGGGCTTTTTTGAACAATATTTAAACAGTTTTTGATCAGAGAGTTGAAGTGATCCTATCATAACGGCTAAAGATGGGTGCAGAGAGTTTGGTGAGCAATCCAGGAAGTGCTATAAAATGATTAATGGATAGAAAAGTCATCCAAGTGAAGGCTTTGTAAAAGAATCAAGATTATTCGATCCAGAGAAGAAAGTTTTCAGCCCCTTAGAAATAGCCACTTGCCATGGATGGTTTAAAAAACAAAAACAAAAATGCCAACTTAATTTATTTCACAGCAAATATAATGTTCATGGAGGATTTTTGCCTTGCAAAGTAAATAAGCTGTGTGTTGGATTCTTTATATATTTGTTTTATAAGACAGGAAGTAATGACTTAATAATTGCTTTTAAGTACTGAAATAATTCTCTAGAAAAAAAGATCTGCTTTTCTACAGTACCATAATTGAGTCCGTGGTCTCCCCTATCCATCCCTTTTTCGCTGTCAACCCTAAGACTTCCCATCAGCTACTTCATTTTTATTTTTTTTTTGAAAAATCTACTTTCCCATGCTGTCCAGACCAAAAAACACATTCTGTGATAGGCACAACAGGATGTCCGTTGTTTCCCCCCCCCCCATTAAGGACAACAAAAAGAAATGGCATCATTTGTAGCAGGGGGTATTTTAGCAAGGTCTTCTAGAGGACCTCCAAATCACTTTCTGTAGTCAGTGATAATTTACCAAAGAAAGCTATGGAATTTTCTTTACTGACCTCAGCAGATCCTTACCTCCCCAGAGATGCCATGCTGAGACTGAAGAGGAGAAGGGAGTTGGCAGCAATCACTGAGAAATGGATGAACTACAGCCTTTTCATCCCTTTATTTTATTCAAGCCAGAGTTCTCTAAATGTTAATGCATTGAGGGGAATCTAAACTACTTTTGTGAAGACTGAATGGCAAGCAGTCAAAAAAAGAACATTGGACCTTCCTCCATCAATTTCTTTTTGTCCCTCACGCATACACACACACCCAGCTTCTCAGTCTGTCCTTTCAATATGTAACATAATTTATTGCCATAGCTTCAACTACCTGAATACTGATGCCTCTCACATTTACTTCTCTAGCCCAGAACAATTTTCTGAATACCAACCTCATATTTCCAGTTGTTCGAAGGACATTTTTGTCTAGAAACACAGCTTCTCAACCTCAACATGTCTTTTTTTTTTAAAGATTTATTTATTTATTTAATTGACAGGGAGAGAGAGACAGCAAGGGAGGGAACACAAGCAGGGGGAGTGGGAGAGGGAGAAGCAGGCTTCCAGCCGAGCAGGGAGCGTGATGTGGGGCTCGATCCCAGGACCCTGGGATCATGACCCGAGCCGAAGGCAGTCGCTTAACCAACTGAGCCACCCAGGTGCCCCAACATGTCTTGATATGTACCCCCATTCCAAAAATAAGAACCCCCTTTCTTTCCTGATCCCAAACTCATTGAATAGTCCCAGTTCCCTAAAGTAGGACTTAGAGAAGCACCTTGATCCCTCCTTTATCTTAGCTACCCATTTCATTTTTATCTAAGCAGTTAGCAAATCCTTTTGAATCTACCTCAAATATGTTTTCTTTCATATCTCATGGCTTTTAGCCTCCTTGAACATCTTAACCATTTCCTGAACACACAGTATCCTTTCACAATTCTTTGCCTTACAGATATTGATCTCTCTGCTTGGAATAGTCTCCCACTCCTTCTTTACCTAGTAAGCCCCTACTCAGTGATAAAGGGCCTTACTATATATTACAAGCCATTCCTCATTCCCCTAAGATAGCTCATGGGTCTCTCCTCTGTGGACTTACCATATCTCATCATAACTGTGAGTTTAGGTATCTCTTTTTCCTGCTGAACTATGAACCTGTTGAAGGCTGGGACAGCATTTTAATCATCTTAAAAGTTGTAGCACCTAACATGTAATAGTCTGTGGTAACAATTAATAAAGAATGAATGATTTACCCTAAATCCAATTTATCAATGTTTCTTTTAATGGATCATGTTTTTGGTGTCAAGTTTAAGAACTGTTTGCATAATCCTAGATTCTAAAGATTTTCTCCTATTTTTTTCTAAAACACATGTAGTTTTATGTTTACATTAGATCCATGATCCATTTTGAGTCTTTTTTTGTATGAGACCTACATCAAGGTTCAATTTTAGGCCAGTAGTTGTCCAATTGTTACAGCACCATTTGTTGAAAAGGCTCGCTTTCCTCCATCGAATTGTTTTTGCAACTTTATCAGAAATAAATTGAGCGTATCTGTTTGGGTCTATTTATGGACTTTCTATTTTGTTCCTAGTTCCTCCGCCTTTCTAGAATAATTGTGTCGATACATGCAAAAAATCTTGATGAGATTTTGATAGGAATTGCATTAAATCTGTATATGAATTTGGGGAGAATTGACATCTTTATTATGTTGAGTCTTCCAATCCATGAACACAGTGTGTCTCTCTATTTAGATCTTTGATTTATTTCATCAGCTTTGTTGTAGTTTTCAGCATACACATCCAATACCTGTTCTGTTAGATTTACACCTAAGTACTTAATCTACTTTGTAGCAATTGTAAATGTTATTTTTAAAAATTTGTTTCCATATGTTCATTGTTACTGTATAGAAATGTGATTGCTTTTTGTGTGTTGATCTTGTATGCTTCAAATTTGCTGAACTTATGAGCTCTTGGAGTTTGTTTGTTTTTGTTTTTAGATTCCTTGGGATTTTCTACATATGTCATCTGCAAATAGGGACAGTTTTATTTCTTCCTTTCCAATCTGAATGGTTTTTATTGCTTTTACTTACTTATAATACTGGCTATAAATTCCAGGGCTGTGTTGAATAAGAGCGTGAGAGGAGATATCATTTACTTGTTTCTGATCTTGGGGGGAAAGCATTCAGTCTTTCATTATCAAGTAAGTTGTTAGCAGTAGGATTTTTGTAGATGCTCTTTACCAAGTTGATGGAGTTCCCCTTTATTCCGTGTATGCTGAGAGTTGTTATCATGACAGGATGTTGGACTTTATCAAATATTTTTTCTGGGCACCTGGGTGGCTCGGTTGGTTAAGCGACTGCCTTCAGCTCAGGTCATGATCCTGGAGTCCTGGGATCGAGTCCCGTATCGGGCTCCCTGCTCGGCAGGGAGTCTGCTTCTCCCTCTGACCCTCCTCCCTCTCATGCTCTCTGTCTCTCATTCTCTCTCTCAAATAAATAAATAAAATCTTTAAAAAATATTTTTTTTCTGCATCACTGTATGATTATATGAGTTTTCTTCTTTAGCCTGTTGATATGATATTGCATTGACTGATTTTTGAAAGAACCAGATTTACATCACAGGAATAAACCCTACTTGGCCACATTATATAACTTTTTTAATATATTGCTAAATTCTATTTCCTGATATTTTGTTAAGGATTTTTAAATTAAATTTATCATTATTTGTGAGGTCTGTATTTTATATTTTATACTATCCTTGTCTGGTTTCTACATCAATGTAACACTAGCTTCATAAAATGAATTAAGAAGTGTTCCTTCCTTTTTGATTTTCTGGAAGATATCGTGTAGAATGGGTGTTAATTCTTTTTTTTTTTTTAAAGATTTTATTTATTTATTCATGAGAGACAGAGAGAGAATGAGAGAGAGAAGCAGAGGGAAAGGCAGGCTCCCAAGGAGCAGGGAGCCCGATGCAGGACTCGATCCCAGGACCCTGGGATCATGACCTAAGCCGAAGGCAGATGCTTAACCATCTGAGCCACCCAGGCGCCCAGGTGTTAATTCTTTAAGTATTTGGTAGAATTCTCCAGTAAAACCATCTGGCCTTGGGATTTCTTTTGTGATAATTTTCAATTTATAATTAAATTTCCCTAATAATTATAGGAGTATTCAAATGATCTATTTCATATTGGGTAAGCTGTGATAGTTTGTAGTTTTCAAGGAGTTGGTCCAATTCATCTAAATTGTCAAATTTATGTATATAAAATTATTCATAGGATTCCCTTATTATCTTTTTGATATCCACAAAGCCTATAGTGATAGCCCCTGTTTCATTCCTGGTATTGGTAATTTGTACCTTCTCTCTTTTTTTCCTTGTCCATCTTGCTAGAGGTTTTTCAATTTTATTAGCTTTTTCAAAGAATCAGCTTTTTTCCCATTGGTTTTCTCTATTTTTTTTTTCGATTTTATTCATTTTTACTTTTATCTTTACTGTATCCTGTCTTCTTCTAGCTTTAGGTTTCTTTGACCCTTCTTTTTCTTGCTTTTTGCCATGGGAACTTAGATTATTGATTTGAGCCTTTTCTTCTTTTCAAATACAAGCACTTGGTGCTATAAATTTTCCTCAACACTGTTTTAGCTGTATCTCACAAATTTTGATATGCTGTGTTTTCATTTTCATTTAGTTAATGTAGTTTGTGATTTCTCTAGAGAGTGACTATTTGATCCATAGATTACTTAGAACTATATAGTTTAGTTTCCATTTGTTTTCTATTATTCTAATTTGATTTCATTGTGTTCATAAAATATACTTTGTATGATTTCAGTTCTTTTAAATCTGTTCACGTTTGTTTTATAGCCCAGGATATAATCTATCTTGGCATATGTTCCATGAGCACTTGAACATAATATGTATCCTACTGCAGTTAGGAGAGGTATTCTATAATTGTAGATTAGATATTGTTGGTTGATGGTAATGTTGAATTCTTCTATATCCTTGCTTGTTTTCTGTCTAGTTATTCTATTAACTGTTAAGAGAGGAGTGTTGAAGTCTCCAAGTATAATTGTGGACTTGTGTATTTCTTCTTCCAGTTCTATCCGTTTTTGTTCATGTATTTTGCAGTTCTGTTGTTTGATACTTACAAATTTAGGATTGTTATGTCATCTTGGTGGATTGACCCTTTATCATTTTTGCAGTGTTGCTCCCTTTCTCCAGTAATTTTCCTCACTCTGAAACCAGCATTACCTGCTATTAAATAGCCATTCCTTCCTTGTTTTGATTAGTATTTACATGGTATGTTTTCCCATCCTTTTACTTTCAACCTGCCTTTATTGTTTTATTTGAAATGAATTTCTTTCCACAGTATATAGGTGAGTCATGTGTTTTTATGCACTCTGCCAGTCTCTGTCTTTCAATTGATGTATCTAGACCATTTATATTTAATGTAATTATAGATCTGTTAAGACTTAAATCTAACATTTTATTTTGTTTTCTCTTTGTACTTTTTTTCTTTCGTTTCTCTGTTTTCTTTTTTTCATGCCTTACTGTGGGTTAAACATTGATTAGAATTCAATTTTTATTTACCTATAGTTTTTAGGTGTATCTCTTTTTATTGATTTTTTAGTGGTAGCTATAGGTATTACATTATATATATACATAATCTATCTCAGTCTGTTGGTATTGTCATTTTATCAGTTTGGGTTAAGTGTTGAAAATTTATCTTCCTTTACATCCATTTATTCTCCCTCATTTATAATAAAACTGCCTTCAATATTTACTCTATATACAGTTAGAATCACATCAGACATTGTTATAATGTTTGTTTTTACCATCAAACATAATTTAGAAAATGGAAGAGAGGGAAGTCATGTGTGTGTGTGTGTATTTTTTCAAGTTGTTTCTTCTTTTCAGATATTCCAGGATTCCTTATTTTGTCATTTCCTTTTTAGAGAACTTCCTTTAGCCATTCTTTTAGAATAAGTCTGCCAGCGATGGATATCTTCATTTCCTTCATTTGAGAATGACTTTATTTCCCCTTCATTTCTGAAGGATATTTTCCCTGGATATGGGATTCTGGGCTGATAGTTCTTTTCTTCCAGCAGTTGAAAAATATTGTGCCACTTTCTTCTGCTTGCATTGGTTCACAATGAGAAATCAGATATCTTTCAAATTATCTTTCCTACAGAGGAAAGGTAAGCTCTCTCTCTCTCTCTCTTTCTTTCTCTCTCTTTACTTTTAATACTTTGTCTTTAGCTTTCAAACATTTGGCCAAGATGTGTCTTGGTATTGAATTTCTTTGAGTTTATCTTATTGGAGTTTGCTTAGCTTGTTGAATTTGCACGTTTATATCTTTTGCCAAAGTTGGGGAGTTTTCAGGCATTATTTGTTCAAACACTTTTTTTAGTCCTACTTTCCTCTCTCCTTCTGGGATACCAGTGCCATTAATGTTAGATCTTTTATTATAGTCCCACAGGTTTCTGGGTCTCTCTTCATTTTTTCAGTCTATTTTCTTTCTGTATTTCTTATTGGGTAATTTTTATTGTTCTGTCTTGAAGTTTACTGCTTCTTCCTTATGTCCCTTCCATTTTGCTGTTGAGATTATTCATTTAGGTTTTTTTATACTGTATTTTTAAGTTCTAAAATTCCATTTGATTCTTCTTTATATCTTCTATTTCTTTGCCAAGGCTTGCTATTTCTTTGCTTAGAATTTGTATTTTTTTTTCATTTGTTTCATGTATGTCTGTAGTTGCTCATTGAAATGTTTTTTATGATGGCTCCTTTGTCATATGATCCTAACATTTCTGTCATCTTGATATTGGTCTCCATTGATTATCTTTTTTCTTATAGTTTGAGATCTTCCTTGTTCTTAGTATGACAAGTCATTTTCAATTGAAATACAGAAATTTTGAGTATTATGTTATGAAACTTGGAATCATATTTAAAATTTCTATTTTCCAGCTTTCTCCAACACCACTCTGGCAGGGGAAAGGGGTTACTGCCTCAGTACTGCCACATGGAGGTAGAAGTCCAGATTCCCTATTTGACATTTATTAATATCTGAGGAGGGAGGCTCCTTTGTCCTGCTCAATCCCCACTGATACTTCCCTTGCTGGGAGAGGTAGGGTGCCTCGTTGCTGTACCCCCTGTGGCCTCCTTACTGCTAGGTCATGGTGAAAGTTCTGACTCTCCATAGGCTTCCTCTGATACCACCTCAGTATGGAGAGGGAGTGGGTTCTTTGTTACCACAAGGTGGGGGTACATGACCATGCTTCCTACATGGTCTCTATTGACATTGTGGATCAGGGAGGTCTTGTTACCACCCAGCATGGATGAAAGTCTTGTCTCCATATTCAGCCTTTTCTGCCATCATCTTGGCCATAGTGATGTCAGAAAAGACCTCATTATAGCCTGGCCAGGGTGGAAGTCTATGCTCTTCCCTCAGCCTTTGTTGACATGAGTGGAGATGGGGCCACAGTTTTTCTGTGGTGTTTGGCTGGAGTAAAGCAGTTATTGTCTAAAATTTTTCTGGTTCTCAGGATAGGGAAAGCAAACTTCTGTTGGGACTTATTTTGTCTGTGCCCATTAGCATTTCCAGGTTGTTGCTTCTCAGCTCCAAACCTGGGCTATGTAAGCTAAAAAGAGGGGGGTACTTATAACTGTATCCTTAGCAAGTCTGCCTTCTTATTGTAATAGAAGTCTTCACTACATTAAGACTCTTCTAATTGGATTGTTTGTTTTTCACTCTTGAGTTTTAAATTTTCTTTATATTTTCTTTATATTCTAGTTACTAGTCCTTTGTCATAAATGTGTTTTGCAAATATTTTCTCCTAATGAATGGTATTAAAGGAAACCACATGAGTCTTCTTATGCTTGTTTTACATGTAATATCCAAGGTTTTTAGTTGTACTTAATGGGAGGAATAGGGAAAAGTTTATCTACTTCATTTCCACAGAAGCGTAAGTCTCAATTATGTTATAATCTCTCATCTTGAGATTCATAAGCCTTACCTTCTCATATATTTAATAAATTCAAAATTAAATAAATGTTTAACTTGAATAAATGTCTTTAGTAAAAATCAAATGTATTGCAAAAAATGAATCTAGACACAGACCTTATGCTTTCATAAAAATTAATACAAAATGGATCACAGACCTAAATGTAAAATGTAAAACTATATAACTCCTAGAAGATAACATAGGAGTAAACTTAGATGACCTTTGGTATGTTGACAACTTTTTAGATATAGCACCAAAGCCATGATCCATGAAAGAAGTTATTGATAAGCTGGACTTCATTAAAATTAAAAATTTCTGCTCTGTGAAAAACATTGTCAAGATAATGAGAAGACAAACCATAGACTAGAAGAAAATATTTCCAAAAGATATGTCTGATAAAGGACTTTGATTCAAAATATACTGGGTGTTATACGTAACCAATGAATCACTAAATTTTGCCCCTGAAACTAATAATACAGTATTTGTTAACTAAATTGAATTTAAATAAAGAATTTAAAAATATATATACAAAGAATTCTTAAAGCACAACAATAAAAAAATAAACCTGATTAAAAAATGGGCCAAAGACCTGAACAGACAACTCACCAAAGAAGATATACAGATGGTAAATAAGTATATGAAAAGATGCTTCATGTCATATGTCATCAGGGAAATGCAAATTAAAACAACAATGAGATATAACTACACACTTATTAGAACAGCCAAAATCTGGAACACTGACAATACTAAATGCTGGCAAGGATGTGGAGCAACAGGAACTCATTCATTGCTGGTGGGAATGCAAAATGGTACGGCCATTTTGCAAGACAGCTTGGTGGTTTCTTATAAAACTAAATATACTCTTACTATATGATCCAGCAATTGCACTCCTTGGTATTTACCCAAAGGAGTTGAAAACTTGTGTCCATACAAAAACATGCACATGGGTGTTTATAGCAGCTTTATTTATATTTTCCCAAACTTGGAAGCAACCAAGATGTTCTTCAGTAGGTAAATGGATAAATAAACCATGGTCCATCCAGACAATAGAACGTTATTCAGCATTAAATAGAAATGAACTATCAAGCCATGAACCTTAAATGCATATTACTAAATGAAAGAAGCTGATCTGAAAAGTCTACATACTCTATGATTCCAACTATATGACATTCTGGAAAAGGCAAAGCTATGGAGACAGTAAAAAGATCAGTGGTTGCCAGGCATTATGGAGGAAGGAGGGAAGGATGAAAAGGCAGAGCACAGAGGATTTTTAAGGTAGAGAAACTATTCTGTATGATACTCTGATGGTGGATACATGCCATTACACATTTGTCCAAACCCATAGGAAGTACAACACCAAGAGTGGACTTTAATGTAAACTCTGGACTTTGGTTGATTATGATGTATCCATGTAAGTTCATCAGTTGTAAATAATGTACTACTCTGGTGGGGGATGTAGATAATGACAGAGGTTATGCATGTGTGGGGACAGGGGATATATGGGAAATCTCTGTACTTTTCTCTTAATTTTACTGTAAACCTAAAACTGCACCTCCCCAAAATAGTCTTCTTAAAAATCTAATGTATTTATTAAAAACAGATAAATTAAGCAAACCTTAAGCACCAAAGGTGTTTCTTTTAGCTGATAAAAGAAACATATGAGCCCTAAAGATGGTCAATGTGTTTGACCAGTTCTTATTACTTAACAGCTTCTTCAAGACCTAGTCTTAAACTTAGATCCTGATGAGTATGCCAAACCTGAATCTTAGTGCAAGTGTCAAGATCCCTTCTGAGGATTTGTCTCTGAACTGCCAGCTTTCTGGACTTCAGGCCAGTTTCTATTTTGAGTGAAAGCTCCAATCTAGCAAGAGTGCATTGATTGCTTTCCAACTAATCAAAGGGAAAGCATTGGTTGGCCATTCTAGCATCCTTGTTCAGCTAAAAATGATTATGTCTCTGGCTCCTAATGCAAAGATATATTCTTCCTTTTTTTCCCCTGTAATGAGGGTGCAGAATATCCTTCAATTTTGTTAAGTATAAAGTTAATGTATGCCTTTGAATAGTCTTTGAGAAGTTATACAGTGCAGGTTTTCTCCCTAAGGGAAAGAGCAGAACATCACCTGCCCATCTCTTTTTCCCCAGTCATCAAATTTGTTTGACTTAAATTTACACACAGTAAAAGTTACTTACCTGAAGTTGTCTCTCTTTGCACTTCAGGAATAGATTTCTTAAAGTACCCATGGCCCTTCCAACAGAATGGAACATTTTGAATAAAAATTAACTATTTTGGTGCATGAACTTTGTATGAGATTAGGAAATTTTTCTCTTGTAGTATCCTTCCTCCTCCTTCTTCTTCTTCTCTCTCTCTCTCTCTCTCTCTCTCTCTGTGTGTGTGTGTGTGTGTTTGTGATTCTTTGCTACTCTACTTCTTGGGAGAAGCACAGTGCTTAATAAAGGAAAGTTTAAGGATGAGTGGGGAGTATGGCTGATCTCTTATATGTGATTCAGTATCACTATTATGATGAATACTCCAAAAGAGGAAGAATTGCTAGAAAGTCCTTTTCATGCCACAGTAAAAAGAATTTCTTCTCCCCTCCCAATTGCTCATCAAGGTAATCACTTGCAATGGCCATTGGTTTGCCACAGCTGGACAGGGAAAGTTGCTCTGTGTTGCTTGTGTATTATATCCCAGGATCTGGGCAGCTTGCTTGGCCTGAAACCTTGTGTGATCATAAGAATATAATAGGGAGAGCACCTCACATTCTCACCGCAGTTCTACAAAGTAGGTATCATGTGAAGAAACCAAGGCTCAGAATGGACATGCCAGTTGTCTAAAGCCAAATAGCTAATAAATGTCAGAGCTGGGACTCAAATCCAGTCTCTCTCTGTGACTCGAGAACCCATCTATTTTCACTGTATCAACATTGCTGAGTTTTGGTGAATTCCATTCACTGGGACTTGCATGGTTCCATAGTTACTGAGATAGTACTGTATCAGTTGTCTACCCAGTAGTTGGTTTGAAAATGTTAATACCAGTAAGGGATGAACTCAGTTCTCCTTAGGAATTAGGAGCCAGGTGAAAAGACTCCACCAGGGTGCCCTCCTACCTAAGTTTGAAGAGGTTCAGTAAGAACCGTGATTCCTTTCAGATGTAATAGACACTCTGTAAATGTCAGTTCTGTCCCTCTATCCCAGCACTTACTATGGGTCAGATGTAGTGCTAGCAGCTCTCAAGTACATCATGTCATTTAATCATGATGGCTGTCTTATGAGGTATTAGGATGAGTATATCCCCATGTTACAGATGAAGGGATTGAGGTACAAAGAAATGAGGTAACTGGCATATCTACTATCTTGTAACCAGGTCTGACTATATAGTTTGCTCTCTAAACACCTCAGCTGGTTCCTGCCTACCTACCTACTTTGCTTCTGTCTCAGTAATATTCTCAGAGAATTTAAATTGAATATTTCAATTGAGATCTTCAAGAAATCCTTTTATGACTTTAAACATCTTTAGGCCGTGCATGCTTTCGCCCTTGCCTCACCCTGTATTATCCTCAGTTGTAACCTTGCATCACAGTAGAGCCCAGAGCAAAATCAAGTGTAAATTGGTCTAAGAGGATAATTGAGTCTTTCTCAGTCACCCGGGCTTTAACTTTGCCTTGACCTGGGATGCTTGCTAGTCTCAATGAAAGAATAAAGTGAGTTAATTAACTCTTAGATAGGGTGAGAGTTAAAATTCTAGGTGTGGATCTGTGCAACTGAACTAATGGTTGTTGGCTTCTTACATTAAGACATCCAATAGCCATCTGGTGGGTGAAGGTATCTTTTCTGACATGAAGCTGGGTCAGTCTCAGTCACTGGGAAAATGTTGTCATTTGTATTCTGTATTCCTCCTGTTTCTTTGGGGTGTGCTATGTTTAATAAAGCATGCATCAGGAGATACTGAAAAAAGAGTTTTTAATCTAGTCTTTTTCTCCCAATAGGTTTAAATTGCCCCCAAAGTATGTGTTTGTGTGTGTATACGTGTGTGTTTTAGACTAAGTATCACTGAAGAAGTCGACACCTCATTATGTGTAGGTTATTGCATTTGTGGAACAAAATCTCCTTAAGTGATATATCTACTATGTGTCATAAAAAATTAATTCACTTTAGTTTCGTTGATCTGTTCTACTGTTCTTTTAGTTTCGTTGATCTGTTCTACTGTTCTTTTAGTTTCTATTTCATTGATTCCTGCTCTGATCTTTATTATTTCTCTTCTCCTGCTGGGTTTAGGCTTTATTTGCTGTTCTTTCTCCAGCTCCTTTAGGTGTAGGGTTAGGTTGTGTAC
>NC_138385.1:68369769-68398779 GCF_054177405.1 Leptonychotes weddellii
GGGGGCCGGGTGGTGGGTATTGAGGAGGGCACGTTCTGCATGGAGCACTGGGTGTTGTGCACGAACAATGAATCATGGAACACTTCATCTAGAACTAATGATGTAATGTATGGGGATTAACATAAGAATAAAAAAAAATTAATTCACTTTATGTGTGTGTGTTTTCATTTCAGGCATCTTTAATAGGGAAATATATTCTGGTAGATTAGTTTACAGTGTTTCTAAATAATAAATCATAAACACCAGTAAAAGAAAACATCTAAAATGTGCATATTTGTGAGTCAATTATATGTTGATTAACCTTATGTGCTTTTGCCATAATTCTTATGATTGTCATTTTCCCTTGCTGTCAAACAACAATTCATTTTTAGAACATAAGATGCATAATTACAAATGTTAATACAGCACCCTGCTTCATCTCATCCCCCTTTGCATTATGGCACAGATTTACTTTGGGGACACAATGGTACTTTCTCTCATTACTCATAGTAACTGTAATTAGACACTAAACTTGAGATATAAATATACTCATTATTTACCTATTTTGTTAATTAGAATTTTTCTTACACCAAGACTCTAGAAGAATAATGTTTATAATTCAACTAAGAACCATAGGATCCTGTTTGAAAAATAAAAATGGAAAGAAAGGAACCTGTTATGAAGAATAGAGCAATGGACTTGGGGGATTTAAGTGTAGAGTGAGTACTCAGTGGAAATCATGGAAATACTAGGCAAGCCCTAACCATCTCATAGTCTTGTCCTTACGGGTGATTCAGGGCTGTACTTCGCACCTGACAGGGATATGGTAAAGATTAAATAGGTACTTCATGAGAAAATCCCTAGAACACTACCTGATACCAGGTATATCACCAGTGAACGTGTACTGTTTTTAATATGACATTTGAAAATTAAAAAGAAATAGGCATTTTCTAAACATTAATTCACCAAATATCTCTTTAAATAGCAAGTTCCCATGATACAATGTCATTGATTTAATAAATATTTTTGAGTGTGAGTGCTTAGCATGTACATAGCAATATGTTAAACAATGTGGTGGTGATCATAGCAGAAGTATGCTCTAGCTCTGAACTCTAGTGGAGGGAGATGAGACATATATAGGTAAAATGGTTGAGCAAGGAAATACATGATTGTCAAAATGAGTGATACCAGCAGCAAGTGGTTATGAAAATTGGAAGAAGAACATCACAAGAAGCTTGCAAAAAAAAAAAGTTAAAAACGGGGGAGGTTGGCTGAATTCCTAAATGATATGTGGGAAGGCATAAAGAGAGGATGGAGAGAAACATAGGTTTGGAGACTATTAAGGAAGCCCATCCAACTTAAGATTTATGTAGAGAATCAGTAAGAGGAAAATTTGAATAATCTATAGAAAGTCCAGAAAAGCAAACTTTACCCAGTAGGCAGTGGGGAACTAATGCAGGATTGTGAATAAGTGAATAAGAATGAAATTGGCGTTTGTGGGAAATTGGTGTGGGTTGGACTGGATGTAGGGTGGCCATGTGGTATGATTGCTTATGTAGAGTAGACTAGAAGAGTTAATGGGGGAGATATTTCAAAGCTAGGATTTGGTGACTGATTCAGTACACAGGCTAAAGAAGAGGAGAAGTAAATGGTGGTTACAAGGTTTGAGCCAGTCAGACTTTTAAAGATGTAAAGCAAACAAATAAGATTTTTTAAAAGCTAAAGTAGGAAGAGTTAGGCTTGATGTCAATGTTTGTTTGGCTTTTCTTTGGTTTTCTCTTCAGTTTGAGGTGATTGATACATAGAGATTCAACTGGCAGTTGTAGAGCATAGGTAGAACTGGTGTGGTGCTCAGGTGAGAGATCGGGACCAAAGATTGTTCTAGACCCATAGAATGCTATTCCCAATCTAAACTAGTCTCAAGGGATGCCTTGGTGGTTCAGTCGGTTAAGTGGCTTGTCTTTGGCTCAGGTCATGATCCTGGGGTCCTGGGATTGAGTCCTGCATCTGGCTCCCTGCTCAGCAGAGAGTCTGCTTCTCCCTCTGCCTGCCACTCCCCCTGCTTGTGCTCTCTCACTCTCTCTGTCAAATAAATAAGTAAAATCTTAAAAAAAATAAACTAGTCTCAATTACACATAAGTATCTTTAGGTAATCACTTCCTCTTAAAAACATCATCTGCCCTTGACCTTCATTCTCCTCTAACAACTATTCTCTTTCCCTTCACAGCCCAGCTCCTTAAGCTCTTGAAGTGTTCTTATATTCATTGTCTCCCTTTCCTCCCTCCCATTTCCCCACTACAGTCTGGCTTCTTCCACTACTACAACACTCCTCTCTGTATAGTTCCAAGATGCATTAGTGTCCTCCAGGTTGAAAAAACAGGGAAGGAGCATCTTCCTTCTCCTTTTCCAATGGGCAATTTTAATAGAGTTTTTCAGCAGTATAGTACAGAGGAAGGAAGGTAGCCATTGATATATAATAGCATTGGCATCAAATCATTTACCAACTGGCCAACCTTTAGCAAGTTACCTAATCACAATTTCCTCATCTGTACGAAGATTTCTATAACCTTTGGAGTCATGTGGGTAAGTGAGATGACATGTATAAAGCCCTTTGGAAGAAGTTGTTGCTTAATAAATATTAGCCCTGTTGAATACTTCTTTTTGGAAATTTCTTCTCGTTGATTATTAAACATCTCTTTCTCCTGGTTTTCTTCCTACTGCTTATTTTCAGTTCTTTTTCCTTAATTTGTCTCCTAACTACTGGTATACCCTAAAACAGTGGTCCTCAAACTTGAGTGTGCATTAGAATTCTCTGGAGGACTTGTTAAGGAACATATTGGTGCCCTCCTCCCTACAGTTTCTGATCCAGTCAGGGCCCAAGGAGTTCTCAGGTAGTGCTGGTGCTGCTGGTCTGAGTATTGAACTTCGAGAACTGCTAACCTAAAGTTTGGTCTCAGACTCTCTTTCTCATTCTATGAACTTTTCCTGAGAGGCTTCAGGTACTGCTGATAACTCCCAGATATCTATATCCAGAGAAGACCCACACTTCTAGATTCCGGATTCAACTGCACATTACACTTCTTCACCAAGCTGTCTCCCAGACACATCATAATCTAGCATGCCCAAGGTGATTCTAAAGTACATATGGAAATATAAATCTATAAGATTAGTCAGGAAAGGTCTGAAAAAGAAGAGTAATAAGGGAGAAAGGGACCAGTTCCTTTGAAACATAATATAAAACTACAGTAATTAAAACAGTTTAATTAAAACTGGTGCATATTCATGTGCCAGATCAATGGACCATACTTAGGTCTAGAAATTGATCCAAAGACATAGTTTAGTATATGATTTTTAATATATGATTTTATCTTGAAATATTAAAGGTCTTTCAAAACAAGACACAAAGGAAGCCATCAAGGAGAAAATTGTTAAATTCGACTGCACCAAAGTTAAAATGTACAGCAGAACAAAAATGCATAAACAAAATCTAAAGACAAAAAACTGGGAAGAAGATTTTGCATCTGATATGGGAGCTTGTTCCCTTTATACATAAAGAGCTCTTGAGATTGAGAATCACTAAGGAAAATACCAACAAATCATTATAAAAGAGAAAAAAGGACCTAAACAGGCAGTCGAGAAAAAAAGAAAGTTGGTCTATAAAAATAAATGAAAAGATGCTCACCAACACTCATAATTAAAGAAATATAGATTTATTTAAGCAACAACTCTTACCTTAAGATACAACTTTCACCTATCAGAATGGCAAAACTCAGAGCGTTCGGTATACGTTATTTTTCGGCAAGCATGCGGAGAAACGCACTCTTACACCTTGCTATATACCTTGCTACTCAGAGTGTGATCCTTGGACCAGCAGTATCTGTATCAACCCAGAGTTTGTTAGAAATGCAGTTCCAACCCAGATCTACTAAATCAGAATCTGCATTTTAATGAGGACCCCAGGTGATTTGTTTGCCCATTAAAGTTTGAAAAGCATTGCTGTAATACATTGTTGGTGGAAGTGCAAATTAACATAACCTCTTTGGATTTCAGGAGACTTTATCACAAACATTCACATATTTTGTGAACCACAATTCCACTTTATCTAATAGATATAATCATCTGTGTGTGTGAAGATTACAGAAATATTCACTGCAGCATTATTTGTAATAGCAAAAAAAAAAAATAGAAACAACCTCAGTTTTCATTAATTGGATAAAGGTTAAATAAACTGAACAAAATTCACATGATA
Organism: Leptonychotes weddellii; assembly: GCF_054177405.1. NCBI lineage: Eukaryota > Metazoa > Chordata > Mammalia > Carnivora > Phocidae > Leptonychotes > Leptonychotes weddellii. Next base: position 68,373,998 of record NC_138385.1, read on the forward strand.
TAATACTATCCAGTTGTTAAAAATTTGTGGAAAAGTACACACAGATATGAAATTATCTCCAAGATATATTGTTAGCACAAACATCAAGTTTCTGAACAATATTCTTGTATGCTTTTTTGGTGTTCTATTTTTATAATTCCCATTTTACAGATGATGTAAGTGAGGCAGAGATGTTAAATAACCAGCCCAAGGCCATACAGCTAGCAGTAACAGATTCAGATCCAGACAGTCTGCTTTCAGAACTTATGCTTTTAATACTATACCATACTACTTTCCAGGGATAAACAAGAAAATGTTAACAGTGGTTTCCCCAGGTGTGTGGAGGACTCATTTTTTATTGTTTATGCCTTTGTACTCTTTGAATGGTTTGCCTTCTGCAAATGTTGCTTTAAAAAAAAAATACTTAAAAATCAACTTGTCCAAAATTGGATTGATTTCCCTCCCTACTCTTCTGCTGGTATTGGTGACAGGCTGAATCACTTACTGAAGTGAGAAATCTGGTAGACATTCTGGGCTCCCTCCTCTTCTTTACTCCTCACATCTGTCCAATCAGACACCAGGATTTATTAGTCCTACCTCCCAGACAAGACAATTCTCAAATATAGCTCTCCACTCTATCCCTGAATCAGAGATCACTTGGACTGTAACATTTATTTCCTAAGTGGTCCACCTGCCTCTTTTCTCCCTGATGCCAACGGATACATCTTTCCAAAATGCAAATCTGGTTCTGCCACTGTCGAACTTAAAATCTTGCACTGGCTCCCCAGTGCCTGTGGGAAAGCCAAACTCATTTACATAGCGACTTAGTTCTCCCATGTTCTGGCCCAGCCTGCTTCTCTAGCTTTACCTCTCACCACCCCTCCTCTCACATCCTAATCTCAGTACACCATTTTTCCCTCCTATTTCCATGATTTTCACATGCTATTCCTTCTACAGGAGTACCTTTCATCTGGGTCAATCCTTACCCTTCCTTCAAGGTCAGACCTCAAGCATGGCCTCCTTTATGTAGATTTTTTGCCTGCAGGTTAGTAGACGTTATATATTCTGTGCTGGGCAGGTCAGGATACCCTAAAGTTCTGTGGTTTCTCAGTGTTCCACAGGACATGTCTCCAGTGTCAAAGCCCTCTTGCCTGAATGCTGTGCATTCATACTCCTTGTGGACCCCCAACATGGACTCCAACATGTGGACTCCCAACATTTTTCAATGCTAGTACTTACGTAGAAAGGGAAACACAAAAATACAAAAAAATATATTTCCCTTTCTACATAGGTACTAGAATTGAATTCATTCATTCATTCATTCATTCATTCATTCACTGAGAGCCAAGCAAGCACAATTCAAGATGCTGAGGACAAAGCAATGAACAAATTCTGTTCACTGCTAGAATTTTGAATACTTTATAATTTTCATTGTGATTCTGTCTTTTAGCGTTAGTGTTTTCAAATTAAATCTATATTTATGTATGAGTTTTGTTTCAATTTTACAAGCATTACCTTGACAAAATTTAAAATCCAATTTAAGTCAAGTCCAATTTTTAAAAAAATAACTGATTTGTTTATTCTCCATCCCAAGGGGAAGGAATGTGTATGATTGAGTGCAGGAGTGCATGCATGCCTGAGAGAGAGAGAGTGAGCAAGCAGTTACCCCGCAGTGAGGAAACTGGGTAAGGAGTGGGTTGGGGAGGCATGAGTAGGGGAGTTCATGTTCCCCAGAAGGAAAATAATTTTGTTTCAATTGCTGCCTTTTTTCTTAAATTGTTGTTTGAAAACCCTCTAAAAAAAACAAAATGAAAACCAAAGAAATGAAAAGCTTGAGCAACTAGAGGTTTGCAAATGTAAATACATCATATCAGGAAATTTCCCAGGAACTTATGCAGGACATTGGGGAACCATGCGAAAGCCTTTATGGAGAGAAACTTCAGAAGGGGAGGTAGATATATGGCAGCTGCTCACCAGCCCATACCCCCTCAAACAGGGAAGATGTGAGCAGAGATTGGCCCTCTTGGTTCTGGCACCTTCCTCACCATGAAGTAGTATGTTCCCACCTGCCCCTGGAGCCCAAACTCTATTCAGGCAGCCCACTCGATTATGTACACAGCCACTGACAGTTGAGGAGAGGCTCCCAGCCTGCCTTGGAAGACAAGACCCCACATAAGTCAAAGCATCAGCAGACATTATTTTATATATTTATTTATTTATTTTTAAAGATTTTATTTATTTATTTGAGTGAGTGAGAGAGAGAGAGAGATCATGAGCAGTGGGGAAGGCTAGAGGAAGAGGGAGAAGCAGGTTCCCCACTGTGCAGGGAGCCGGATGCGGGGCTCAATCCCAGGACCCTGGGATTTTGACCTGAGCCGAAGGCAGACACTTAATGACTGAGTCATCCAGGTGCCCAGCAGCCAGTATTTTTTTTTTTATCAGTTGCTTTTTTTTTATGTTATTTTAGTCACCATACAATACATCATTAGTTTTTGATGTGGTGATCCACGATCCATTATTTTCTTATAACACCCAGTGCTCCATGCAGTATGTGCCCTCCTTAATACCCATCACTGGGCTTTTTTTTTTTTAAGATTTTATTTATTTGCAAGAGAGAATGAGAGACAGAGAGCATGAGAGGGAGGAGGGTCAGAGGGAGAAGCAGACCCCCCGCCAAGCAGGGAGCCCAATGCGGGACTCGATCCCGGGACTCCAGGATCATGACCCGAGCCGAAGGCAGCCGCTTAACCAACTGAGCCACCCAGGCGCCCCCCCATCACTGGGCTTTTAAAGAAGCCATTTGAAAATCTGTTTTAAAATGCATGGTAGCATTCTTTAGAGTGATGGCTCTCAAACTTGGGTGTGCAGTAGAATCACTTGGAGGGCTTGTTAAAGTTCAGATTGCTGGGCCCTACTCCCAGAGTTTCTGATTCAGAAGGTCTGGAGCGGGGCCCCAGAATTTCATTTCTTTTTTTTTAAAATTTTTTATTGTTATGTTAATCACCATACATTACATCATTAGTTTTAGATGTAGTGTTCCATGATTCATTGTTTGAGCATAACACCCCGTGCTCCATGCAGAACGTGCCCTCTTTAATACCCATCACCAGGCTAACCCATCCTCCCACCCCCCCTCCCCAGAATTTCATTTCTAAACAAGTTCTCACTGATGCTGATGCTGATCTATAGAAAAAAAACTTTGAGAACCACTGTTTAGGGAAAAAGCACAGGAATTTGGAAGTGAAGAACTTGGTTTCAAGCCTTGTGTGATTTATTTCACCCCTGAGCCTGAGTTTTGTCTTTCCTGCAGTGGAGTTTATAAGGTGGTTGTAAGGATTAAATGGACCGGTGTCTATGAAAGTTCTTTGTGAACAGTATACAAATATTAGCAATTAGATGGCTTCACAAATGGTACTTGCTGCCACACCCCGCACCAGATTTTCCTGTGCCTTGTCCCCTTTTCATGCAATTTTGTCCCACCAGGACAGGCACTTGGGAAGAAACTATAGCCAAGAAGGCCTTGAGTAGGACGTCTGGGTGGCTCAGTTGGTTAAGCGTCTGCCTTCAGCTCAGGTCATGATCCCAGGGTCCTGGGATTGAGCCTCGCATCGGGCTCCCTGCTCCCTAGGGAGCCTGCTTCTCCCTCTGCCTCTGCCTCTCTCTCTCTCGCTCGCTCTCTCTCTCTCTGCCTCTCATGAATAAATAAATAAAATCTTAAAAAAAAAATGCCCTCAGTAGTAATTTCTTTCAACCCACTGGGCACAGCCTTGATGCTGACCCTGACTTGACCCCTTTCCTTTGCCTGGTCTCTCTTCAACTTGCTCCTTATTCTTCCAGCCCTGGCCACCTCTCACAGCAAAGAACAGCTCCCAGTACTGATATTGGGGTTAAAAAACCTGTCAGATGGAGGGGTTTTGGGGTATTTTTTGTTTTGGGGTTTTTTTGTTGTTTTTTGGGGGGGTTGGTTTTTGGTTTTGGTTTTGGTTTTGGTTTTGGTTTAGTAGTAGAATAAACAGAGGAATACACTACCAAGCAGCAAATCATTGGTTGGTGAAGCATTTTGCTAGTTGGTGGGCTCTAGGCTGATTTACCTGAGGGCAAAATCCAGATGTTTGAAATAGTTAAGTGGAATTACAAGTATAATTGCAGATTCCTAACTTAAATGTATCAGACAGTTGTATTGGACAATTGTCAGGGTAAATGATATATCCATGTAGAACGGTGTCTTTTTTCTTTGAAAACTTTTTCTCATTCAACTATAATGCAGTGTAGTGTAGAAAGCTTTGAAATTTTGTAAAGGCATAAAAAATATTAAGAAAGACCCTTAATATTCCTCATATCTGAGGTCATATGATACATGTCTTTCTCTGATTGACTTATTTCACTCAGCATAATACCCTCCAGTTCCATCCATGTCGTTGCAAATGGCAAGATTTCATTCCTTTTGATGGCTGCATAATATTCCATTGTATATATATACCACATCTTCTTTATCCATTCATCTGTCGATGGACACTCTGAAACAAATAATACATTATATGTTAAAAAAAAAAAAAGGAAGAAAATAGCAGGAGGGGAAAAAGGAAAGGGGGGAAATCGGAGGGGGAGACGAACCATGAGAGACTATGGACTCTGAGAAACAAACTGAGGGTTCTAGAGGGGAGGGAGGTGGGAGGATGGGTTAGCCTGGTGATGGGTATTAAAGAGGGCACATACTGCATGGAACACTGGGTGTTATGCACAAACAATGAATCATGGAACACTACATCAAAAACTAATGATGTAATGTATGGTGATTAACATAACATAATAAAAAAAAGAAATAAATCTAATATTAAAAAAAAAGAAAGACCCTTAATTCCGCCACATAGAGATAAATACCTACTGGGAAGATATAGTGTATTTGTATTCAGCCTTTTAATATGTGTATGATTATACATGAGTATAATGCATATATACATGCATTATACATGCATATATATTTTTTGAATTGGGCTGGTACTACATACAGGTTTATGTACTTTTCTTTGACTTACTATTATATTGTGAGCCTTTTCCAGGATCATTAAGTAGTCTTGAGAAACATGGTTTTTAATGGCAGACTATTATTCCTTCCTGTAGATGTATAATACTTCACTTAACTCTTCCTAAATGTTGGACTCTTAGGATATTCCTGTTTTTAGCATTATAAATATCCCTGCGGTACATGACACTTCATGTACATAAATCAATGTGTGCATGTCTGCTTGCTCTCTTAGGATAGAATCCTAGGAGTGAGAAGACTGGATCAAAGGGTAGGAACATTTTTTAAAACAGATGTAACTCACATACCATCAAATTCATTACTTTCAAGTGTGTCATTCAGTGGTTTTTAGTGTATTCACAAGGTTGCGCAACCAGTAATGCTGTCTAATTCCAGGGGAGAAAAATGGAGTGCTTCATAAATTTGCATGTCATTCTTTGCAGGGGCCATGCTAATTTCTGTATCATTCCAATTTTAGTGTATGTTGGCTGAAGCAAGCACAGTAGGAACACTTTAATGTCTCTTGCTATGGCACATTTCCCTCCAGCAAATGTGTACCCATATCCTTTCCCACCCAGCAGTGCGTAAGAATGCCTGTGTTCCTGCAAATTTGTTGACACTTAGTTTAAAAATACATATTGCCGATATCATTGAAAATGGCATTTTATTGTTGTGTCTCTCTGATTAGCTTTTCTTCTTCTCCCACCTGAACTCTAGCTGTTCTGTGGAGACCCGTCACCCACCCTCTTTGCACACATTTACTACGGGCAGTTACGTCCACTGTAGCAGCATCCACTGCCTCCTCTTGGGATAATGACCGCAGGTCCAGAGCCTGCCTTAATCTCTTTCTAGCACTGCAGCCCAGACATTAAGCTGCTTGCTAGGCATGCCTATCTACATAATTCAACAGCCTATGAAACAAACTCCTGTCTAAAATCAAACATTTCTCCTGCAACCAGCTTCTGCTCTGACTTCCCTATCTAGATGAGTAATAGCACTGTTCTCCCACGTGCTTCATGGTCACGTCAACCCCATTCTCTCCTCCGTATTTAGTTAGTAGTCCGACCTTGTTGATTCTGTCTCTCATGTCCTCCCTCCCATCCTTCCCTTCTGCTCCATCCCCGCTGTCTTGCTCTATCGTATCTGTGGTGCTAGCCTGCTCACTTCTCTGTGCTTTCAGTATTTGTCCACATAATTCGTCCTACATGTGGCTACCAGCATAACCTTCCCAATACACTGCTTTTACCATGTTGCTCTCCTATCCTGGAACCTCCAAAACCTCTCTCTTGCCTCTTGGGTTATATTAAGTAAATGCTTTACCCTGACACTGTGGCCCACCATATTCTTACCATCGTTTTTATTTTACTTCCTGTGTGCCTTATAGAAACCACACGTTCTTCATTCAGCATATTCCCGCTTTTCCCCCTCTTGTTTATGCAAAACCTGGCACGACTTCTCCAGCCTCCTCCAGTTTAAACTGGGTCTTCAAGACTTAGCTTAGAGGTGCTGTGAAGTCTTCCTTGATTAACCAGCTGTGCTTTCTCCTTTTTTAAACACTCCTTCTGTCAGCATTTCCTTCATGACATGACATTCTCGTTAGGGTTTAGTGGTTACTTAGGTATTTCTATTCATCCCCTATCACATTATAAATTTTTTGAGCACAGGGATTATATAGTCTTCATTTTGGCATGTCCCATAGTACCTCTCCATGTACCTTAAATGTAGATGGAAGTTCCATCAATGCTTGAATAAAAGAATGGTGAAGACTGCCAACTTTTTTTTTTTTTTTTTTTTAGAACTCCTAATGACTCAGTTTCGGGAATGAATTCTGTGCTAAGAAGGTACAGATGCCAGATGACCCAAATGTCATGGTGTCTTCTTTTTCCCTCACTCTCCACATTCAATCCATCAACAAGTCCTGTCAGCTCTACCTCTTCAAGATATCTCTAATCAAGCTTCTTTTCTCTACCCTACTGCTTCCTCCCTAGAACAAACCACCATCATCTCTTACCTACAAGAGACTTTCCAACTGGTTCCCTGGCTTCTACTCTTGTCCTACCTAAATCCATCAGTCAGGTGAGATCTTTATAAAACTTCAATCATGGTAGTCCCCTGCTGAACAATGTCCACTGCCTTCCCACTGCAGTGAGATTTAAATGTATGCTTCTTACCTTGGCCTTTGAGAACTCCACCATCTGGCCTTGGCGCTTTCGCAACCTCATCTCCCACTACTGTCCACCTAGCTCACTGTGGTCCAGCTCCACTGAGCATTGGCCCTTCCTCATTGTCATGTTTGCTCAAAGCAGAGTGAGTGGGTGCTCTTGGTTCTACTGGGGTATTCACTATTGTTGGCTTCATGTCCTTAGTAGTGGAGATGAGTTGAAGAGTGGCCAGAAGTAATTCTAAGGGCTTTGAGACTTGACTTTGGGGGAAACCTCTGTGGGTTCCATCATCCCCCTGAAAAGAGGTATCTCTAATACTGAGTTTGAGCAGAAGAAGATATTTGGCTTAAGGGGAGAAGAAAAGAAATCTTGTATTATTCCCATAACCTCCTTCCCACGGGATACGACAAATATTACTAATAGAAACCAGAGCTGGGGGACAAACAACCTCCACCTTCTTTATCACTCTGGGTGTTGGTTTAGGAAATTGGGCATCATAGCAGAAGCTGACTCAGAAGATGGTGCTCTATGAACCTGTTGTCATTTTCCCTGTGTGCTCTCCAGAAGTCTCCCTGAGGCCTCTAGTGATAGACTCTTAGCTTTTGTATATACAGGAAAGTGAGAAAAAGTCTCTTTCATTATTCAGTCTTGACTTGCTCCCCTTGCTTCTAGAAGCTGTGAAATATGCACTGTCAACCTCCCTGCCTTTGGGATCACTGACAAGAAGCAGTCTATGATGTGTATGTCTTATTAGACTACACATAGAAAAACTAAAATATGCTCTCCAGTGCACACTGAAAGAGAATTCCAAGTAGTATGTTTCTGAAGTACTAAGCATTTTTTAGCTCCTCATATTTGCAAGGCTCTCCTGCATCATTCACAGTTTGCCTCTTTCCAATCTTCTTTCAAAAGAGGTGTCCCCATGTTTTAAAGATTCCAATGTGAAAATGGATACATGAAAACAGAAGGTCAAATATAAAGGCCCAAATCAGATGAGGTATCACTGCCTACTTGGAGAGCCAAAAGGCACCCCCTGACACACACCACAGCATTTGAGGGAGTCTTTCTTTCCACCACAGCATTCCCTTTCTTATTCACTACCCTGGGTTTCCTTTTAGCTAGGGATGGACCCCAAGGTGGAGCGTGGAGAGGGGGATCCAGCAGATTTATACAAAAGAACTTGACCTGAGTATTCAGAGAAGTAAGGGGAGGTTGGAAGAGGTGGGGAAGGTGGGGAGGCAGAATGATACCAAAGCCCCTTCTACATAAAATACCCACATTTCAGGTGACCCAAATTATAACTTCCCCAGACTGACGAGAAAGCCACTGTTGGAAAAGTTGTCTTTAAAATTATACATACATGCACACACACTTACACACACACATACACACATACATGTACATATTCCCCCTTGGTTTGGTCTGTAATAAGAAAGGGTCTCCGGACTCCTGGGTGGCTCAGTCAGTTAAGCGTCTGCCTTCAGCTCAGGTCATGACCAAGCCCCACTTTGGGCTCCCTGCTCAGCGGGAAGCCTGCTTCTCCCTCTCCCACTTCCCCTGCTTGTGTTCCCTCTCTCGCTGTCAAATAAATAAATAAAAGTCTTAAAAAAAAAAAAAAAGAAAGGGTCTCTGGATCACCAGGCTGCAAGGCCCCCCACTAACAGTGGGGTGTGAGTGGGCCTTCGTAGCTCTGTATCCCTCCATGGTGATCAAGCAGCTTTTCCCCTATTTTGTCAGATAAACAAGCCGTGCATTGTTCTGTCCACCAGTCGGTGTGCAGGCTTCCCTTCCTGCTGAGCTGGCCAGGATGAGCTTGGACTCCTTCATATGGGGCAGGTGGAATGTGCTGTTCAGGGGGAGGCTGGAAGAACCACAGAAAGTAAACAGAGCTAATCAAGGACACTTTTGTGCTTCTCCTTATCTAAACACTTTTCAAAAGAGGAAAGAGCCTGCAGTAGGTTATGGCCCAGACCTCGGATTAAGCACAATCCCCAGCAACACAGGCCGTATTTTCCTTCTTGCCCTGGGTTGGGGCAGAGCTATGGTTCTCTTTCTCTGTTTGCCTCTAAGTATTGTTTGACGGGTCTGCTGGGAGCCAGGGTCAGAGACAGGTAGTGCTGTCAGAAGATACTGGGGTGACAGCCCACCAGGGCACTCATTCCAGAATTTTTCTGCCTCCCTCTCCTCATCTCTCGCAAGTTTTTTACCAGAGGACTCTTCTGGGAGCTAGCTTCTGGCTTATCTGCCACTTTCACCTGCATGTGCCCATCCTCCTCTTGCACCCATGCCAAGTTCTTATTTTCTGAGTGCTTGGAAAAGAAGCAGTCATCTTGGGACACCTGGGTGGCTCAGTCGGTTAAGCGTCTGCCTTCGGCTCAGGTCATGATCCCGGGATCCTGGGACTGAGCCCTGCATTGGGCTCCCTGCTCAGGAGGGAGCCTGCTTCTCCCCCTGCCACTCCCCCTGCTTGTGCTCGTGTCCCTCTCTCTCTGACAAATAAATAAAATCTTAAAAAAAGAAAAGCACTCATCTTTACCTTCCCCCAAACATAGGAGGTTATACTTGGTCACCTAATCTGGAACTCAGCAGTGCTAAGGGAGAGGATACCCCTTTTACCCCCACCCCCTTCCCCAGCCTCTCTCTCAACTCCCAAACTGGCCAAACTGCTTGTGTTCCTCTTTTATCTTCCTTTGCCTATGGATTTTTCAAGTATATGCTGTCTGTGCCCACCTGCCCATCCTATCACCTCACCTGGTGACTCCCCAACTCATCTGCCCACCCCACCTCCCCTACCTCAGCAAGTCCCAGGAGCATGTTTGCACCTCTCATCATAATTTCCTCCACCTCACCTGGCCACTGAGAGGGCCAGACTACTGTCAAACTCTTTTTTCTTTATTTTGTTAGGACATGGGGATCAGCAGGCCTCATCAGGGAAGCACTGTTAGGTGCTAGGTTGCTGAGTGGAAGGAGGAAAAAAGGCACTTGGTGACCAGAAGATTAGGGAAGGCTGGGCATCGAGGCCTGAGTAATGACACGAGAAGAGACCGTTTATCCTGCTGCTTTTTCGGACCAGGGCTTATCCTGGTACTGTATTGTGTGTTGTCAAAGAACGGTGATCACACCAGCGGCATTCGCATTACTGCAGAGCTTGTGAGAAAGTCAAATCTGGAGCCCGCTCTAGACCTACTGACACAGAATCTGCATTTTAACAAGATGGCCAGGCCATTAGTATGCCCACTAAAGATTGAGAAGCTCTGAGTACTTGAGTACTAGGTTTGGCTTTTGAACATTCTTTTACTTCTTTCTTTCTTTTTTTTAATTAGGTTTTGTATTCAATTCCAGTGTAGATACAGTGTTATATTAGTTACAGGTGGACAATATAGCCATTCAACACTTCCATCCCCGGTGCTCATCCCAACAAGTGCCCTCCTGAATCCCCATCTCCTATTTCACCCATCCCCCCAGCCCTCTCCTCTCTGGGAACCATCGGTTTTGAACCTTCTTTTAACTAGTCCTTTCGCTTTCATCTTCATTTGGCTCGCAAAAGTTATTTTTCTTGCTGTTAACAATACTTTGCCCATTATTATTTGGGGTAGAAGATAATATTAACAGCAGGCCCCATTTATTGAATGCCGGCAGGTGAGAAAAATGGAAGGTCTGTGACATGCCCAAGGCCAAACAAGGAGTGAGTGGTAAAGCTGAGACTCCAAGCCAGATTGATATGCCCATAAAATCCCCAGCCTTCCTCTGTACAGTACCAACTACCAAAGGAGGGCCTATAGGGCTTCTTTGGATGGCACCTGCCTTTTGGGGAATAGACAAAAGTCAACCCAGACTTCCCTGGGCGGTACAGAGGGAAGAGAGGGCAAGAGGCCTCCGGGCATGATTTCCCCAGAGAGGAATGGTCTGGGCATCCTTCTTGTCCTGAGGGGGCTCATGTAAGCCCTCTTGGGCCAGAAATTGCTGGACTTAGGACCAGAGGCCAAGGGAAACTGGAATGGGGATAAGGAGTATTACAAAGGGAAACCCCCAACTCTAAATCCCAGAGAGAAATTAAACTCTGATGCCTGACTTGGGGCTTGGGATATGCAACAAATTCACGTGGGGTTGCTCTGGTTTCTGGCTGTCGCACAGGTCAGTGAGGACATCATCTGAAGCCCCAGCCTGGGGCCTAGGACTATGACGTCAGAGCATGCTACAGCTGGAAGAGTTGTTTGTTTCAATGGAGCGCAATGTTTTATTTTGCCGAGAGGAAACGGAAGCTCAGCGAGGGGGAGTAAGTTGCCAGAGGTCAGAACAAATTCATGGCAGAGCCAGGGATGCTGACTCCAAGCGCCACTATTCTGGAGTTGGGGTCTCTGCTGCGAAATGAGGTTTTCCTTGGATCTGCTCAGATGCCCACAGGAAGTGCAGATCCTGTAAACTACGACCCAGACTGGTTTGTAAGTCTTTCTGTCTCAGCAGGACCTTCCCCTTGGAAAATCTCTAGGTCACTTGCCCCCAGCTATGTAAAAGAAGCCGTAGTCCTTCCTACTTGCTCTTCTGGACCTGGAGGCTGCTAGGCTTGGCTGATCTGGGCTTCCCTTTTCTGGGGCCCAGCGGACCTACGGAGATGGCTGGGTGGGGTCAGCTCAGTTCAGGAAGCACAGGAATTCTTTTAAGTGTGTGTGTCTGGGGTATTTTTCTCTCTCACTTACGTGTATTTTTAAAAATTCTTTTTAGACACTCGCTTTATCTTTCCCAAACATCATTTCCTTGCTCCTTTCCTGAGTTCTAGCAGTGGCTGGGGGCCCAGCTTCCTTATTGGCCCCTGAGCTGTGGAAGGGGGTGGGCCAGGGCCCAGGGGAGGCTGGAGTAGGGAACAGGGGGGCTGTTTATGCTGCTGGAACTGCCTTTCATCCTTCCCTTTGCCACCAGGGTGCTGGCTGGTTTCTGGAGCTGCGTCTTCACTCCCGTCCCGCTCTCTGACACTGGCCTTCAGTCCCTGTGGCTGTGGCCACATCTAGGTCCACCGGCTGATGGCCATACCTTGCCTTCAATGCTCCTCCTCTCTGTTCTCGGAACTGAGACCTGACTGTGCCTGAGCCCCTTGGATCACACTCAGGAGCTGGGGCTGATGGCTCCTCAGCTCAGGAGGTCTTAACAGGAAGGCAGATGGGTCCCAGCTAAGGGAAGATCCAGCCTGCAGAAAGGAGCCCCGGGGGCTGGCTGGAGGGGTTGTTGGGCCCCTGAGCTGGCTGGATACCCAGCTTTCTCCTGAGCCATCTCCCCACCAGGGGCAACTTCCATGGTAGGTACTGCTGGTAGCCATGGCTGCCGCCTCTCTCCCACCCCTTTCTGCTTTCTTTCTTCAATGTCCCTTTATTTCTGCTTCCTAAGAAAGGAACTTTGGGATAATGAATGGTTGGGTATGCGCTAATGACAGTACCTGAGCCAGGCTTGGAAGAAAGGGCGGGCCACTGGCACCATTCCTTCCATGGTGAGGGCCTGGACCTGCATGATTGGTGGTTGGCATTTTCTTTCCTCTCTGCTTATTTCTCTTCATCCCTCTTCCCCACTGCATAAAGAGGGTATGGTTTAAACTCTAGGACCACCGGGACTTTCCTTTTCTGACTGCTTCTTGTGGAAATAGCTAGGAGAAGCTACAGATATACCAGCTCATTGAGACAGGTCCCTCTTTGGGGAGGAGGGGTCCTGCGGTATCCTAGAAAGGACTGGAGGTTCTGAGCCTCATCCTCATGGCAAAGCAATTTCAGCTTTCTGAAGTTGGCAAAGTGGTTCAGCTCTCTGTGTCTCTGTTTCCTCATCTGTTAAGTGGGGATAATAATAGCTCTTACTGATAAGGTTGGAGTGAGGACAGAATCAATTAATGGATACAAAGTGCTTAGTGCGTGGCACATCTTAAGTATTCAATAAGTGGTCCCTGTTGTTATTTTTTTTTTAAGTTCATGGTATGTCAGGCACTATGCCAAGTGATTTCAACACATGATTGCATTTAATCCAGGCTATAACTCGTGAGTAAGGGATAGTTATCTTCCTCATTTTACAGATAAAGAATCTACAACTCAGGGAAGTGACTTGCCCAAGGTCACACATCTAGGAGTGGAATGTAAGTATGGACTGTCTCCAAGTCTAGGGATGTTTAGGAATAATACTAGACCAAGTATCGGACCCTATAGATAGTTTCCTCTCCTTTCCAAGCTAGGGCTAAAAGGCCCCAGCTCTAGCTGCAGTTCCTCTGCTAGGATTTTTCTTCCCCCAGTTTGTGGTTTTCTCCCCATGGTCCCAAAGTCCCTACTGCCTTGCTTCTGTCTCCTTTGGGATTGTTTCCTACTCCTGGAGAAACCCTAGCGAGTAGGGGCCTTTGTAAGCTATGTTTCAAAGTGGGACAAGGGAGTGGTGTAGCAGAACCTTGACAGTGGGTAGACAAACCCAGTGGGAGTACTCTTGAACCATCGAGAAGGACAAGTCTGAGCTGATAATCCTTGTTATAGACTATGTACTATTTACTGAGCACTTGTTATGCATCAGGCTGTGTCTCAGATGCTTTGAGAATATTATCCTTAATCCTCACAATAACCCAGCCAGGTAAGGATTATTTTTCCCTTTTTCAGATAAGAAAATCAAAGCTCAGATGGGTTAAGGTGACTTGTGTAGAATCACTCATCCAAAGTGGTAGGGTTAGGATATGAACCAAGATCCATCTACTCGTGTCTGTCTCCTTGCTTACTGGCCCAATACAGTTGGTGGGATGAAATGATGATAAGCAATATAAAAACATCATATTATTATGGGCCAAATTGTGAGGACTTGATTACTAAGGACAAGCACCCAGGAGGACATGGTACTTGAGCAGTACCTTGAAGAACAGGTAGGGTTCAGATTGACAAAATGAGAGCGGGATTCCAGGCAAAGGGGACAGTTAGAGTAATAACTAAAATTGGTTGAGGGCTTACCAGACTTTGTTCTAAGCAGCTGACATGCATTGTCTCATTTGTTCTTTACAACCGCACGAATTAGGTATTTTATCCGCATTTTACTACAATGGAAACTGGAGCTCTGAGAAGTGAAGTCACCTGGGTAACGGAACAGAGCTCCTAAGTGGTAGAGCTGGAATTCAAACCAAGGTGCTCCATCTCCAGAGCCTGTGCTAGATTCTGTTGGAAAACCAACAGCAAAGGCACAAAGTTGGTTGCAGGACATGATTGGAGCGCAGCCATGGGAGATTGGGCTGCGTGGGTAAAGCTATCTTACAGACGGCTTTGAAAGTCGGATCCAGTTTATATTTGATGCAGAACAGGGTAAGAAATAGGGAGCCATGGGGCGCCTGGGTGGCTCAGATGGTTAGGCGTCTGCCTTCGGCTCAGGTCATGATCTCAGGGTCCTGGGATCGAGTCCCGCATCGGGCTTCCTGCTCCTTGGGAGCCTGCTTCTCCCTCTGCCTCTCTCTCTCTCTGTCTCTCATGAATAAATAAATAAAATCTTTAAAAAAAAAAAAAAAGAAAGAAATAGGGAGCCAGCCAAGATTCTTGAATAGGCCAGTGCTACGATTCAATGGGTGTTTGACACGATATGATCTAAAAGCAATGACTGGAGGGTGCCTGGGTGGTTCAGTCGTTAAGCGTCTGCCTGCAGCTCAGGTCATGATCCCAGGGTCCCGGGATCCAGCCCCGTGTCGGGCTCCCTGCTCAGCGGGAAGCCTGCCTCCCCCTTCCCTCTGTCCCCCCGCCCCCGACTCATGTTCTCTCTCTCTCCCCCTCTCAAATAAATCAATAAAATCTTAAAAAATAAATAAATAAAAGCAATGACTAGAGGTGGAATAAGGGGAGGCTGGCTGGCAGACTGACACAGTATTTCGGATATAAAGTGTTAAGGGCCTGGACTAGAATAGAAGGGGTTGGTGGCAGGTTCTGTGGAGGAGAAGTGTGATTATGTGCAATAGTCTCAATGAAAATGAGGAGAGAGAGAGAGAGAAGCCAGAAAGATATAAAAGAAGACTCAGTAGAACTCAGTGAGGGACTGGAGGGTTGGGGAGAAAGTGGTGTCAAGGCTGACCACCCACATGTTAAACCCTGGACTCAGAAAAACTTCGGAAATCCTGGATATGGAAGAAGGGCCCCAAATAAGAGAGGTACCCTGTTCTCCACTGTATTCTCCCTCAGTGCCTAGAAGCATAGTACACAGTAGACACACATGGTTCATAGTATGTAGCAGTACATAGTACTTCCGTGAGCTGCTTTATACATAGTTGTTAATGGTGACTACCACCTAAGAGTAGCTGGAAGGATTTCTAGCATCATGGCTTTGTGCATGAGACTCTGGAAGAGAGCCCCCACCTCCTCCCCCGCCAAGGTCTTCTTGTGCTTCAAGCCTCCCTGCTGGGCACTCTGAAACCCATAATAGAGCACTATAGTTAAAAGTGGGGGCCTCACTTGGCTTTCCTCCCCATAAATCCTAGCCAGGGCTGCTGACCTGTGGCTCTGGTTCCTGAACTTTGACAAGCAGCTTCCCTTGCCCTTCCTCTCACACCTCCTTGTCCGTGTCTGGCCTGTTACCACTCAACCCATGTTTTCCCCAGCAGGGCCATTCTTCTCAGGACTATCTTTTTAGGCCTTGGGCCTCTAGAGCCGTGTACTTCTGGGATTTTCTGTGTTTCCGCTGGGGTGAGGGGCATTCCCAGCTAGGATGGAATCCAGCTCAAGTCTATTCATACTGCTCCTGGGAGGTAGGGAGCTGATTTAACACACTAGATAACAAGCTTGTTCAAAACAGGGCCCCTTATCCTAGTCAACTCTGTACCCTCAGTGTCTAGTATGGAGCTTGTCACAGTAAATGACTGCATAAATTAGTAAAGAAGCTATCCTCTTTCTCTCTCACATCTCCTTATTTATCATCCTTTTCTCTTACTCTGTCATTCATCTCTCTCTCTACCACCCATTCCCCTTTACTATGTATTTCTCTATAACGTCTCTCAGTTTTCTCCCTTTCTGTCATTTGTTTTTCTTGGTATCCTCTCTCACTCTTTTTTTTTTTTTAAGATTTTTATTTATTTATTTGAGAGAGAGAGAGCACAAGCAGGCAGAGGGGCAGAGGGAGAGGGAGAAACAGACTCATTGCTGAGCAGGGAGCTGACGTGGGTCTCCATCCCAGGACCCTGGAATCATGACCTGAGCCAAAGGCAGACGCTTAACCGACTGAGCCACCCAGGCGCCCCGATCCTCTCTCACTCTTATCTCTATCATCCACCTGGTCCTTCTGACATCTGTCTTTTTCTTGCTTACTTGCTTTCTGTCCCTTCCTCCCCCACCTCATCAGTCTTCTCCTAATCTTCTGGCACAACCCATGTCCCATGTGTGCTCTGCTCTTCCCCATGTCATTCTTCCCCACTTGCAAGGGCAGCGTCTCTTCACAGGGAATATACCAGAGGACAAGAATGGGTCTTGTCTAAGCCGGTCAGCACAAGAGTAAGGCGGCGGCCTCCAGCACCAGACAGACCCTGTGGTTGCATCCAGGGCCTTGGCCTCAAACCTGTTTCCCTTTAGGTACCCCTGCCGTGCTGAGCAGCCAGTCTCTTCTGTCAGCCTCGCCCTGCGCCCTTCACCACTTTGTGCTATGTTCCCTGGCAGGAGTTGGGGCTCTTTGCCCCCCTCTTTGCCTGCAAACACGGGCGTCTCACCTCTGTACCCATCTTAGCCTTCACTCTCTCAGGGCCTTCACCAGGCTTTATTTGAATTCGCTCTCTCGCTCTCACTCATCTGTAAGCTCTCAAGGGCAGAGATGGTGTTTGATTCCTGTCTGTATCCCCAGAGCTGTGCCCAGACGGTACATACAACAAATGCTTATCAAATGAACAAGTGAAAACTGGAGGATTCGCAGCCTCGTGTTGACTTGTTTGAACTTCCCAATCACTTGCCTCTTCTTTTCGTAGAGAAAAAGTGGGAAGACTGACCAGATTGATTTTTTTTTCCTCAAAGAAAACTTAGGGTAGCTCACTGTTTACTGGGCAGCAGTACTCATTTCTTCCACAGATACTTACTGAGCATCTACTATGGTGTCTGGCACTGCTTGGGATACACCCACGAGCAAAACCGCCCTGCGGAGCCAACGTTCCGTGTAGCCACACCTCGCCCTCAGGATGAAGGAGATTTGAGGGCTGGGAGCTGAGGAGGGCCACTAAGATTCCTATATCAGCTCCTTGCAAGATGTTCTCCCTCATTTAAGGGAAAGCGCGGGTGGGGGGGCGGAAGCTGCATGGGAAGTGATTTCAGCCCTGGTTCCCTAAGCTGACTTCCTGTTCCTTTCTTGCTGTAGGAGAAACGCCCCTGTCAGTAGGCCGCACTCATGGCATGTGGCCAAGCTGCTGGAGGGATGCCCTGAAGCGGCCACCACCATGCATTTCCCTTCTGAAGCCTTCAGCTTGTCCTGGCATTCCGGCTGCAACACGAGGTGAGTCTAGAACACGCCCCCTCAAGGTAGGCGGGAGGGTAGACAACCTGGCCATGTCCCCTCTTCTGCTCTAGTCCCCGTTAGATGTTGCAGAGCCCAGAGAGCTGTAATGGAAAACGGAGTGGGAATCCGTGGTCCCTGGGTTCTAGTCCTCAGCTACTTACTGCCAATTCTCTATGACTTTGGGACAGTCCCTTCCCTTCTAGAAAATGTTTCCTTGAAATACTTAGCTCACGTGGCTTGCGAGACGCCACACTCTCCTGCTTCTCATCCTACTTCAGCGGCTGCTCCTTTGCCCTCTTTTCCCCTGGTTCTTCCTCATCCCCCCCACCCCGCCCCGCCCAGTCTCTTAATGCGGGAGGGCATGGGGGCTCAGTTCTGGTCCTCTTCCCTAGCTACAGTGACTCACTGGTGATCTCATCCAGAGTTCATCAGCTCTGTCACAGAGCCAAAGCCTTCAGACTGGGCACCTCCCTGAATAACAGGGTCTACTTGCCATGAGGATCTCTCAATTCAGTGGGGCCTGGTATTGCCTATTGTCAAAACAGCTGCCCAGAAGAGGCAGAGAACTTTTTCTGTGAAAATTCAGAGCGAGCAAAGCTGACCTTTCCCTACCACACCAAGATCTTCCCTCTCAGGAGGAATTTCTGTTGATGAGGCTCAGGGAAGGCACGTGCTGAGTTTGCCCCCAGTCAATGACTTTATTTGGCTTCATAAGACAGGGGCTCTGAGCAGAGGCGGAGGCAGTTTTGTTCTGAAAGAATACACTGAAACATATTCTGAGCTTGGCTCCTGTTTGAGTGGGGGTGTGGTTGTTTGCAGCAGGAAGGGTGGCAGGGTGGGTGGCAGGATCCCTTGCCAACAAGGGACTGATGGATTCTTAGCCCAGAGGTCAAGTGAGCAGAGTGGCTAAGGGGCGAGCAGGGAGCAAGGATTAAGGAAGGCTGATCTGAGGGTCTTGTGGGCCCCTGCCACCGCTCATCTCTGGCTTTCTGAACTGTGGCCTTTCTGAGAACAGTCTGCGACCTCTGGGGTTCTAGTCATTGGGAGTTACTGGCATGACTTGGCTCACTTTGGCTTTGTTTGTGGGAAATGGTACTTAAAATTCAAGATTGTGTCTGACCACGGTCCCTTCCTTGGTCTCCCTGGTTTGGCTTGGCTGTGGGGGGATGAGGGAGGGAAGGGTGGGCAGCAACCCTAATGTCAACACTAGTGGTACAGAGGGTGCTCCTAACAAATAGCAATTAAAACAAAAAGCAAATGAGCAGCAGCTAACGTGTGTTGAACTTTTCTAGGTGCCCAGACTGTGACAAGAGCTTTACATTTATTAACTGATTTCACCCACAAAGCAACCCTCTGATACAGATATTATTATTAGTCCCATTTTTTAAAAGATTTTATTTATTTGAGAGCGAGAGACAGAGACAGAGAGGGAGAGCAAGAGCAGAGGGAGAGGGAGAAGCAGACTCCCCACTGAGCAGGGAGCCCGATGCGGGGCTCGATCTCAGGACCCTGAGATCATGCCCGAGCCAAAGGCAGACACTTAACCGACTGAGCCACCCAGACGTCCCTTATTAGTCCCATTTAACAAATAGTATAGCAGAAGAGCTAAGACACTGGACTCATAGAGGCTTGGGTTCAAATTCTAGCTCTGCTTCTTTAGCACCTGTGTGAGCCGGTCAGTTTACCTCGCTAAGCCTGTTTTTTGGCTGTAAGGTGGCGATAATCTCTCCCCTTCAGTTTGAGATGAGACATCATAAAGTGCTGGCACACTGTTGGCCCTCGGTAAATGGTCAGGCTTACTAGTATCAAGAAGAAAACAGGGGGTTGCTGAAATTCCGGCCGTGTCTGGGTCACAAGCTACAGCTGGGTGATCTTGAGAAAAATCACCTCCTCGGAATCACTTCCTTTTGCGGGGCTTGCTTTACTCCAGCCGTTCTCAAAAGTGTAGTCCCTGGGTCAGCAAAGAGTTCCAGCATCACCTGGGAACTTGTTAGAAGAACAAATTCTCAGGGTGCACCCAGCTGTAGCACTCTGGGGATGGGACCCAGGGACGTGTGTTTGGACGAGCCCTCCCTGCGCTCCCTGACGCACACTCAAACTCAGCAGCCCACTGATTTACAAAATGGGCTGGCTGAAATTGAATCAACCCTTTAGAGCCCCTCTCTGATACTAATATTCTATGATTGTCTCTCCTGGCCGAGAGCCACATGCTGACTCCCTAAGGACGGTGACAGGCCAGAAGCCATTCTAGACTCACTGGCGGCCGGGAAACAGAGCATAAGCCCCAGTGGAGTTCTTACACTTTTCGTCTCTGGGATCTTGGCCTCTCCTGCTCCCATACGTTGTCTTGTGTCCCATTTTACCACATCTCTGTGGCGCCCCCGTGTCCCTATCTTTCGCTGTTTCCCTTGCTTCCCTTGTGGCCTTATCGCCTTCTTATTTGCGGCATGGGTGTTCTGCTTTCTCTGGGTTGTTCTGCCTTCTCCCGTGGCAGGGCTGGCCGAGGTGGGAAGGGGATCTGGTCATTTGGCTGACTAACCAGTGTGCCCTGTGTCTTGCAGTGACGTGTGTGTGCAGTGGTGCTCACTTTCCCGCCACTGCAGCACTGAGAAAAGCAGCTCCATTGGCAGCATGGAGAGCCTGGAGCAACCAGGCCAAGCTACCTATGAGGGCCACCTCTTGCCCATCGATCAGAACATGTACCCCAACCAGCGTGACTCGGCCTATAGCTCCTTCTCAGCCAGCTCAAACGCCTCTGACTGTGCCCTTTCCCTCAGGCCAGAGGAGCCGGGCTCCGCAGACTGCCTCACGCAAGGCCTGGGGCCACCTAAAGCCCCTCATGGCCAGCCCAGTGTGACCGAGACCTCAGGAGGTAGCCGGCGCAGCGACGGGGGCCACCTGACTCCCAGCTCCCAGATGTCATCCCGCCTGCAGGAGGCCCACCCCTCGGGGCCTGCCAAGGCTGCCGGAGGTCCGCCACAGCCTCCAGTGAGGCGAGATAGTCTCCAGGCCTCCAGAGCCCCGCTCCTCAACGGAGAGCAGCGCAGGGCTTCTGAGCCTGGGCACGCGTCGCAGCCGAAGGAGAAAGTGAGCTTAGACACCGTGCTATCCCCAAGGAACCCTAACAGGTTCTGCTGCCTCAGCGGGCAAGACCAAGTGACAAACGAGGGCCATCAGAACTGTGAGCTCAGCCAAGCTCCTGAACCCAGCCAGCAGGACTCTGAGCATCTACTGATGGAGGCCTCGGCCAAAGCGGTCGGATTCCCAAAAGTGTATGACAAAGCTTCCAGCATAGATTCCAGCCCCCTCAGCAAGGCTTCAGCCGAGCTAGCTAAGGCTTCTTCTTTTGGCAGCGCTCCACACGTCACAGGACCCACAGGGCACCGCCACAGTGCCCCGGAACAGCTGCTGGCGTCCCACTTACAGCATGTACACCTTGATACCAGGGGCAGCAAGGGCACGGAGCTCCCAGCCGGGCCGGCCGGCCGTGAGTGGACTCTGTCACCTTTGCATGGCAACCACGCGGGGAAGGGAAGTCCGTGTGTCCCTACAGGAGGAGCCCAGGACCAGCCCAGCAAAGACGGAAAGGCCAGGCAGGTGGATGATAGGCCCTTGGGTTCAGGGCAGCCGAGCGCAAGCAGTTCCCCACACACAGAGGCTGACGGACACCCTCCAGAGAAAGGCTTCCAGGACCCGAGCAGAGCGTGCCGAGCAGGCAGTGAACTAGCCAGCCAGCAGCCCTCCTCTGCCTCTGGATCCCTTGTCCCACAAGCCAGGGGTTGTTCTTCCACCACTAAAGGAGCTGGTAGCACAGGGGCCACTGAAGAAGGGGACAACGAACCCAAGGAATGTGGCCGGGGGGACGGTAGGCGGAACGGAGGGCCCCGGGGCCGCTCAATCCAAAACCGGCGGAAGAGTGAGCGTTTTGCTACCAATCTGCGTAATGAAATCCAGAGGAGGAAGGCCCAGCTCCAGAAAAGCAAGAATCCCTTGCCGCAGCTGTGTCAGGAGACCGAGGAGCCCCTAGAAAGTACTCCACCTCCTGCCTCCAGCTCATCGCTTCTGTCCTCATGTACAAAACCACTCAGCCCCAGAGACAAGCTCGTCAACAGGAGCATGATGCTCAGGGCTCGGTCTTCAGAGTGCCTCAGCCAAGCCCCAGAGAGCCATGAATCTAGGACAGGTTTGGAGGGACAAATAAGCCCCGGCCGGAGGCCTGGCCCGCCCTCCGTGAGCCTGAACACCTGGTGGAAAGCATCGGACCCCTCGTCCTCAGACTCTGCGAAGACAAGTGTTCACCGCGGAGTCCGCGGAGGTCACTGGAGGTGGTCTCCAGAGCACACCCTGCAGCCACATGTGGCACGAGCCGTGGAAGGCCCTCCTAACCCAGGTGACAGCAAGGAATTGAAGGCTTCTGCTGCCCAAGCTGGGGAGGAAGCTATCCTCTTGCCCTTTGCCGACAGAAGAAAGTTCTTTGAAGAGACTAGCAAATCCTTATCTACATCTCATTTGCCAGGTTTAACCACTCATAGCAATAAGACTTTTACCCAGAGACCAAAGCCTCTAGACCCAAACTTCCAGCCGATGAGCTCCAGCTATAGGGAGTTGAGGCGCCATCCGATGGACCAGCCCTACCATTCCACAGACCAGCCATATCGTGCCCCAGACCAATCCTATCATTCTCTGTCACCCCTTCAGCCAGAAACCCCCACCTACTCAGAATGTTTTGCAAGCAAAGGTCTAGAACAATCCATGTGCTGCAAGCCGCTGCGCTGTGGTGATTTTGATTACCGCAGGACCTGCTCTTACTCCTGCAACATCCAGGGAGCTGTAGTCCATGACGCTTGCATTTATTGTTCTGGGGAACTCTGCCCTGCTCTGCGAAAGAGAAACATGATGCCAAACTGCTACAACTGTCGATGCCACCACCACCCGTGTGTCCGGTGTTCAGCTTGCTGTCATAATCCCCCGCACGGTGGCCCCGAGGACGGCAGCCTGGCGCCCGGCAACACCTGGAAGCCCAGGAAGCCGACAGTGCAGGTGAGGCCTTGGTTCTTGGATGGGTTTGCTTCGTTATTCTCCCGGTGAGGAGAAAGCGAGGGAGAGCCCTGGAAAATATCACAATTCCAATCCCTTGAAACCGTACCCTGGCTTCGCCACATGCTATTTTCATAACCCTGGGCAAGACACTCGGCCACCGCAATTGCAGTTAACCCACCTTGAGAGTTAGGTGAAAATAGCATTATTTTTTCTTCACAAAATGGACAGAACCAGGATTTGTATCCTGACTGTAAAACGGGTATCTGAGTGACCTTGAGCAAGTCGTGCAACCACCAGAACTTGCAATCGCATGATTTTGAAAGGGCAAAAAAGAGAATTTTTGCCTCATGAAATGGCCAGTGCTGAGAAAAGTCTTATGACCTCATCTCTACAGACGGGGGGAAATAATGGCTGCCTCATAGATCCAGTTGTAAGGATCAAAACAGGCCCAGTGCCTGACAGAAAATAGCACTTATTCCCTTCCATTTCCTGCTTACAAACTACTTGGAGCGGCAAACTTTGCAGATGTCCCCCAGGGTTCTGCTTTTAGAGATTTGACCTGTCTGGGTTTCTCAAGAATAAATCCTTATGCCCTTCTCCAGCCTATCTTTGTCAGAGACCCAGGGCTAGACTAGCCGTTGTTATACCCTGGTGATGACCTACCACCCCAACACAGGCCACCACCATCCCCCAGGGTACTTCTGAGAGGATCCCCTATGTCCTTCGTGATCCCTGCCACATTCCTGCCCCATGGCTTCCCTAGCACCACCTTTTGGCTGGCGCACTCAGATCAGAAGTGAATTCCTGTGTCGAAATGTTATTGCCTAGGCAGACACTTCTGAATGACTCAGTGTATGAAATTTCTCAATATACATTCTTTGAAAAAAAAAAGGAACCTTAGGGGTGAAAGAAGCCTTACCCAAAAGAGTATATACTATTCCTTTTATGTAACATTCTAGAACAGCTCTTCAGTGGGAAACAAGTTCAAAACAGTGGTTACCTACAGAAGGTGCCACAGAGATTGAGGGGAAAAGGCATGAGGGAACATTGTCAGATGCTGATAATGATCTGTATCTTGGTAAGCGTTTGAGTTACACAGGTGTATGCATTCATGAAACCTCAACAAATGTACACTGAATATTTGCGCATTTCACTGGAGGTAAATTTTGCCTAAAAACATTAGAAACAAATATCAAACTTCATTTAATAACACGTATGCTGACGTTTTTGAGCTATATTGAGGTACACAACTTACGGTTTTCAGCATACAAATGTTGCATGTATTTTGTTATTTATCCTTAGGATTTCATGTTTTTGATGCTATTGTAAATAGTATTGTTAATATCAAGTTCAAATTCATTTTAATACTATATGGAAATAACAATTTAATTCTGTGTGTGGCCTTGTATCCTGCAACCTTGCGGAACTCACTTATTAGTTCTGGTAGCTTTGTGGTAGACTTTAAAAGATTTTCTACATAGACAATCATGTCATCTGCAAATGAAATTGGTTTTTACCTTCCTTTCCATTGTGTATGCCTTTTCTAGGGGAGGGGGGCCTTACTGCGCCATCTAGGGCCTCCGATACAATGTTTCGTAGAAGTGGTAAGTGTGGCCAGTGTTGCTTTGTTCCTAATCTTGCTCTAGTAAACTTGATGTGATCTGTAGGTTTTTCGTAGATGCCCTTTGGCAGATTGAGGAAGTTCCTTTTCATTCCTAGTTTGCTGAGAACTTTTATCAGGAGTGGATGCTGGATTTTCTAAAGTGCTTTGTCTATAGCTACTGAAATGATCCTATAGTTTTCTCTTTTACTCTATTGATATGGTGAATTATAATTGATTGATTTTTGAAATAAGAACTAGACTAGCATTGCCAGATTAAATCCTACTTGGTCATGACATAGTATCCCTTTTCTATGTTACTAGATTTGATTTGCGAATATTTTGTTAAGGATTTTTGTGTTTATGTTAATCGGGGATTTTATTTTATTTATTTTTTTTTAAAAGATTTTATTTATTTATTTGACAGAGAGAGACACAGCGAGAGAGGGAACACAAGCAGGGGGAGTGGGAGAGGGAGAAGCAGGCTCCCCGCAGAGCAGGGAGCCCGATGCGGGACTCGATCCCAGGA
>NC_138385.1:68399279-68431434 GCF_054177405.1 Leptonychotes weddellii
CTAATGATGTATTGTATGGTGACTAACATAACATAATAAAATTTAAAACTACAAAAAAATAAATAAAAAATAAAATAAATAAAATAAAAAGGCAATGATGGTAGACTTACCCTATCACATTTTAAAGCCTGTCATAAGATGACAATTATCAAAACCATATGATAAGGGGTCAAAAAAGGGCAAACAGCGGGCGCCTGGGTGGCTCAGTTGGTTAAGCGACTGCCTTCAGCTCAGGTCATGATCCCACGGTCCTGGGATCGAGTCCCGCATCGGGCTCCCTGCTCTGCGGGGAGCCTGCTTCTCCCTCTCCCACTCCCCCTGCTTGTGTTCCCTCTCACGCTGTGTCTCTCTCTGTCAAATAAATAAATAAAATCTTTAAAAAAAAAAAAAGGGCAAACAGCGAATTTAAAAAAAAGAGAGAGATTCTAGGAACAGATACGAGCTATTCTAAGAATATAGAGCACACGGGAAGCACCCCTGAGCTGGGGAAAGAAATCACTCTTTCTTTAATAAATGTTAGAATTTTAGGTATCAATGCAGAGAATAATTAACTTAGATCCATAGCACCTAGAATACTCCATAGCAAATTCCAGAAAGCAGACAGTGGAATAGCATATTTTTTTCAACTATGGATAGAAGATAAATTTGTGTCTGTTAAATGGAGGGTATCATCAGAGACAAGATGGATGATTTTAAATATATAAAAGTTGGGGGAAAAACCTTTGTACAACAAAATATAATAAAAAGCTAAACAACAGAATGAGGCAAATGTCTGGGGTCAGCACCACTGATAACAGTTGACTGTCCAAAAAATATAAAGAATGGATATAGATTTAGAAGGTCGGCTTTCAGATTCGGCTTCGTAAAAGGGCAAGGAAACTAAGCAGGCAATTTACACGTGAGAAACTGAAGGCGGTAAAATCACTGCATGGAAAAGTACGGGCTCACTAGCAATTTAAGAAATGCAAACAAAAACAACTCCCACGTATCACGACCTGCTTATTAAACTATCAACAATTAATGGAAATGATCAACAGAAATTATAAAACCCTGTCTTGACAGGGCTGTGAGGAAACCATCTCTGGGAGCAATATAAAATTGGTTCCGTTTTCCTAGAGGAAAATCTAGAAATATGCGACAAGAGTTATAAAAGTGTTTGTTCATACCCTTTGACCCAGCAGGCCCCCAAGGAAATAACTTAAAAAGGAAAAAAAATGATTTGTTTAAAGATGTTCGTAGTAGTGCTATTTATAATCATGGAAAAGATTTACTGATTGAATAGATAGATCATTATGATGGAAACAGAACATAGCTATTAACAATGACAGGTATACAAATACTGGATCTTGCACAGAAATGAGTATTTGTAATAATATTAACCCCAAAAAGGCTAAATCCTAAATCACATGTTGAATCTGATGGTAGCCATACACAAAGAAAATTCAGAAAGGCTGCTAGTAAGCTGTAAATAGTTGGAGTTGAATACACACGGTGTTTGGGGGGTACATGTCAAGTTGCTGGAATGTATAATAAAAAAAGAAAATCTAAAGAAGAGGATTGATTGGTTTGATTTGGGCCCAGGAAGTTAAAGATCGAGGGCTTTGGAAAAATCCACATACTAATGACAGACAGTGTTACTTACGGGACATGCTTGACCTCACTATTAACTAGAATTTGTTTGCTAGAATTCTCAATCAACCAGCACATCTGCATATTTAAGTCTGTGAGAACTTTGACATTCCTGAGGGTGTACGTCACCAGACCTCTGCAAATTTCCAAATCTGACACTGCAACATAGCACCTCCCACCCCCACCAATAAACACTGTATTTTCTAGCTCAGAAGCATCACTTTCTTAAGATGGTTCTATCACTTCAGTCACCAGCACTAGCTTGCCAATAGTTTGCGCTTCAGTGCCATTATTCATAAAGAAGCACATTTTCTCTCTGCCATGGTGACTGCATCTGTGTACCTTGTCAGCAAATAGAGACCCATCAAGCCATGTTGAGATGGCAGTGCCAAGCGGTTGACGAGGCTCCCTCTTTTGCTGGGCGCCTTGTCCTCTCAACCGGTATTGTGATGCCTTGGAAGTCAAATTCATACCCTTTGCAAAATGACCAGTTACTACATTTCGTGGATCTTTAGGGTTAACTCTCAAAGGGTTAAAATCTTAAACGTTAAATACATGCGGCCCAGAGTACTACTCTACAGTAATTGTTGTCATTAATAATTGAGCAACAAGAATGCCTTTTAAACCATCTGAGACTGAATCATGTTCTTTATAACTGGTATTAAGTCTTTCCCACTGTATTCTAGGTCTTTAAAAGTCAGTACATTAAGATCTGGTATACGTGAGGACTCAAGAGTCCTGACCTGTCCATAGTTTAACCATGCTGGGGCACAAAATTTCCTTGAATAACATCAGGACTCCCAGAACTTTTTGGACTTCCAGTATTCCCATTATTTTATTTTGTAAATCTTCATCCCAGTTGTCACATGGATGGTATGTATATAGTTAATTAAATGAATTTTGTTTTGAGAAGTTTTTGTTTTTGTTTTTTTAATGGCTTTATACCTCTTAGGATATGCCGATGAGTTGAGAACCTGGTAGGTAATGACCGATTAGAACAGTAGATCCCAAAATGTGACCCCAGACCAGCAGTACCATCATCATCCGGGAAATTGTTAGAAATAAAAATTCTCCACCCTGCCCCAGACCTACTAAATCAGAAATCCTGGGGATAGGACCTAGCAACCTGTGGTTTAATAAGCCCTCCAGGTGGTTCTGATGCATGCCCGGGTTTCATTATCTCTGGATAGCAGCGAATAGATCCTTAATAACCTTGGCCAGCCCAATCCTCACCTGAATTATTCTTGTGTCAGACCCTCCAGGTCCCCCGACAATGTGTTTTTTACTCCTAAAATGTCTTCTATTAAATCTCTCAAGAAGGTTATCTGAACGCTGAAGAGGCAGCATGTTGCATGGGCAAAAGTGTGGGCGTTGGAGTCAGATGGACCTTAGCTGGAACTTCCGGCCACTATTCCCTTTGTGTTCACCCAGTTGTTTAACCGCCCAGAGCCTCATTTCTAACATGGCCAAGAGAATACCCACGCCAGAAGATTGTCTCAAGAGTTAAATGAAAGCAGGTCTGTCAACTGTCCAGCCCTGTGCCTGACGCATGACAGACTCTCAGTAAACCTAAGATCGATCATTATCATCCCTTACCGCCATGTCCATGACACTATGTAAAATCCAGAGGAGTTATGGGAAGACCTTCTTGGAAATTCCAAGTTGGGACCATTGGAGAGGAGGAGCTAGGCTTTACCCAGGACAGACCCAATAAAGCAAGGACTTCTCTGATCTCTTCAAAGGACACTTGGCACCAGCCTCCCAGAGGATGTGGAAGGTTCAGGGCGAGTCTTGCCACTTGCATTTGTCATTGCCAGACTAATTGTTCCTTACTTGAAGTTCTGTGGACCCAGAGGCAGAAAAGGGTGGCAACAACAATCCCTCTGGGCCCTTCTCCCCTCCCAGCGTAAGCCTCCTTGTGTCTCACTTCCTGGATCTTGCAAATATTTCCTTCAGCATTAACCTGGGAGTGGCTGTTTTCTTGGAGCAGTCTTATCTTTTGGCTGCCGAGGAAAGGGAAAGGGGAGAGGGGCTGGACCTGTGCACCCTTACTGCTGAGATCCTGGAATACCAAGCTATTGTGGTGAGTTTAAAAGTAAAATTTCCAAATAAGAAAACTTCAGAAGTGCGGAGGAAGAGGCAGGAGGAGATTTTTTTTCAGTCTCTGCAAATATTTGTTTTCATTTTCAATCACTATTAGTCCAAAAAAAAAAAGATTTTAACAAAAGAGGAAAATCTATTCATCAGAAGAAAAGGTAACCTGTGCCAAAAGGAAAAGAGAAGAACAGCCCAGGACTTGGCAGGCAATTTGCTTTTGTTTTTGAGATGTAGTCTCCTTGCTGGTGTCAACAAAGCCTTTTCTTACACTAGCTTTCGTGCTTCCATGCAAAGAGCTAATATCTGCCTGGACACCTGGGGACAACTGCAGTGCGAGTACCTTTTGCCTCACCCTAGGAGACCTTGCTCTAGTGGGATGCCTGGCCCTTGGAGTCAGATAAGGCAAGTTCCAGTCTGGACACGAATGCTTCTTACAAGCTGGGAAAATGATTTACCACACATACCCCTTTTTAAAAGATGTTATTTATTTATTCGAGAGAGAGAGAGAGTACGAGTGGTGGGAAGGGGCAGAGGGAGAGAGAGCAGGCTTCCCACAGAGCACGGAGCCCGACTTGGGGCTCGATTCCCGGGACTCCAGAATCATGACCTGAGCCAAAGGCAGACACTTCACCGACTGAGCCACCCAGGCGCCCCTGAATTACCCTTTTTAAGCCTCGGGATTCTTAGCTGCCAACTGGCAATGATGGGTTGGTGTGAAGATTAATAGAAACACATACACGAAAGTGCAAAAAGCAGTGCCTAACACACACTAGGAAGTAAGAAACCATAGCTCGTTTCCCTTAATGAAACTCGTTATCCTTCACTCCACTCCACTTGGTCCCAAAGCGGAGTTGTAGATTTCTGTGCATACAGACGGCTTGAGCCCTTGGAAGATAGGACCGCTAGAGAGGCCAGTAACCTTCGTTTGAGCCTGACACACTTCAGTGGAAGCCTTCCATTCCCCAGTTTGTTTCAGCTGTAGTGCCCGGAAGGAAGGGGCTATGTCAGAGTAAAAATGCAACATGCGGGGCGCTGGGTGGCTCAGTCGTTAAGCATCTGCCTTCGGCTCAGGTCATGATCCCAGGGTCCTGGGATCGAGTCCCACATTGGGCTCCTTGCTCAGCAGGGAGCCTGCTTCTCTCTCTCCCTCTGCCTGCCGGTCCCCCTGCTTGTGCTCTTTCTCTGTCAAATAAATAAATAAAATCTTTAAAAAAGAGACTGTTTCTTTAAAAATAATAAAAAAATAAAATTAAGATTGATGCAGAGAATAGCAATTTCCAGGTTGCCTTTTCAGAGCCCAGTGCCCCCAGGTTAAGGTCACAGTGCCATGAATTAGGACACCAAATGTCTAGAAGGGCATGTTTGTTTCTTCCAACTGATTCTAGAGTTGGCTACCTAGAGGTAAATTCTGTAAGGCTGACATAAGTGATTAGTACCGGAACAAGACAACTTAGAATATCGAATCCTTTTGATTTTCACACTGCTCTTAAACCTAAACTTGCCTCTTATTATTTGTCCCTTTTTAGTAGATGAGAAGAGTGAGTAAATGAGCCCAAAGTTAAAATCCTTGGTTAGCTCGGGCCTCCTAGCTAGGCAGACATGTGGCTGAGCTGAGACCCGAGATCTCCTGGTTTCGTGGCTCTTGAGCAGAGCTGAATATTAACCAGGGGACAGTGCAGTCCAACTCCTTTGGTGAGAACAAGGAACAAGGCCGAAGCATACAGCAGTGAAGGTTGTGCACTTTTTTAAGAGCAGTGTGAAAAGGAGTCCCTATATGCAGTGCACAACCTTCACTCCGTTCTAACAATAAACATGGTTCTATCATTATTAATCACCTCTCCACATACCCAGCATCGTTGCTAGGTCCTTTTTATATAGTTAATCCTCACAGCAGCATTGTAAGATAAATATTTTACTGAAACTGAGATAAATTAAATACTGTGTACAAGGTCATGCAGCTTTTGAGTTATGGAGCCCGATTTTACATTTTTACTGGAATGCAGACCCAAGTCCTTATGACACTGTTCTTTCCACTCTACTCTCTTGCCTTGCCTTTCCTGTGCTCTGGGGAGGGAAGAGGAAAGAGTGGTAAATTTGAGTACTCTCATGCGGCAGGACTCTTGTCCCCCAGCTGCGGGACATCGGCCCACCTGGGGCCTTTGGAGACCTTGCTGCCACCACCTGCATTTCCTAAGAGCGAGATTGGAGATGAGGTGGAGGAGGGGGAGAGAGGCAGGGAAAGAAGGTGGGAAGGTGTGTGGTGCGGGTTGGAAGACAGGCTGTATAGATGGGAAACCAACCTAACTGGAACAAAGAACCCTGCCCCCCAAACTCCACCCCAAACTGCAGCCCTCCCATCATTTTCACCCTGGACCCCTGTTTCATAGTATGGTCCCGGAACCACTTGTATTAGAATCTCTTGTGCGGGGTGGGGGGCAGTTGTTAAAAATGCGGATTCCCTGGCGTCACCACAGAGGTACTAAATCCCAATTTCTGGCGGGTAGGGCTCACCAATGTGCATTTTCAACAACCGCTCCGGGTAATTTCGCTCAGGAGACACTTTGATTAGGAACAATCATCCCAGACCAGTGTCTTCCAACTCTTTTGGATCATGCACCCTCTTCAGAAAGAATTTTTTGCACATGCACTTTCAATGTATGTTGGTAATTTATTAATAAATTCCTTATATGTACTAATGTCCTAATGTTTACGTTTTTAAATGCAAAAAATGGTGAGACTTTTGCATTAGTATTCTTAGATGAGCCTGGTTTCTAGTTTGCCTTTATGTATGTTCTAGTTGTTGGGTTTTCGTATTGACATCATGCAGGACTCTTTTCTTCTCCCTCAATAGATTCCAGAGTCTAGGAAGTGTAAATAGTATTGAGGTTGTCTGTTCCTTTACGGCTGGTAGAATTAACACAAGACTGCGTGAGTGTGTTTTTTTTGTCAAATTTATCAACATTGTTTCCTATGGTAACAGGTGCGCTTAGATATTTCCATTCTTCTGCAGTTTTGGTAATTTTTGTTTTCCTAGAAAACCATCCTAAGCTTTCTAATTTGTTTTCATAGAGTAGAGCCAAGTATTCTCTTACTCTTTTCATTTACTCTGCAACTGTGGTTATTTCTCTATTTCTTATTTTGTGCATTTGGGGTTTTTAATTAGACTAGCAAGTGGTTTATCTTTTTTATTGTTTTATATTTCCTTTTGAAGAAGTAGCTTTTGGCTTTAATTATTAATTCTACCATTTGTTTTCCAATGTATTAATTTCTGCCATTAGTTTTCTCTCTGCTTTGCTTAGCTCTATTTTTGTGGCTCTTTTCTTGACTTTTTTGTTCAGTGTTTAATTCATTGATTTTAATTTGTTCTTACATATTAATGTAAGCATTGAAGGCTTCGGTTTTTCCTTTGACCACTGCTTTAGTCAGTCAAATTCTCTAGCTTCTGATATTTCATTGTTGTTATTTTCTAGGTATTCTACAATTTCAGATCAGATTTCTTTGACTAGAGTGGGGAATACTTTTTTCCCTTTTATTTTCTATGTACTAGAAGTTTTTGTCTTTCATTTTTGTTACTAATTTCTAGTGTTTTTATGTTGTGATTAGGTACCATAGTCTGTACTTCTTTCATTTTTTGACTTAATATAGAGTCAATTTAAAAAAGGTTCAATGGACCCTTGAAAATAGAGAAATTTAAATATTCCCATTATCTTAGTTTTGACTGTCACATCTGTCATCAGCTGAAACAGCCTCATATTTCATTGCTCCCTTTTTCTACCTTTGCATTTCCTATGTCTTTTGCTTTATGAATTTTGATGCTATGTTATTTGACACGTAAAGATTTAGGGTAGTTAGATCTTAATCATGTGTTCTAACCACGAATTTATAGTGCCCTTCTTTGCCTTGTTTGTTAATTTTTGCCTTTAATTCTACTTTGTTACGATACAAATATCATGGCTGTTTTTTTTTTTTCATTTTTGGCATGAATCATTTATTTTATAATTTTATCACAGTATACTTGATACACAAAGTTACATTTGCTTCAGGTATACAACATAGTGATTTGAGAAGTCTATACATTATGCTGTGCTCACAAATGTAACCGGAGGCCTGTATCTCCCACTCCTCTTCACCCATTTTGCCCATCCCCTCTGCCCCCACCCGTACCCTTCTGGCTACCATCAGATTGTTTTCTGTATTTATGGGTCTGTTTCTGCTTTTTGTTTATTTGTTCATTTTGTTTTTTAGATTCCACATATGAGTGAGATCATATGGTATTTGTCTTTTTCTATCTATCTGACTTATTTCACTTAGCATTATACCCTCCAGGTCCATCCGTATTGTTGCCAATGGCAAGATCTCATCCTTTTTTATGTCTGAGTAATATTCCTGTGTGTGTGTGTGTGTGTGTGTGTGTGTGTACCATCTTTTATCCATTCATCTTCTTTATCCATTCATCTGTTGATGACACTGGGGTTGCTTCCATATCTTGGCTATTGTAAATAATGCAGTGAACATAGGGGTGCATATATCTTTTCAAATTAGTGTCTTCATTTTCTTTGGGTAAATACCCAGTGGAATTACTGGATCATATGATATTTCTATTCATTAATCCATTTATTAAACAAAATTTATTAAATGCCTACTGTGTGCCAGGCTCTAGGTACTAGATAAACGAGACACATAAGATCCCTGCCCTCAAGAAGCCTACATTTTAGTTAGAGAGTGGAGCATAAATTAAACAAGTGAAGGTAGATATGTGATATAATACTAAGTGGAGATGTGTGTTCTGAGAAAGAACAAAATGGAAAGAGGATAGTGAAGGATAAGTCATCTCTATTTGAGATAAGGTGGTCAGGAAAATCCTCTGCCTGATAGCATTTGTCAACCTTTTACTCTCCACTCACCACCTTGTTTGATTCCTGCTGGAGGAAATGCCAGGTGAAACACTTTGCACACAAGGAGGAACTTATAATCTTAAGGAACTATAGGTGGGCAAAGGCGAGTGATGAGCTAGCCACGACGGGGACTGGAGATGAGCTGACTGAAGGAGATTTGGTTCTTCATTCTATCTGAGCTTGGCTACCATTATGTGTATGATTATTTTTTAAAGAAATATTCTCAGTCTTCAGTATGACTATTGAATGGGTATTCTGTCTGATGATTTAATTGAACTGCTGGAATTTCCTGTCACTAGGCAATACTTAGCATGATGCTGATTGCTCACAGGCTACAGCAGGAAACCAGGTCTTCTGGTTTAGAGGGTTTAACTCTTTATACTCTGAGACTAAAGAGCCGTCCTTTGACTTTGGTCACTCTTTATTATACAGAAGTTTGACTTTTTATGCATATTTTTATACATATTTAAATCAACCTGGACTTCTTTCTTTGGATATTTTTTCTATTGCTTATAAGATGAGACTCTCATTTTGCCTCACAAGTGACAGTCTTTTTAATCTTCTGATAGTTTTTTCTTTTAAACATAGAATATATATACCTGTATACACATATAACACACATTAAAATACACACACACACATACCCTTAACTCTTGAATCTGGAATTTATTTTGGTACATAATAGAGGGTGCAGCTCCAAATATCACTGCTCTGCAGTTATCTCAAAAAAATTTTTTTAAAAATCGTTCTTTATCTCCTTGTTATGGAAGGTGAATTATATACGATGTTTTTATAGATAGTTCAATGTGTTTCTGGAGTTTTCATTCTGTTCTACTAATCAGTAACACACTGTTTTCATTATAATTGCTTTATAATATGCCTAATCCCTCACCCCCATTTCTTCTGTAGCAAAATACTTTTTAATATTGTATCTCACGGGCGCCTGGGTGGCTCAGTTGGTTAAGCGACTGCCTTCGGCTCAGGTCATGATCCGGGTGGGAGTCCCAGGATCGAGTCCCACATCGGGCTCCCTGCTCAGCAGGGAGTCTGCTTTTCCCTCGGACCCTCTCGTGCTCTCTCTCTCTCTCTCTTTCTCTCTCTCAAATAAATAAAATCTTTAAAAAATATATTGTATCTTACTTCATGTTGCAAATTAATAAAAAATGCTATAGTTAAAAATTCCTGTTGAGAATTCTGACTAGAATTGCATTAGAAGGAGCTGTTTTAAACCCAAAATTGTAGATATTTGTGAATTGCCTGCTTGGTATCTTTTGGTACAAGTATAAAAACACAGACAGAAAGCATGTCAAATTCACGATACAGCTTGCATCTGGAGAGGCAGCAGGGGAATAGAAGTGGGGAGCAAAACAAAGGGTATTATGTATCTCTTTTAAAAAAAAATCATCAAGTATAGATGGCAGAGTATTAAAATGTGCTAATCCTGGGCAGTCGGTGGGAGCATGGATATTTATTATAGCAATCTCTGTATGTCTCTAAATATTTAAAATTTTTCGTGATTGAAAACAAAGCAAACAAAAACAATGTAACAGGATAATCAGACTTGTAAGCCCCAGTACACAGCACATTCAATCTGCGTGCTACAGAGTGAGGTAGTGTGTGTATCCAGTCTTTGGAGCTAGACTGTCCAGGTTCAAATCCTAGCACTACCACTTACCAGCTTTAGGACCCAGAGCAAGTTACTTAACCTGCCCATACCTCAGTTTCCATGGCTATAAAATTGGGACGATAATAAGAGCTACATCCTGGGGTCATTGTGAGTATTAACTAAGTTAAGACGTGGAAAGCACTTAAACCAGTGCCTGGCATTTAGTACCTACTTAATAAGTGTTAGCTATCAGTATTATGTGTTAGTATTACTATTCTTATGATTGCATTTACTACGTATGCTTGCATTGTTTTATGGCCGTCTTAAAGTTTACAGAAATGATGTTATCCGAAACATGGGGCCATCTGCAACGTGCTCGGTTTACACAATCCCCGTCTTGCTGTTCTGCAGGGAAATGGCTCATTCCAAGGCTAGCTTTCCGTGGGCAACCCCGTCCCATCCTTGCCTTGAGAACCCGGCACTGGACTTCTCAAGCTACCGAGCGATCTCTTCCCTTGACCTTCTCGGAGACTTCAAGCACTCTTCAAAAACAACAGAGGAAACTTCTGCCTGTGAGGAGGGGAGCTCCGTGGCCTCCATGCCCCGCCCGCTGCGTAGCCGTGCCTTCTCAGAGAGCCACATCAGCTTGGAGCTGCAGAGCTCCCGGGCCTGCGGGCAGCATAGGAGGGAGCCCTTTACCAAAGCTGATGAGACCCAGCCGGATCCTCCGGGAGCCCGGAAGAAGGCCTTTCCTCCTCCTCGCCCGCCTCCTCCCAACTGGGAGAAGTACAGGCTCTTCCGAGCAGCCCAGGAGCAGCAGAAGCTGCAGCGAGAGGAGGAGGAGGAAGAGGAAGAAGAGGAAGAAGAGGAGGAAGGGGGAGAGGAGGAGGGGGAGGAGGAGGAGCTCCCACCCCAGTATTTCAGTTCAGAAACCGCTGGTACCGGAGCCCTCCATCCTGAAGAGGTCCTGGAGCACCCACAACCCCTGGGCTTTGGCCACTTGGAGGCTTCGAGGCAGGGCTCACAGAGCCTCCCAGCAGAGCAAGAGTCCTTTGGTCTCCATCCCAGCGATTTCCTGCCTCCAATAAGGGGCCACTTGGGATCTCAACCTGAGAAGGCTCAACCCCCTTGCTGTTACGGTGCGGGTGGGCTTTGGAGGACATCAGAGAAGGAGACCACTGATCCCCCCAAGTAAGTGCTTATGAAAGAAAGGTCCCCCGGGCGGCTGCATCAGGAGTGTGAACTCCACCTCCACCGTTTACCAGCTGTGTGACCTTGGCTTGGTCGATTGATTAAACTGTTCCCAGCCTCACATTTTTCTCACCAGGAAAATGGGCATGATGATACCCATTCCACTTGGCTGTCGTAAAGATGAAGACCATCTCTCTAAAGTAGGGAGCCCCGTGTGTAGCTCATAGTAGGTGCTCGGTAAATGGTCGTGGCTGATGTTCTTAACGATCACTGTCAAAATACTACCTTATCTCTCAGTTTGCCTTTTAAGGTATGCATCAGTTTCAGGCCCCTGAGCCAGAAGGCATTAAGCCCTCCCTGCCTCCTGGCATTTCCCCAGAGCCTGGCTGAGGCCCTTTCCTGCCTTTTTCTTTTGCTCGCTCTCTAGAATGAGAGGCCAGCTCACAGCCTGACCAGCCTCTGCTCTAGGACCTGCCTGGGCTTCTAAACTCTCCCCGCAGCTGCTCCTGGGGGTGGGGGGCACTTTATGCCCCTCTGTTCCTTACAAAAGTCAAGGGCACTCCTCTCCTCTGCCTTTCTCTCCATCCCCTCCCTGCCCCAGCCCTGTGCTCCTGCCTCTTTGCATTTGCTTCGGTGGGCCACAGGTGGTAGTTGACGGGGTGAGCTGCCCGGGCAGGGCAGGCAGAGCAGGAGTGTAGCCCGGCCACCAGGCTGTTGGTGTCTGTGTGCCCCACTGCGCATGCCCTACAGTGCCTGGCCCTTGTCCTGTTGGCTCCAGAGCGAAGGAGCTCTGGCCTCTGGCTCTGCCCGCCATCCTGCCCAGAGCTCAACCCGCACTCTGCTGGGGCAGCGGGTGGGGGGCAGGTATTGATCCCATAGGTGCTTTCTTTAAATCCTTCTACAGAAGGAACTTGCCTGAGACTCGTTGCTATTAGAAGTACCTCGTTTTCGTGTCTTTTACCCACCCACAAACCCTTCACCCAGCCATCTGGAACTAGTTGAGAAGTTTCCCAGCACAAGGTGCACAAGCAGAGCGCGACAGGGCCTAGCTAGCTCCTAGCTAGCTCTTAGCCACCGGGAGGGTCTCTCATCGGAGCCCTCGCGGCTGCTTCTCAAGCTGTCCAGCTAGCTGGGGGGCGTTCTTACTGTAATCAGAAGATGTTTTGTGGAAAGCGACTGTGGTTGCTCCCTATCACAGCAGGGAGAAGGGAAGGTGACCTAGCATATAGTAGGCACTTAACATTTAAGAAGACAGAATGAATAAACCAATGGCTGAACGTGTATGAAGTATTCGCTGTGTGCCACACACCACTAGTCGTTCTATACCCATTATTTCATTTAACCTCCCAACAGCCCTGTGCGCCATTTGACAGATGATTCCCATTTGACAGATGCAGAAACTACAGCTGAGGAAAATAAGGGACGAAGGGACTTCGATTCCAAAGCTAGATCTGTGTGACTCTAAAACCTACGCTTCATTTGCCATCCTAGGCAGCCTTTCTCAGAGAGATCTTGTTCTTGCAAAAGGCCAGGCCTTTACAAGGCCCTCTTGGCCCCTGTAGGGCAGAGTGTCCCAGCGATCGTAGTTAGAGGCCCCAGACTTGCCCTTTCAGCCTCCTAGTCCTTCCTCCTTTTATGTACCTCCATTCACCTTGGCGCCTTGGCCAGAGAGAAGGAAACTGCTATTACTAGAGATCTTGTAACTCGTTCCAGAGATTTATTTTTTTTTAATGACTATAGGATGCAAGGGGAAATATCTGTTTGCACACAGCCCTAGCTAGCTGTGGCTGCAGAAAATCAATTATAGATGCCTCTCTGAATGATGTAGATTTAAGGAACAGCATTATTCCCAACAAAGCTAATATTTTTTTTTTTGCCTGCTTCCTATGTGCCAAGCATTGTTCTAAGCAACCTTTGTGTGTTGATGGATTTAATCTTCACAACCAACCTGTGAAATAGATATCATTAGTGTCCTACATCTTTTAGGTGAGAAAAGTGTGGCACAGGGAGGCTAAAGTAACCTGCAGAAGATCACAGGTAGTCAGGACCCAGGCTGTCTGGCTCACTGTGCCCAGTACATCCTCCCAGGATCTCTGGGCTCCTCAAGATCCTATTCCAGACCCTGGGAGAGCATAGGGTTCTAACCAGAAGGAAGTGGCTTTAAGACTTTGTAAGGGAGAAGTGTTAGGGGCAGGTAGATGTATCAGATTTTGAATCTAAAATACAAAAAAAAAAGACATTCTAATTTCAGCCAAGTCAAACCAGAGCATTTCTATAACCCACATACTATTCAGTTACAAAACTCTGGGATACATCTAAAACCAGGTTAGTGGAATTTTCAAGTGTTGGTTAAGTCTCCTAACTCTGGTTCGAGTACAGGTATAGTTTGCTTTCTGAACTCTGTGCATTTCCTCTCAGTGCTCTGCAGAAGGAATCTGATTTTTGCTTCAGTGTTCATTATCAAATGCAGATTATGTTGTCATAGATCTCCTGGAACTCCTGCCCTATTAGTGGAGATTATGAGGACAGGAGCTCTAGGACATAATGCCTAAGATGATATGCTGTGATATGGTGCAGGGCTGTGTCCACTGCGATCTGAGTCTATAATTAGCATATCCTTTTAAAAAATATTTCCAGTTTTATTGAGATATAACTGACATACAGCCACATCGTTTTTTCCCCCTTAGTTCTGTACTTTCTTTCAGTGCTTTCTGACTCAGAACTCTCTCACACATGCCCTAAATATTTTTTCTTATAGATAAGAACTCCCTAAGTTCATATATTCCTATTCCCTCCAGAATATTCTCTCTTGTCTGCTAACATAGATATAGTCCAGCCAGAAAATTCCTTACATGCAAGGTTTTATATGATGTCAAGTTGTCCCTTTGGCAGTATAGCATAGTGGCTAAAAGTAGAGATTCTGGAGTTAGGTCATGTAGGTCTAAATCATGGGTCTGTCATTTACTGTCTGGTGACCTTGGGGAAGTCACTTTCCCTCTCAGTACCTCATGTTCCTTATCTCTAAAATGGTTGCCACGAGCATTAAATTTTTTATCTCTATCTACACACACACACTCAGACACACCTACAGAAAAGCACATCTTAAGACAGCTTCTAGGACATGGTAAGTGTGAGTGAATATTAGCTAGTATTGTTCGTTTATTAGCGTCATTAGCTTTAAAAACCCACATGTAAAATGAATACCTTGGATGAGGAATATTGGCATGCCCAAGTTTCTTTTGTGTGATGAATTAGGAGAGAGCATAGCATGAATCAGTAAATAGCTGTGGAGCCTTTTAACCATTATTTTTGACCTTTATCTAAGAGCTGCAAGAAGCTGCAAAAATGACTAATGAGTTTCTCCTATTTTTCCTTTCAAACAGCTAGAGGTTAGCAAAGGGGCAGTGACACAGACAGGTGGAGGGTAGGGGTGGCTGGTAGGCAACAAGAATATAGTGGGGGTGGGCCCCCCTCTTGCATGAACCATGAGTGGAATTCTTTCCCCTCCCATCACTGAAACCTGACATTAAAGCATTTCTCCTTCTTTCCTTCCTCACGCCAGACCAGAAGCCTCGATGGCAGAAGAGCCCAAACCCAAGCCAGCGTGGAACCAGAGCTACTTCTTTCCACAGGAGCAGTTCACTTTCATGGGCTGGGGCTCTGAGAAGCAGCACCTCAGCCCCACGGGCTTCAGTGAACCGAAGACAACAGGGTCTGCCGCTACACTTGTCAAGCCCCTGGGTGCCACTGGTTCCATTTTTTCCCCATTTCATTCTGCAACCGTGGAGGAGGCTGGGGCCACTGGGGATATGGCAGAAGTGGAGAGATGCTATCCTTTCCCAGGCCGAAGGCCTGCCTCACAGGCAGTCTCAGAAGAGCTCATGAGAGATGTGGTAGGCCGTGACAAGTCCCTGGCAGGGGTGTTAACCCCAGCCTCCAGCATGGTGACCACTGCTGAGGTCATGGGTGACCTCTTTGCTGTGGGAGATCTGCAATGGACGGGCCATTTCAAGCAGGAGTGGCACCACCAGGAAAGAAGAAATTATGCAAGTGTCCAGGAAAGCCATGGGGTGCCTTTGTAAGCAAGCAGACTAGATAGAGCTGGAGTGGGCGGCGGTGCGGGCTGGGTAGGAGGGAGGCCAACAGTCTTGGAGGATGAATAGCTAAGGTCTCAGATAGATCCCTACCACTTCCTCCCTCCCTGGGGATTCATATGCCGGGGCCATGAACTGAGGGGAATCCTGGAAGATCAGAAGCGCAGAACTTTGGGGCCTGCCAGTCTTTCTAGATCTTAGTGGGGCGCTGACCAAACCAAATCACCCCTAAAGAAGTTCCCCTACCTGTTGAAGTCAGGGGCATAGAAATAGCCTTCTAAGTTCTCAAAGTTGGCCTTGCCTTGGCTTCTGGGTAATCTTCATGTGGCCCGTTGACATTTCAACAGTGCTTCCTGGTCCATCATTTCCTTATTCCATAGCTCTTTGGTGAAGCAGGGTCCCATTTTTCACAAATGGGGAGATTAACAAGCAGAAAGTTCAGGAGCGTCTCTGACAGAGGTGCTCAAATGGTCATTCTTTGTTTCTACAGACAAGAATTTCAGCACTTCTCGCCTCCTCCGGGGGCCCCAGGGATCCCTACCTCTTACTCAGCTTATTACAATATTTCTGTGGCCAAGGCAGAACTGTTGAACAAGTTGAAAGACCAACCCGAGATGGCAGAGATTGGCCTGGGAGAGGAAGAAGTTGACCACGAACTGGCTCAAAAAAAGGTGAAGTTTTCTGATATGCCTTAGATTTTCACCATTTAGTTTGCGTGTCTGGAGGTTGACCTGCCCTCTATGCTCTCCGGAACAACTTGGTGCATCCCCGTTTCTTCAGTATGGACATCAAATAGCCTCTCTGGGTTCCTCACAAATGCAACTCCAGTCTCTTTTTGATCCAGCCAATAATAGTAGTGGTAGTAATAGAAATCATCAACATCATCATCATCATCATCACTGTGTCTCTTGAATCCTTAAAGCAACTGGACAGTGATCCCCTTTTTTACCAGTTGAGAGGATTAGGTTGCCCAGGGTTACAGACCTATTAATAGATCCAGGACTTGAATGAAGTCAAGACTGTCTCACTTTCTACTTTATCGCGCCTTCCCTCTGAAATAAGCCAGCCTTGTAAGTAACTCGCCGCCCAGGGCACATCAGAGTTTTTGCCAGCGAGCTCAAACCAGTAGCAGCCATTGATTGTATTCTCTGTGTAACTTTCTGGAAGAGGGAATAGACTGACTAAGCCAAAAAAAAAAAAGGAGAAAGTAGAGGCTGGTAAATTCTAGTATTTCTTTGCAAGAATAATCAATAATGTCTTAAAAATACTAGAATGAGCAATAGAAAAGATGTTGTTGTTCCAAAGCCTCCCCGTTCTTCCTGTAAGCATCACTAGGCTAGTTTTCTAATCAAATTCCTGGAATCACTTTGCCCTCCCTGCACTTACCCATTTTATTTTGTAAGCAAATAGGGTTTCCATGGCAACCCCAAAGGCCTAATTTACCACTTTGTGAACATCTGAACTCGATGTAAATTGCTCCTCTGCCTATGCTTCTCATTCAGGACATGACCTGTAGGAAAGCTGGAGGCCATTTGCTGGAGACCCCCCACCACTTTCAAATCTGAAGCAAAATGTCAGGGAAAGAATTGGAAGCATGGTGGCATCAAAGTTGTATTGATCCAGATGCCTGCCTCCTTGGATTCTGTGTTCCCTGAGCGTGGCAAGGCTGCTCCTGGCTTACTCAGGACCTTTTTATTAGGAGCAAACCTAATAAGAGTCTGAGCAGGAAAAGAGAAAAATGATCAGAAATGGCAAAGCACGGAACAGCAGGTAGTGATTTGAAGTGATTGTGGGGGAGCTAGGACAGCTTTTGTCTGAGGAAGACAGGTGAAGAAGGTCACCAATTTGCAATATCCTAGAAAAGCAACTCAGCTCTAGCTGGGTCTGTGATGACTCCTTAGCTCTATCCAGTACACTTTCCCCAGGACTGAAGTTCAGGTTGCAAAGGCAGGTGCCAAGAAACAAAGGGCTCTCTTCACTTGCATCCTTCCGGATCTATGGAATGATGGAACCGAAGAGCTAGGGTGGGTAGGTGATTTTCCAAGTTGATCATTTGGCCCCCAGCCCTCCCTTGTCCCTGGCATTGAGTTTTGTTTGGGAGAGCAGAGGGTAGGGATATAACTGGGAGCCTCTTGGTATCTAATTGTATTGCCTCATTCATATCATTGATCCCTGATTCCCAGTGAGTTTTAGAATTTTACTTACATGTAAACCGATGACACTTCAGACTTAAGATCATAGTGATCTCCTGACTTCTGGCCAGTTCTGAAATAGATACGAGGCCCTGGACCCAGAGCTGGCTCTCTTGGGACATTTCTTGGACACTTCTCCTTGGACATTTCTAAATAAACTACTAGAAAGGAGCACATGCTAGAAAACGACAAGCCTGTGGTCCCAGAGTGCCTGAGTGTGAATAATAATAAAACAAACCCTAAAGCAGGGCGCACGGGTGGCTCAGTCAGTTAAGCATCTGGCTCTTGATTTTGGCTCAGGTCATGATCTCAGGGTCAGGAGATTCGAGCCCTGCATCGGGCTACACGCTAGGCGTGGAGTCTGCTTAAGATTCTCTCTCTGCCCTTCTCCCCCAGCTCACGTGCACTCTCTCTCCCTCTCTCTCTAAAAAAAAATTATGAAAAGAACAAATACACGCTGAAGCATACTTCAGTATATATACACAAGATACAAGATACAAGATACTGTTCTAAGTGTGTAAACTGTATTAACTCATTTCATTTTCAGAACAGTACTATGAGGTAGGTGCTATTGTTATCCCATTTTTTAGATGGGGAAATTGAAGCACAGAAAGGCTGAGTGATTTGCTCAAGGTTACACTGGTGCTTTGTGGCAGAACTGGGGTTCAAACCCAAGTAGTCTGGCACTAGAGTCCATGCTCTTAACCACAATGCCATGCTGAATGCAAAGGCTGTGTGCAACCTGGGGCGGCTCCGTTCTTGTTAGGACTGTGCACCAGACAAGCTTCTGCTAGTTCAGCGTGCCTGGTAATAATAATAACAACAACAACAACAACAGCGGCAGCAGCCCTAAATAGGTATTGAGCACTTAAGGGGCCAGGCACAATACTAAACATTTTACTTTATGATCTCATTTAACCCCCACCAAGGTGGCAGGGTGGGGGAGGAGAGGAGAAGCGTCTCCAGTTTACAGATGAGGAAACAGAAGACTCTGTGAGATTGGGTATCTTGCCCAAGGTCACACAGTTTGGAGGGGGTGGGAATTGGAATCCAGGCATCTCTGACTCCAAACGGCCGCTCTACCACACTACCTTCCTGTGAGTGGGGTTCCAGAACTCGTTACACTCAGAGGGGAGACAGATCAGAAGACACAAGCAGTTTTTCCCTTAAGAAACTTATCATCAGGGCACCTGGGTGGCTCAGTTGGTTAAGCGTCTGCCTTCGGCTCAGGTCATGATCCCAGGGTCCTGGGATCAAGCCCTGCATCGAGCTCCCAGCTCGGCGGAAAGCCGGCTTCTCCCTCTGCCTGCCACTCCCCCTGCTCGTGCTCTCTCTCTCTCTCTCAAATAAATAAATAAAATCTTTAAAGAAAAAAGAAACTTATCATCAGTAGGAGACAGATCAGATGCACCCACGTGAAACAGGGAATGAACAACTTCAAATTATACTCTAGCGTTCTATTTCTGAAAGGCAGGAGAGTTCAGAAAAGAAAGAGATCATTGAGAGACGGGGTATGGAGGCAGAAGCTTCCTGCAGGGAGGGTGGGAACAAAGCTGGGCCCTGAGGAAAGAAGGGAAATAGCCAAAGTGAAGGAAGAGATGGAGAGCAGGTAGAACTGCATGAAGCAAATCAGGAGCACAAGGATGAGGGTTGTAAATGCAGATGGAATGAGGAGCTAATCCTGAAAGGTTCAGAGCCTTGAGAC
The DNA here is from genome assembly GCF_054177405.1 of Leptonychotes weddellii. Taxonomy (NCBI): domain Eukaryota; kingdom Metazoa; phylum Chordata; class Mammalia; order Carnivora; family Phocidae; genus Leptonychotes; species Leptonychotes weddellii. The sequence goes on from NC_138385.1 coordinate 68,418,689, forward strand.
TGGAATGGTAAGGTGGGGCCAGGCGGAGTGACAGCCTAGTGGCCCGCCTTTATTAAACACTTAGTCCCTGCTAAGTCCATCGCATGCATCATCTCATTCAATGAAGTGGGTCCTACAATTATGCCCATTCCGCAGATCAAGAGTGAACTCCACAAAGAAACCCACCCAAGGACACACAGCCAGGAAGGTGGCAGAACTAGAAGTCAAACCTAGTCGTCGGGACTTCAGAACTCAGTCCCCAAAAGGCCTCAAAAGCCAAACGGAGGGGGGTGAAGGGCCAGCACAGGGCCATGCACACAAGACCTAACTCAGTGGATTGAAGGAGAATCAATGAAGTCAAAGGCAAATACTTGATGACAATGCTTTTCCAACCCATGCTCTCACAAGCATTCCAATTCCTGTTTGTTAAATGGTCTCAGCCAGTATTTATTAAGTTACATCTGGCAAATGAGAACTAGTCCCTGGGTACCACTTATCTGATGCCAGGAAGTTTGGTGGTGACTGATTCCTACCAGATCTGAAGAGATAGATGGGAGAGAGGGCGCCTGTCCAGAAAATTGGAATTGCTCATGACTTGCTCGGGTTTCCTTTGTTTCTGATGACGGGTAGAGCCTGCCATCTGTTTCCAGATGGAAACCTCCATCCAAAACGGAGGTTATAGGCACAGATCAGTTTCTGTCAGTCCCCATTCTCATCCTTTGCCTTCTCTTGTTGATTTCTCCTAGATACAGCTTATTGAAAGCATCGGCAGAAAGCTTTCTGTCCTGCGGGAGGCCCAGCGAGGACTGCTAGAGGACATCGGTGCCAATTCTGCCCTTGGGGAGGAGGTGGAGGCCAATCTAAAAGCGGTCTGTAAATCCAACGAGTTTGAAAAATACCATTTGTTTATCGGGGACCTGGACAAAGTGGTCAACCTATTGCTGTCCCTCTCTGGACGACTGGCCCGGGTGGAGAATGCTCTCAACAGCATCGATTCAGAGGCCAACCAGGAGAAGGTAGAGTTGGGGTCTCAGGGGTGGATGGAGGGAAATGCCATCTGTTCCTTCTCGGGACTCCCTCTTTCAAGTCTGGCTCATCTGGGAGACAATAAAGCATAGTGTTAAGAGTGTGGGCACTCGGGCGCCTGGGTGGCTCAGTTGGTTGAGCGACTGCCTTCGGCTCAGGTCATGATCCTGGAGTCCTGGGATCGAGTCCCACATCGGGCTCCCGGCTCGGCGGAGAGCCTGCTTCTCCCTCTGACCCTATCCCCTCTCATGCTGTTTCTCTCTCTCTCTCTCTCAAATAAATAAATAAATAAAATCTTTAAAAAAAAAAAAGAGTGTGGGCACTCGCTTTTAAGTGCCTGGAAATTCTGGCTTTACCAATAATTAGCTGTGTGACTGTGGGCAACTTACTTGACCGTACTCTGTCTCAGTCTCTTCAAAAACACACTACCTCCACCTCATGGGGTTGTGAGAATTAAATTAGATAATCCAGAGCTCCTGGGTGGCTTAGTCACTTAAGCATCTGCCTTCGGCTCAGGTCATGATCCCGGGGTCCTGGGATCGAGCCCCGCATCGAGCGCCCTGCTCAGTGGGGGATCTGCTTCTTCCTCTCACTCTCCCTCGGTGCTCTCCCTCTCCCCCTCAAATAAATAAAATCTTTAAAAAATAAATAAATTAGATAATCCATATTAATTACTTAAAACAGGGCCTGGAACAGGGTAAACACTGAATGAGGGCTACCTTCCAGGAGTAGTAGCAGTAATAGTAGTAACAGTAGTAGTAGTAGTATCGATAGTGTTAGTGGTAATAATAGCAGTAATAGTAGTAGTAGGATTGGTGCCGACGGTGGTAGGAAGAGTAGTAGCAGCAGCAGCAGCAGCAATTTCACCTCACTCTCTCTCCGAGTTGGAGGATGAGGTCTCATCAAGTAGCTGAGATTGGGAGTCTATCAGTTTCACAGGTTGGGCCATTCTGCATAATTCCTTGAACCAAAGGGGCATTACCTTTCCGCACACAAGTGGTTTGGGATACAAATCGGAATCCACAATGAGAGGCACATACACACGAGCATACACGCATGGATACATACTCACACACGTACACCGACACGGAGACATGCGCCATTTTGAAAGCACTGTCATGGTGATCCTTTTTCTCCGGATGGAAGGGGCATGAGCTCGCTTTGTCAGAGCCTTCCCCCACCCTAACCCAGGTGGTGGTCCATGGATTAAAGGCAGCTTAGGAATGGAAAGGGGTGAATACACAGCGCCCTGTCCAGAAAGCACTGTTGTGTTCATCCTCCCCTCCCCCGCCCCATAAGAAAGAAGGGCTTTTGCATGAAGGTGGACTTCAGGGCAGGAAATCTAGGACTAATCAGTTAGCAGAGTGGGGAGCTGTTGGCGGCAGCATTCCTGGTGGAGCCGTGGGTTAGGCAGCCGACTGGGAACTGGGATGACTCTTAATTGGTCTATCTGATTCCTCAGTTGGTGCTGATAGAGAAGAAGCAGCAGCTGACAGGGCAGTTGGCAGATGCCAAGGAGCTGAAGGAGCATGTGGACCGCCGCGAGAAGCTGGTGTTTGGCATGGTCTCCCGCTACCTGCCTCAGGACCAGCTCCAAGATTACCAGCACTTTGTGAAGATGAAATCTGCTCTCATCATCGAACAGCGAGAGTTGGAAGAGAAGATCAAGCTTGGGGAAGAGCAGCTCAAATGTCTCAGGGAGAGCCTGCTCCTGGGGCCCAGCAATTTCTAATTCCACCAACAGATTGACCCGCCGTCGCTGCCCAGCCACAATGGGAAGTGCTTTCAATCTTTGTTAGCAGTTCGTTAGCAAGTAGATAGCAGTTAGTTAGCAGTTTGTTCCATAGCCTCTACCTTGGACATCTCTCACTGCCCCTTACCTAGCACTGTTCCCAACTAGCTAGGAGTCCCTTAGGAGGCCCCAAACTTCTACCTTAGGGAGCAAAAGCAAGAAGTAGGGGGTGCCCGCAGCAAGGTGTGATTATACAACCACACTCTCCTTCCCATGGTTTGCACAGGCAGGCACTCCCCGCACACAGAACCAACGAAGTGCCTGCATTCCTCTTGGTACAAGGACTCCAAAGACATCGTGCACTCACCACCCACCCATGCCACAACCAGCCTCTCAAGGCTCAGAGAGAAGCTGCCTGTACAGCTCCATCCTGCCCAAGGCTCGTGGCCCAGCCATTGCCCACAGAGATCTGGCTGTCTTGAGGGCCTCACTCACCAGCAATTTAAGGGCCTCACGTAAGCTTTACAGTGGGAAGCACAGAAGGAGAAATTACACGAAACAGAATGTGAGCAAAGATTGGGAATCCCTGGGTGCCCGCCTACCTTCCCCAGCATCTGGTTGAGGGGGAAGGAGGCCTACTCTCAGCCCTGTCTAGTGTGGCCCTCCTCCTGTCCTAAGATTTTTGGCCTACCGCTTCCTGTCCCTTCCTGCCTTTCATTGCTGTGGCTTATAGGTGCCCACCCTAAGGGCTTCACACTATGGGCCATTAATAGCTCTACGAAAGCTGACTTCTGGATACACATTTCACTATTGGGGTGAGGGGTTCTTTGTTGTATTTTAAATGGCCTTTTGATTTTATTTATTTTTATGTTTTGATTTTTTTTCCTTTTTTTAACTAAGAAGGCGAGAAGAGGGGAGTCGGAGAGGGAAAGGTAATCCCAGAAGGAAAGCGTTTTCTGCAGATCAGCCTGAATTTCACCATGGCTAGATGAGCGAATGCCAAAGCCTTGAATTCTTCCCACCGAAGCCTACGAGGTCTAAAAAAGGAGTTCTCACCTTGAACTCAGCTTGCTATGACCTGGCCCTATACTTTCCTTGAAGTCAGGATACCCATAAGCTTAGCATTCCCCAACAGGGTTCAGTTTTTTTCTTACCTATTTTTTCTTGAAACCAAAGAAATCTGAAACTGACCAAGGTTCACCCATTTCTCCACCACCTCCCATCTAAGAAATTGGGTAGAAGGGAGCTCAGGAAGACATCTTCCATCTCACAATTGCTTTCTCCAGCCTGTGGCCAGACTCAGGGAACTGAAATTCATGGTAGCTAGAAGCTCCAGCCAGGGCCACCCCCCTCCGCCCCCCAGCCCCCCATCCCCCGCCCAGAGCAAATTACGACCCAGCCATGGTCTTAGGTGCACAAGCAACTAACGCTGCTGTTGTTGGCTAATGCTGCCAAGGTCCTGACACCACTAGCCAGTTTCTGTCCTGAAAAATTGGAAAATCCCTCAGGTGGGCGACGGCAGGAAAGGAGTTGGCCAAATGCTAGCCTACTAACCAGCTCTGTTCCCTGTTCCTCGCTCACTGGTGCCCCCAGTTCATGTTGCACAGCCCTGCCCAGCAACTGACATCTCTTCCAGTTACTGCTGAGTTCCTCGGGGTCCTTGGAGGTTAACTGTAGCAGCAGGGGTGCCTCACTCAGCCGAAGAATTTGCCAAAGAACTTTGCTGCAGCTACAAACACTGGTCTCTAGCTTCCGTTTCCTCTTCATTGTATTTGGAAACAATGGAAGAATCTTGGCCAGCAGGGTGTCCTGAGGGGGGCCCTGGGTATGCTCTTAGTACACTGCTGCTATCAGAACCACTGTTAAAATGTCAACTTGCCATTCTCCCCTCAAAGGGAGGAGTCTACTCTATTCAGGAAGGCTGATGGCTTGTAAAGGGCTAGGCTGACCCAAGCTGAGGTGGAGGAAGGTGGGGGAGTGCTATGAATAGAGGCTGTGGTTGCCATCTTTTTTTTTTTTTTTTTCTTAAACAGGCTCTAGGATAAATAAGGAGTAAGTTGAGATGTCCCATATTGGGGGGTGAGGCCAATATAATCCAACATTCTAAGATTTGGGGGGGTGCTTAGAACAGCTTTTTGGGAAACACAGGCCCAGAGAAAAGAGTGGTCACTTACCTGGACACAATGACCATGGTCTGTGATTTTCTAGTCAGCGTTAGATTGGTTGTACATTAAATTTATCACACTAAAAGTACTATTGACTGTGTTATTTTTGTCCCTCATCCCACCTGAGATTAGAGTTGGAATCAGAACACCAGGATGCTCATTTTCACACAGAAGGACGGTTTCTAAAGCACTTAATAAAATAAACCCCAAAACTATACTGAGCAGTGAAGCTTGGCAGACACAGGGGAACTACTAAACAGGAACTAAGACCCTATGCTACAGACGTGAGTGACGGTGCTTCAGAACTGCCAGTATTACTTGAGATGCAGTGTCTCTCCCCTGTTCTCATTTCCTGGGCTCAGCCCTCTTGCAAGGTCTGCCAGGGGTAGCAGTTTGGAAGGCACACCAAGGGATTTTCCCAAAGACAGTTATTGGTCTTGACTTCTGTCCTCTCTCTTCGAATACTCATACAGGCCCCAGTGGGTAATAGGTTGATAGAAAGAGAGGAATCAGTACAAGGGTTCTATCACTTGTCCCTTCTTACTCCCCCACCCCAACACCGGGCTCTGGGTGATTGAGTCTCCTTGAGTCACACCAGCCGCAGACTCAGCCAGGGTTTAGTGGTAAATGCTCCAGGGGAACCTGGAGACACACTAAAAACAAAACCCTAGAAACAAAGAGACTGGAAGCAGAGGAACTGAGAGGGTGAAAGATGAAAAGCCTTTTTCAAGGCCAGGTTCAGGCTCTGTTTTCCATTTAACCTCCTGTGTCAAAAAGCTGCCCAGGGGCACCAGAGCCACAACCTGAACCCCAGTCTCCCTGAAGGTGCTGCTCTGCCCGTAGGAGCAAGTCCCAGATGGAGGAAGCTGGGCACATTTATGGCCACTTCCTCCTGTCTGGAGCTTGGTGACTCCCACTGTCTTTGCCAAAGGAGTTGTCTATGCCAATAATAGTTCTGTAACAGCGTATTATAATCTTTGAAGATTAGTAGATCTTTAGAGGGGGGTGGGGCAGGGGGCAATTTCTATAGATAAAGAACCAGTGTTTGTTGTACAACTGTTGGGGGTCATCTATGCCATGTGAAGCTATTATTTTTCTGAATCTTACTGTTTCTGCAATTGTGTCCTCCACCACTCCCTTCTTGGCTGACATTGATATGCCCGCCGGATTGTCATCAAGGGTTATACTTCAATAAAGGGTGCTAAGGACAAAAAAAAAAAAAAAAAAATCTCAAGTGTTTTGATTGAAGTGACAGAAATTCTCTAAAATTCTACTGAAAAATATGGGAAAGAAATTTGGTCACCTATCTATAATCCTTCATATGTAACCATATGACCAGAGCCTTACCCACATCCCTACTCTTACCGTGGCCCCTCAGGGATAGCACTGATGCTATACCATTCATTAACCCCAGGAAAATAATTTAGAATTCAGGAAGCGTCAACAATAGGTGTAATCTTAATTGTAGACCTCAGCAGTATACAGAGTCCAGTCATAGAGTCTAGCCTGATCAGAGAGATGAGGCACTTTCTAGACCACCTCCAGTCATGAGTTCTGTCCACTAGTATCATCTTCTACCTGATAGTCCAGTCTCATACCTTGCTTCTTAGCAACCTGGAGAACAAGGTTCTCACTGATCCACTCTCCAAGATAACCTCAAGGTTTAGACCCAAATGCACCCCTGGCAGCAACTCTGACCCTGAAAAGCATGCCTTGTCCCTCAGTGTATACATTGTTTGTAGCCCAAGTGATCTCTTCCTATTCGGGATATCCAGTGTGACAGAGTGGAAAGTGCCCGGCTTTGGCATTAACATGAACTGTGTCCAAGTCCTGGTTTTGCCACTTATTCTGTGAGCTTGGGTTATTTGCTCAACTTTTGAGTTTATTTTCTTGTCTGTAAAATGGGAATAATAATACATATCTTGCATAGTTGTGGCTTAAAAATAATAAATGAAAGCTACGAGCTATCTACTGAGAAGTTGTTAGAAAGGCAGAATCCTGGCTCCACCCCAAACCAACTAACAGCAGTCTGCATTTTAACTAGATTCTCAGAAGATTTATATGCATATTAAAGGTTGAGAAGCATTAACGGGTCATAAACATGCTCAGTACATGGTAACCTATTATTCTAGTCCTGATTTATCTAATTCATTCTTTTGTAATCCAAGGCATATTATTGATCTTCTCATACTGCTCACAACTACCTGCCTAAATGAGTTCAACAAGGTTGCAGGATATAAGATTGATACATAAAATCACTTGTATCTCTACACACTAGTAATCAACAATCTGGAAACAAAATTAAGAAAACAATTCCATTTACAATAGCATCAATAAGAACAGAACACTTAGGAATACAGTTAACAAAGGAAGTGTAAGAATTTTATACTGAAACTACAAAATGTTGTTGAAAGAAATTAAATAAAATCTAAAAAAATTATTTAGATTAAAATCTAAACCTAGTATTTACATGACATTACTCCCTAAATTGATCTACACATTCAATCCAATCTTTATAAGAATGCTGGCTGTCTTTTTTGCATAAATTGAAAAGTCAAACCTACAATTCATATAAAATTGCAAGGGACCCAAAATAGTCAAAACAGTCTTTAAAAAGAACAAACTTGGAGAATTCACACTTCTCAATTTCAAAACTTATTACAAAGCTACAGTAATCAAGACAGTGTGGTACACATACAAAGATAGACATGTAAATAAACAGAATAGTATTGAAAGTACAAAAATAGTAAGTCCTCAGGGGCGCCTGGGTGGCTCAGGTGGTTAAGCGTCTGCCTTCTGCTTGGATCATGATCCCAGGGTCCTGGGATCAAGCCCCGCATCAGGCTCCTTGGTCGGCAGGGAGCCTGCTTCTCCCTCTACCTGCCACTACCCCTGCTGTGCTCTTTCTCTCTGTCAAATAAATAAATAAAATCTTGAAAAAAAAAAGAAAGAAGCCCTCATATTTAGGATCAGTTAATTTTCAGTAAAGGTGCCAAGATAATAAAAAATAGAATAGTTTTTCAACAAATGATGTGGGGACAAATAGGTATCCACACAGAAAAAAATGAAGTTGGACTCCTTCCCTACACCACACACAAAAATTAACTTAAAAAGGATTATAAACCTAAATGTAAGAATTACATTTATAAAAAAAGTTACAAAACACTTAAAAGAAAGCATAGGAGTAAATCATCTTGAAATTGTGTTAGGCAAGATTACTTAGAACTCCAAAAGCACAAGTGGCAAAAGAAAACATGAATAAATTAGAGTACACCAAAATTAAAAACTTCTTTGCTGCAAACAATACCACCAAAAAAGTGAAAAGATAATCCACATAATCAGAAAAATATTCACATATCACATATTTAATATTAAACTTTTATCCATAACATATAAAGAACTGTTACAACTCAATAATAAAAATAAGTAACTAAAAAATGGGCAAAGGATCAGAATAGACATTTCTCCAAAGAATATATGCAATGGGCAATAAGCACAGGCAAAAATGCTCAACATTAAAGAAATACAAATCAAAACAACGAGATACCACTTCATACACTATGATGGGTATGATCAAAAGGACAATAACAAGTGTCGGTGAGGATACAGAGAAATTGAAACACTCATACATTGCTGGTGGGAATGTAAAATGATGTGGCCACATTGGAAAACAGGCATTCAACACAGGCAGTAACCTCTTTGATATCAGCCATAGCAACTTTTTTTTTTTAGATATATCTCCTCAGGCAAGGGAAACAAAAGCAAAAATAAACTATTTGGACTACAACAAAATGAAAAACTTCTGCACGGCAAAGGAAACAATCAAAAAACTAAAAGGCAACCTACAGAATGAGAGAAGATATTTGCACATGACATATCTGATAAAGGGTTAGTATCCAAAATATATAAGGACTTGATAGAACTCAACACCCAAAAGACAAATAATCCAATTAAAAAATAAACAGAAGGCATGAATAGGCATTTCTCCAAAGAAGACATCCAGATGGCCAACAGACACATGAAAAATGCTCATCATCACTGATCATCAGGGAAATACAAATCAAAGCTACAATGAAACATCACCTCACCCCTGTCAGAATGGCTAAAATCAACAAGACAAGAAACAACAGGTGCTGACAAGGGTGTGGAGAAAGGGGAACCCTCTTGCACTGTTGGTGGGAATGCAAGCTGGTGCAGCCACTCTGGAGAACAGTATGGAGGTTCCTCAAAAAGTTAAAAATAGAACTACCCTAACATCTGGCAATTGCACTACTAGGTATTTACCTACAGAATGCAAAAACACTGATTCAAAGGTATACTTGCCCCCTGATGTTTATAGCAGCATTATTTACAATAGCCAAGATATGGAAGCAGCCCAAGTGTCCATTGATGAATGGATAAAGAAAAAGTGGTGTTTATATATATACAATGGAATATTCCTCGGCCATAAAAGAGAATGAAATCTTGACATTTTCAATGACGTGGGTGGAACTAGAGGGTATTGTGTTAAGCAAAATAAGTCAGTCAGAGAAAGACAAATACCATGTGATTTCACTCATATGTGGAATTTAAGAAACAAAACAAACAAGCAAAGGGAAAAAAAAAAGAGAGAGAGGGAAGGAAACCAAGAAACAGACTCTTAACTATAGAGAACAAACAGATGGTTACCAGAGGGGAAGTGGGTGGGGGGGTTGGGTAAAATAGGTGATGGGGATTAAGGAGTGCACTTGCTATGATGAGCACCGGGTGTTGTATAGAAGTTGAATCACTATATTGTACACCTGAGACTAATATAACACTGTATGTTAACTAACTGGAATTATAACAAAAACTTTTTTAAAAAGATAAAGCAGAGCATGAAAAAAAACCACATGTACACAAATGTTCAAAGAGTCATTACTTATAATAGCCAAAAAGTGGAAACAACCTAAATGTCCAATGAAGAATGGATAAACTTTGGTCTAGCCATACAACAGATTATTGTTCAACCATAAAAAGGGATGAAGTACTGATACATGCTGCAACATGGATGAACCCTGAAAACATTATGCTGAGTGAAATAAGTCACAAAAGACCACATATTGTATGATTCCACTGATGTGTGATGTCTAGAATAGGCAAATCTATAAAGACGGAAAGCAGATTAATGGTTGCCAAGGGCTTGAGAGCTGGGGAGAATGAGCAGTGGTTGCTAACGGGCATGGGGTTTCTTTTTGGGGTGATAAAAATATTCTAAAATTAGATTGCAATCATGGTTGCCCAACTCTGTGATTGTACCATAAACCACTGAATTGTATACTTTAATGGGTGAGCTGTATGATATATGATTTCTCAATAAAGGTGTTAAAAAAAACTTTTGCTTATTTTTCAGTCTCATTCCTCTTGACAAAGTCTGAATTGATGGTAAGCATGTAGTTCATGCCTGAGCCCAAAGGGTACAATATTCACAGCATTTGAATTTGGGGAGGGAACATTCCATCATATCCTTCCCTTTCAGACCTGGCAGACCAAGCAACACAAGGAGTTAAGAGTAGTCTCAGCTCTGTCTCATGACTTCAGCAGGAATAAGAGGGATAGGCCCTATTGGAGAAGAGAAACAATCTTTCTAGGCAGGTAGAGTGGTTAAGAACTTCAGCTCTTTAGGCAAATAAACCAGGTTTTAAATCCTGAGTCCACCAACTTACTATGTCACCTTTATAAATTACTTGACCCTCTCAACTTTTGCTGTAAAGGGGGGCTAATAAAAGCACCATCTAGAGTGTTATTATGAAGATTCAATGAGATAGTCCATGCAAAACACTTAAGATAATGCCTGCCATACAGTAAGTATTCAATAAATGTGAGAGGCTAGATTTATTATTTTTACTTAGGTGAGATTAAAGCAAAACAATACAAGGAAAAGTAAAGCGCCCTCAGCTTTGGAGTCAGACAGCTCTGTTAATATGAACTTGGGAAGTCACTTCATTTATAAAGCCTTAGCTCCTCTGTAATAATAAAGATAATAATTTTCCTCTAGGGAGGCGGTTTAAAACATGGACACTGGAATCCACACCACCTGGATTTGAATACTGGCTCCACCACTTACAAATTGTGTGACTTAGAGCATATTTAACTTCTCTGTGCCGGGATGTCCTCTTCTGTCGATTGGAGGTGACAAAAATACTTACCTCCTTGGGTTGGTTTGAGGAATTATTGAGTTAATCCAGGTAAAGTACCTAACATAGAGTAAGTACTCAAGGAATATTAACTATTATATAAAGCTAAAGTAGGAAAAAATTAGACCCTTAGTAAAGCTGGACATGTGGTTGGTCCTCAGTAAATGGTGATTCCCCTCCTCAGCCATCCTTTCTGTGCACCAGGTCAAGATTTTTTTGGACTTGCAGAGAAAATGTTTCAGATTAACGAGGTCGCCATAGAAGAATGTTCTGAAAATCTCAACACTACCATCTGATGGGAACAATGTCATCTATTAGCTCCTGGCAAGATGACCACCTATATTCCTAAGAAAATGACCCATTCGTAACAGTAGGGAAAGAACTATTTCACCTGTAGATTACTTGGACTTGAATTTGAGGATGGTTAAAGGAAATCCTCTTGTCAAACCCCTCTTTAGATTTGGGGTCAACGTAAGTGTTATTGAGTTCCTTACCTTTCACATATCTTCACTTCTACTATTTTTAAAGTCTGAATATACAATTTCTTAAACAAAAATCCTAATTTAATTTTTACAATAGCTCTGTGGCTTTATGTAGCAGCATTTTTGTTTGTCAATTAAACAAAAGGGATATAAGTGTGTAATGCCATCCATTCATTTATTCAACCAATATTTCAGGTATTGTTTTATGCTCAATATTCAGAAGTAAACAAAATAGGCAAAGTACCCCACCTTTATGGGGTTTCTGTCCTAATAAAAGAGATTTACACAACTACATAATACTTTATATATAAAAATATACACACATACATAATCATTGTTTACTCTAGTACATCAAGGCAAAACAGATTTTTCCTTGATTCCACAGCTATTAGGAATAGGCTAAATTCTGTTACCACAATAACTAAAATATTTTACATTAATTTTCAGCAGACATATTCTTATTTCCTCACTAAATGGAATTTGTAATGGGACTTTTTTAATTAGCAAAAAGATGGCAAACCCCTGTCACTGAAAGAAGTTAGATTTAAAGATAGTTTAAACAGTACCATACTGTCTTGATGATTACAGCTTTATAATAGAGCTTGAAGTCCAGAATTGTGATGCCATGAGCTTTGCTTTTCTTTCAACATTCCTCTGGCTATTCGGGGTCTTTTCTGGTTCCATACAAATTTTAGGATTATTTGTTCCATTTCTTTGAAAAAAGTGGATGGTATTCTGATAGGGATTGCATTAAATGTGTAGATTGCTCTAGGTAGCATTGACATCTTCATAATATTTGTTCTTCCAATCCATGAGCATGGAACGTTTTTCCATTTCGTTGTGTCTTCCTCAATTTCTTTCATGACTATTTTATAGTTTTCTGAGTACAGATTCTTTGCCTCTTTGGTTAGATTTATTCCTAGGTATCTTACAGTTTGGGGTGCAATTGTAAAAGGGATCGACTCCTTAAGTTCTCTTTCTTCTGTCTTGTTGTTGGTGTATAGGAATGCCACTGATTTCTGTGCATTGATTTTATATCCTGCCACTTGACTGAATTCCTGTATGAGTTCTAGCAGTTTTGGGGTGGAGTCTTTTGGGTTTTCCACATAAAGTATCATATCATCTGCAAAGAGTAAGAGTTGACTTCTTCTTTGCCGATTCGGATGCCTTTTATTTCTTTTTGTTGTCTGATTGCTGTGGCTAGGAG
>NC_138385.1:68431934-68468356 GCF_054177405.1 Leptonychotes weddellii
AGCTGGTGCAGCCACTCTGGAAAATGGTATGGAGGTTCCTCAAAAAGTTGAAAATAGAGCTACCCTAAGACCCAGCAATTACACTACTGAGTATTTACCCCAAAGATACAAATGTAGGGATCTGAAGGGGTACATGCACCCCGATGTTTATAGCAGCAATGTCCACAATAGCCAAACTATGGAAAGAGCCAAGATGTCCATCGATAGATGAATGGATAAAGAAGATGTGGTATATATATACATATATACAATGGAATATTATGCAGCCATCAAAAGGAATGAAATCTTGCCATTTGCAACTACGTGGTTAGAACTGGAGGGTATTATGCTGAGCGAAATAAGTCAATCAGAGAAAGACATGTATCATATGTTCTCACTGATATGAGGAATTCTTAATCTCAGGAAACAAACTGAGGGTTGCTGGAGTGGTGGGGGGTGGGACGGATGGGGTGGCTGGGTGATAGACATTGGGGAGGGTATGTGTTATGGTGAGTGCTGTGAACTGTGTAAGACTGATGAATCACAGTCCTGTACCTCTGAAACAAATACTTCATTATATGTTTAAAAAAAAAAGATAGCAGGAAGGGAAAAATGAAGGGGGGAAATTGAAAGGGGAGACGAACCATGAGAGACTATGGACTCTGAGAAACAAACTGAAAGTTCTAGAGGGGAGGATGGTGGGGGGATGGGTTAGCCTGGTGATGGGTATTAAAGAGGGCATGTACTGAATGGAGCACTGGTTGTTATATGCAAAAATGAATCATGGAACACTACATCAAAAACTAATGATGTAATGTATGGTGATTAACATAACATAATAAAATTTTTTAAAAAGATAGTTTAAACAGAAAGGTTGAATTCCACTCTTGATAACGACAACCAACTCATATCACATGGAAATCTTGCCCATTTTGTGCATGGTTCAAATATAGCCACAGGCTGAAGAGCTCTGGCAAAAGCTTCTCTCCAACTGGGCAATTTAAACCTTAAGAGACCGTGCTCTATTTGCCAACTGTTTAAGTTTCTTAAATACGGCCCTTCATCCAGGATTTGGTCACTGCTGTTAACTGAGTAAAATCACATGATTTTGAATTCCCATTTTCCTCCCAGCTACTGATTTTCTATCTAAAAAAAGAGTAATTAATGGAACTCACTCTCTCAGGTGCTGGGAATTGATTGTATTTTTTGCTGGGGAAATAAGTTGGGAAAAGGCTATGAGTGAAAAATCTTTCCAACTTGAAAGTGCATTAGGTTAAATGTGAATAAGTTAAAGTGCTGGAAAAAAATAACACTTTGTATCCTGATTTGTCTACATTTTTTAGTTTGATAAAAGTGTAATAGCAGACCAAACCCATTAATAGATACAACAGATGATAACTTCTAGTTGAGAGAAAACTCCTATTTTGGCTAAGCTTAAACAGCTACTGTTTAGAAGTCTCATAAGTGACTATGTATTTAAACATCTTTTACAAATTGGAAATCTTCAGTTTTCTTTTAGAAAAGTAGGCAGTGGTAAAAGTAAGGAGAAGCAGTTAGAGAAGAATAATGAGACTGGATAAATTAGATAATGCTATGCATTTAGAACATAATTTTGGTCACGTTCCCAGAGCCTGGTAGCTATTAAGTAAGCCTGTTGTAAGAATCAGACACTAAAACCTCTGTAAACAAACCCAGTTTTGATAAAACATAGGAGGAGGCAAGATGGTGGAAGAGTAGGGGACCTTGTTTCATCTGGTCCCTTGAATTTAGCTAGGTAACTATCAAACTATTCTGAACATGCACAAATCAGCCTGAGATGTAAGAAAAAAATATCTGGAACTCTACAAGTAGAAAAGTAACTGCTTTCTGCAAGGTAGGAGGCGTGGAGAAGTGAATCTGAGGGGAGATATTGGAAGATAAATGGGGGGGGAGGGAGCCTCCATAACGAGGTACCAGAAAGTGATGAAGCCCCAGAGAGCAAAATTGGAACCCTTAGAAATCGGCTCCAGTGAGAGTCATTCCTCTCTGAAAGGGGCTCAGGGGATGAAACAGGCAGAATAATTCTAGGTGGGTCAGTGTGGTCTCAGGATCCCAGGAGTCACAGAACTAACAGGGGTGCCTGAGCCAGTAGAGTACCCAAGCAATGGAGCAGGGAAACTGGTTATGGTCAGTGAGCCCAGGAGGGTACTCTCAGCTCAGGTTACCATAAACTGTGAGCTGAGCCAATCGGGTGATTGCTCTCTGCCTGGGCACCCAGCAGTGGACTGGAAAACACAGGGACTGTCCACCATCCCCCAGGAGTGGCCAAGTGGTACATGCACAATCCTGCGACCACTCTCAGCACCAGGGCCCTACAAAGGGCAGTAATGCAAGACCCTCAGACTCCCCCCCACCCCGGGAGAATTGCTGTGGGCACACACCGCAGGAGTCTGTGGAGTTTGGCACACACAAAAGTGAAGACGGTTTGTCCCAGAGGGTTTACTCAAGAGGGAGGACTGTGATCTTTCAGCTCTGGGGTTGGAGATTGGGGCACAGACATTTTTATTTTGATCCCCTGAAGAGATGCAGAAAGCCTTCAGGGAACAAAAGCCACACAGAGGACCGGCTTACACTGAGCCCAGCCCCCTGGCAAGGAGTGGTACAATTCCACTTAGGCAAAGACACCTGAGAAGCAGCACAGCAGGCCCCTCCCCCAGAAGACCAACTGGAAGAACAGGTGCATAACCAGTTTACAGATCCCACAAGACTGTAAAACTCCAGCGCTAGGGGAAAATAGTATATAGAATTCAAGGATTTTGCTCAGGATTCATTTATCTTTCAGTCTAAAATTTTCCATTTCTTTTTTACCTTTTTTCCCTTTTCAACTAGTTTCTAATTTTGTCAACTCTTTGTTTTTAAGTCACTTTTTAACTTTTATTTTTTTGCATCTACATTTTATAGATATATGCTTCATTTTTGGCTTTTATTCACTCTATTTAATTTTACTTTTTGTATATATATGTTTTGCTTTCTTTGCAATTTTGGGATTTAGTGTCTTCTAACACAGAGACCAAAATTCACTCAGGAACAAGTGGATCACCCTGTTATGTCCACCCTGTGATATTATATTCTCTCCTCCCCCTTTTCTTCTTTTGTTTTGTTTTGTTTTTGTTTGCTTTTCTGTTTTGGTTTCTGACCTCTTTGGATTTATCTAGTGTGTATTTTGCTTGGGTCGTGGTTGATATTTTTTATTCTGCTCACTTGTTCATCCATTCTTCTCTGGACAAAATGACTAGAAGGAGGAATTCACAACAAAAGAATGAACCAGAGGTAATGTTCTCTGTCACAGATCTAATCGATATGGATATAAGTAAGATGTCAGAGATGGTATTCAGGATAACAATTACAAAGTTAATAACCAGGCTTGAAAAAAGCATAAAAGACACTAGAGTTCTCTTAGTGCAGAAATGAGATCTAATCAGGCTGAAATTAAAAATGCTATAACTGAGATGCAGCCTAAATTGGATGCTCTAACAGCCAGGATGAATGAGGCAGAAGAGAGAGTAAGTGATCTAGAAGACAGGTTGATGGAAAGGAAGGAAGTTGAGGAAGAGAGAAAAACAACTAATAGCCCATGAAGAGAGGCTTCAAGAAATCAGTGATGCCAAGAAATGTAGCAACATCAGAATTATTGGGGTGCCCAAGGGTGAAGAAAGTGAGAGGGCCAGAAGGTATATTTGAGCAAATCATAGCTGAGAACTTCCCTAATCTGGGGATGGAGGAAAGCATTCATGTCCAAGAGGTAGAGAGGACCCCCCAAAAATCAATAAAAATAGATCAACACCCCAACATATAATAGTGAAGCTTGCAAATTTCCGAGATAAAGAGAAAATCCTGAAAGTAGCTCAAGACAAGAGGCTCCAAACCTACAGAGGGAGGAATATCAGAGTAATATCAGACCTATCCACAGAAACCTGGCAGGCCAGAAAGGGCTGGCATGATATGTTCAGGGTACAAAATGAGAGGAAGATGCAGCCAAATATAACTTATCCAGCAACACTATCATCTAGAATGGAAGGAGAGATAAAGAGCTTCCAGGAGAGACAGAAACTGAAAGAATCTGTAACCACCAAGCCAGTCCAGCAAGAAATATTAAGGGGGATCCTGTAAACAAAGAGAGAGCCCAAGAGTAACATAGACCAGGAAGAAACAGAAACAATCTACAGAAACAGGGACTTTACAGGCAATACAACAGCACTAAATTCGTATCTTTCAATAGTTACTCTGAGTGTAAATGGGCTAAATGCTCCAATCAAAAGACACAGGGTATTAGATTGGATAAAAAAGCAAGACCCATCCATATGCTGTCTACAAGAGACTCATTTTAGACCTAAAGACACATCCAGACTGAAAGTGAGGGGATGAAGAACCATTTACCATGCTAATGGACCTCAAAAGAAAGCTGGGGTAGCAATCCTTATATCAGAAATGTTAGATTTTAAATTAAATACTATAGTAAGAGATGAAGAGGGACAGTATATCATACTTAAAGGGTCTATCCAAAGAGAAGATCTAACAATTGTAAATATTTATGCCCCCAACATGGGAGCAGCCAATTTTATCAACCAGTTAATAACCAAAGTAAGGAAACACATTGATAATAATACATTAATAGTAGGGGAATTTAACACCCCACTCACAGCAATGGACAGATCATCTAAGCAGAAGATTAACAAAGAAATGAGGGCTTTGAATGACACATTGGACCAGATGGACTTCATAGATATATAGAGAACATTCCATCCTAAAACAACAGAATACTCATTCTTGTGTGCACATGGAACTTTCTCTAGAACAGATCACATACTGGGTCACAAATCAGATCTCAACTGATACCAAAAGATTGGGATTATTCCCTGCATATTTTCAGACCACAATGCTTTGAAACTTGAACTCAATCACAAGAGGAAATTTGGAAGGAGCTGAAACGCTTGGAGGTTAAAGGGGATCCTACTAAAGAATGAATGCGTCAACCAGGAAATTAAGAATTTAAAAAACTCACAGAAACTAATGAGAATGAAAACACATTGGTTCAAAATCTTTGAGATACAGCAAAGGCGGTGCTAAAAGGGAAGTACATTGCAATACAAGCCTCTCTCAAATAATTAGAAAAATCTCAAATACACAAGCTAACCTTACACCTAAATGACCTGGAGAAAGAGCAGCAAATAAAGCCTAAACCAAGCAGGAGAAGAAAAATAATAAAGATTAGAGCAGAAATCAATGCAATAGAAACCAGAAGAACAGTAGAACAGATCAAAGAAACTAGAAGCTAGAAACTTGAAAGAATGAAAAGGTCCATAAACCTCTAGCCACACTTATCCAAAAGAAAAGAGAAAGGACCCAAATTAATAAAATCATGAATGAAAGGGGAGAGATCACAACCAACAACAAGGAAATACAGATAACTTTAAGAACATATTATGAGCAACTATATGCCAAGAAATTAGGCAATCTGGAAGAAATGGATGCATTCCTGGAAACTTTACCAAACCTGTAACAGGAGATAGAAAATAAAAATAGAAAATCTGAACAGACCAATAACCAGCAAAGAAATTCAAGCAGTAATCAAAAACCTCCCAAAAAACAAGAGTCCAGGGCCAGATGGCTTCTCAGGGGAATTCTACCAAACCTTTAAAGAAGAAATAATACCTATCCTACTGAAGCTATTTGAAAAAATAGAAATGGAAGGAAAACTTCCAAACTCGTTCTATGAGGCCAGCATTACCTTAATCCCAAAACCAAAGACCCCACCAAAAAGGAAAATTACAGACCAATATCCCTGATGAACATGGATGCCTACATACTCACCAAGATACTAGCCAATAGGATCCAACAGTACATTAAAAGGATTACTCACCACGACCAAGTGGGATTTATTCCTGGGCTGCAAGGGTCGTTCAACATTCGCAAATCAATCAATGTGATAGAGCACATTAACAGAAGAAATGACAAGAACTATATGATCCTCTCAATAGTTGCAGAAAGAGCATTTGACAAAATACAACACACTTTCTTGATTAAAACTCTTCAAAGTGTAGGGATAGAGGGAACATACCTCAATATCATAAAAGCCATCTATGAAAAGCCCACAGTGAATATCATTCTCAATGGGGAAAAACAAAGCTTTTCTCCCAAGGACAGGAACACAACAGGGATGCTCACTCTCATCACTGTTGTTCAACATAGTACTAGAATTCCTAGCCACAGCAATCAGACAACAAAAAGAAATAAAGGGCATTCAAATTGGCAAAGAAGAAGTCAAACTCTTACTCTTTGCACATGACATGATACTTTATGTGGAAAACCCAAAAGACTCCACCCCAAAATTGCTAGAACTCATACAGGAATTCAGCAATGTGTCAGGATATAAAATTAATGTGCAGAAATCAGTTGCATTTCTGTACACTAACAATGTCACTGAAGACAGAAAAATTAATGAATTGATCCCATTTACTATTGCACCAAAAACCATAAGATACTTAGGAATAAACCTAACCAAAGAGGTAAGAGATCTGTACTCTAAAAACTACAGAACACTCATGAAAGATATTGAGGAAGACACAAAGAAATGGAAAAACATTTCATGCTCATGGATTGGTAGAATAAATATTGTTAAAATGTCTGTGCTACCCAGAGCAATCTATACATTCAAAGCAATCCCTATCAAAATACCATTGACATTTTTCACAGAGCTGGAACAAACAATCCTAAAGTTTATATGGAGCCAGAAAAGACTACGAATCTTCAGGGGAATGTTGAAAAAGAAAACCAAAGCTGGGGGCATCACAATGCCTGACTTCAAGCTCTATTACAAAGTTGTGATCATCAAGATAGCATGGTACTGGCATAAAAACAGACACATAGATCAATGGAACAGAATAGAGATCCCCGAAATGGACCCTCAACTCTATGGTCAACTAATCTTTGACAAAGCAGGGAAGAATATCCAGTGGAAAAAAGACAGTCTCTTCAACAAATGGTGTTGGGAAAATTGGACAATCATATGCAGAAGAATGAAACTGGACTATTCTCTTACACCATACACAAAGATAAACTCAAAATGGATGAAAGACCTCAATGTGAGACAGGAAGCCATCAAAATCCTAGAAGATAATACAGGCAGCAACCTCTTTGACCTCAGCTGTAGCAACTTCATGCAAGACACATCTCTAAAGGCAAAGGAAACAAAAACAAAAATGAACTATTAGAACCTCATCAAGATAAAAAGCTTCTTCACAGCAAAGGAAATAGTCAACAAAACTAAAAGGCAACCTACGGGATGAGAGAAGATATTTGCAAATGACATATCAGATTAAGGGCTGGTATCCAAAATCTATAAAGAACTTATCAAACTCAACACTCAAAAAACAAATAACCTAGTCAAAAAATGGGCAGAAGACATGAACAGACATTTCTCCAAAGAAGACATACAAATGGCCAACAGACACATGAAAAAATGTTCCACATCACTTGCATCAGGGAAATACAAATCAAAACCACAAAGAGATACCACCTTATGCCAGTTAGAATGGCTAAAATGAACAAGACAGGGAACAACACATGTTGGCAAGGATGTGGAGAAAGGGGAGCCCTCTTACACTCTTGGTGGGAATGCAAACTGGTATAGCCCCTCTGGAAAACAGTATGGAGCTTCCTCAAGAAGTTACAAATAGAGCTACCCTACGACCCAGCAACTGCACTACTAGGTATTTACCCCAAAGAATCAGATATAGTGAAACAAAGGGCTACCTGCACTCCAATGTTTATAGCAACAATGTCTACAATAGCCAAACTGTGGAAGGAGCTGAGATGTCCTTCAACAGATGAATGGATAAGGAACATGTGGTTAATATATACAGTGGAATATTACTCAGCCATCAGAAAGGATGAATACCTACCTTTTACATCGACATGGATGGAACTGGAGGGTATTATGCTCAGTGAAATAAGTCAGTCAGAGAAAGACAATTATCACATGGTTTCACTCATATGTGGAATATAAGAAATAGTGCAGAGGATCATAGGGGAAGGGAGGGAAAACTGAATGGGAAGAAATCAGAGAGGGAGACAAACCATGAGAAACTCTTGACTCTGGGAAACAATCTGAGGGTTGCAGAAGGGGAGGTGGGTGGGGGATGGGGCAACTGGGTGATGGGCATTAAGTAGGGCACATGATGTGACGAGCACTTGGTGTTATATGCAACTGATGAATCATTGAACACTACATCTGAAACAAATGATATACTGTATGTTGGGCTAATTGAATTTAAATTTAAAAAAAGCTGTTGAATGCAGTTTGCTAATATTTTGCTGAGAATTTTCACAACTACACTCATCAGGGACATTAGTCTTTAGTTTTTTGTTTGTTTGTGGGGTTTTTTGGTAGTATCCTTATCTGGCTTTGATATCAGTGTAATGCTGACCTCATGAAATGAGTTTGGGAGTGCTTTCTCCTCTCAATTTTAGGGGAAAAGTTTGAAAAGAATTGGCATTAATTCTTTAAATGAAGCTATCTGATACTGACCTTTTATTTGATGGGAGGATTTTGATTTCTGATTCAATCTCCTTACTTGTTATTGGTCTGCTCTAATTTTCTATTTCTTTATGATTCAGATTTGGTAGGTTATATATGTCTAGGAGTTTATCAATTTCTTCTAAGTTGTCCAATTTGTTGGCATATAATTGTTCATAGTAGTCTCTTACTACCCTTTGTAATGTCTGCTCTTTCACTTACAACTTTGTTTGAATCCTTTCTTTTTCCTGGTAAATCTAGCTAAAGTTTTGTCAATTTTATCTTTTCAAAAAACCAATTCTTAATTTTGTTGATCTTTTCTATTGTTTTTCTGTTCTTCATTTCATTTATTTTTGCTCTGATCTTTGTTATCTCCTTACTTCTGCCAACTTTGGGTTTAGTTTGTTTCTGTTTTTCTAGTTCCTTAAGGTTGTTTATTTGAGATCTTTCTTTTTTTCAATGTATGCATTTATCACTATAAACTTTCCTCTTAGCACTGCTTTTGCTGCATCCCATAAGTTTTGATATATTGTGTTTCTATTGTTGGTTGCTTCAAGATCTTTTTTAAATTTCCCTTTTCATTTCATCTTGACCCATTGATTGTTTAGGAATGTGTTTTTTAATTTCCACTTATTTGTGAATTTTCCAGTTTTTCTCCTTTTATGGATTTCTATTTTTATTTTTTTTTAAAGATTTTTTTTTATTTATTATTTGACAGAGAGAGAATGAGAGAGAGAGAGCACATGAGAGGGGGGAGGGTCAGAGGGAGAAGAAGACTCCCTGCCAAGCAGGGAGCCCGATGCGGGACTCGATCCAGGGACTCCAGGATCATGACCTGAGCTGAAGGCAGTCGCTTAAATGACTGAGCCACCCAGGCTCCCTGGATTTCTATTTTTATATCATTGTGGTTGGAAAAGATACTTGGTATGATCTCCATCTTTTTAAATTTTCTAAGATTTGTTTTGTGACCTAACATATGATCTATCCTGGAGAATGTGCCATGCACGCTTGGAAAGAATTTATGTTTTACTATTGTTGTAAAGAATGTTTTGTGTGTCTGTTATTTGGTCTAAAGTATAGTTTAAGTCCAACTTTTTAATTGTTTTACTCTCTGGGTGATATAGCCACTGTTGAAATTGGAGTATTGAAGTCCCTACTATTATTGTATTGTTGTTTATTACTCCCTTCAGATCTGCTAGTATTTGCTTAATATATTTAGGTCCTCCAATATTGGGTGCATATATATTTACAATAGTTATATACTCTTGATGAATTGACCTCTTTATCCTTATCTATCTTTTTTATTATTTAACTATCATGACCTTTTTTTCTCTTGTTACAATTTTTGACTTAGTCTGTTTTGTCTAAGTATAGTTATCTCTGCTCTCTTTTGGTTTCCATTTATGTGGAATATCTTTTTCCATCCCTTCACTTTGAGTCTATGTGTGTCCTTGTAGTTGAAGTGAGTCTCTTGTAGGCAATATATAGTTGGGTCTTGCTTGTTTATTTTTTTATCCATTCAGTCACTCTATGCCTTTTGATTCGAAAATTTAATCCATTTATATTAAAGTAATTATTGATAGGTAAGGACTTACTACTGACATATTATTAATTGTTTGATCCTTTGTTCTTTTTTCCTCTTTTACTATCTTCCATTGCGAATTAATGATTTTCCATATTAGTATGCTTTGATTCTTTTCCCTTAATCTTAAAATCAGCTTAAAATCTTATAGGATTTTGTTTTGTCATTACCCTGAGGCTTAAGGGAAATATTTTATTGGTCTAATAGTCTATTTAAGCTGATAGAAACCTAACATTGATTGCATATAAAACCCCTACCCTTTTACTACCCTAAATTTTATGTTTTTGATGTCACAATTTGTGTCTTTTAATATCATGTAACCATTAACAAATTATGATAGCTATTTTAAACACTTTTGTCCTTTAACATTTATACTAGAGTTAATTGGTCAATATACTACCATATTACAGTATTAGAGTATTGTAAATCTGACTATATACTTACTGTAACCAGTGTGTTGTATATTTTCTTATGTTTTCATATTACTAATTAGCATACTTTTATTTCAGCTTGAACTCCTTTTAGCATTTCCTGTCAGGCATGTCCAGAGGCCTTCCTGCAGTTCAGTGCAATGTAACAATAGGGTTGATTACTTCATGAAGTTAGCATGAAGTCTCCCTTTCTGGGGGGGGGGAACAAAAACTTACCTTCATTTCTGAAGGACAACATTGCCGGGTAAAATCATCTTGGTTGACAGTTTTTCATTCAGCACTTTAAATATATTATCTCACTTTCTCCTGACTTGTAAGGTTTCTGCTGAGAAATCCACTAATAACCTTATGGGGGTTCCTTTGTGTGAGATTTTTTTCTCTTGCTGCTTTTAAAATCTCTTCTGTATTTAATTTTAGATAATGTTATTATAATGTGTCTTAGAGAAGATTGTTTTGGATTGAAATTATGGGGTAACCTATTAACTTCATGAACTTGGATGTTCAAATCTTTCTTCAGGTTTGGGAAATTCTCAGCAATTATTTCTTTATAACTTTTTTCTTCCCTTCTCCTTCTGGGACTCCAATGAAGCATAGATTGTTTTCTTTAATGGTGTCCCGTAAGTCCTAGAAGCTTTTTTCATTCCTTTTCATCCTTTTTTCTTTTTGCTCCTCTGACTGGATAATTTTAAATGATCTTGTATTCAAGCTCATTGATTCTTTCTTCTGATTGCTCCAGTCTGGTAATGAAGCTTTCTGTTGAATTTTTCAGTGTAGTCATTGTATCCTCAGCCCCAAAATTTCTGTTTGATTCTTCCTTATGTTTTCTTTTTCACATTTTGTTGTTGTATTGTTTCCTGATTTCATTAAATTGTTTATCTGTGTTCCCTTGTAGCTCCTTGAGTATCTTTAGAAAAATTATTTTGAATTCTTTGTCAGGCAATTCATGTATCTCCATTAAGCTGTTCTTTCTTCCTTTTTCGTATGGTTATTCTCAAGTTTTTTGTTCTACTATGTTGCTAAAGTTCCTTAAGTGGACTTCTGTGGCCTCTGAGAGCTCTTTTTGTTAATTGACTGCTGGGTAATTTGTTGATATTTGTGTGACGACAGAGGCTGGGGTCTCCTACTTCATTATCTTAGTGACATCATTCCTCAGCTTTAGCTTTGATACTTAAAGGCTGAATAACCAAATATCTTCTTCAACTTTGAATTAGTTAGCTTTTGTTGCAGCAACAAACAACTACTAAATTACAGTGACTTATAACAACAAACAGCTCCTGTTCATCTAACATGAGGACTAATGTTTACCTATAACTTTGCTGAATTTGGCCGGGTTCAGGTGACTTCATGAATCTTTTCTTTTAAGGACCCTAACTAAAGGAACTGCTCTTGGGCACATTCTTCTCTTGTTGGAAGGCTAAAGCTCAAGGGATACCAGAACCAAACCATAAAAGGATATTTAAAACTTCTGCTTTGATATTGGGGTATATTATGTCTACTATGTTAGTTATCTATTGCTATCTAACAAATTATCAAAAACATAGTTGCTTACAACAACACATATTTATTATCTCACATTTTCTGTGGGTCAGGATTCTGGACATGGCTTAATTGGGTTCTCTGCTTAATGGTTTCACCGGCTACTTGCTAGCTGATAGCTGACAGCTACCCTCATTGCCTATAGGTTGACCTCAGCTCCTAGAAGCTTCCCATAGTTCTAGATGCTGCTTGTAGTTCCTAGAGGCCTTCATGCAGTTCAGTGCAATGTAGCAATAGGGTTGATTACTTCATGAAGTTAGCATGAAGTCTCTAAAGTGAATCTGCTAAGCAAGACTAGATCTTATACAATGTAATTTAATCACAGAAGTGACATTTCATCACCTTTGCCATATTCTATCAGTTAGAAGCATGTCACAATTCTCAGCCACACTCAAGGGGAAGGAATTGCACAAGCGTATGAACATCACCAGATGAGGATTGTAGAGGCCATTCTGGAGACTGTACATCACATCTACTTACTTTCTATTGACAGAAGTAAGTCACATGGCTAGCCAATCCCAAGGATGATGGGGCAGTATACTCTGCCTAGAAGGAATAATTTTAAACACATAATACAATCTAGCAAAAACTTAATTTCTGCTATTCTTAAGCTTGTGATGATCAATGATCATGTGATCACCTTGGCTGCTATTCATTAGCATAACAATGGCAATAATATGGATAAGGGAAGTCATTTGGACTTACTGTTCTTTCTTTTTTAATAAAAGATTTTATTTATTTATTTGTTTATTTATTTATTTATTTAGTTTTAGTTTTAGAGAGACAGAGAGAGAGTGCATGCATGAGCAGGGAAAGGGGCAGAGGAAGAGGGAGAGAAGCAGACTCCCCACTGAGCAGGGATCCCGATGCAGAGCTTGATCTCATGACCCTGAGATCATGACCTGAGCTGAAATCAAGGGTCAGATGCTTAACTGACCCGAGCCACCCAGGCACCCCATGTTCCCTTTCTTTTTTTTTAAGTTTTTATTTAAATTCCAGTTAGTTAACATACAGTGTTATATTAGTTTCAGGTGTACAATATAGTGATTCAACACTTCCATACAACACCCAGTGCTCATCACAGCAAATACACTCCTTAATCCCCATCACCTATTTTACCCAACCCCCCACCCACTTCCCCTCTGGTAACCATCTGCTTGTTCTCTATAGTTAAGAGTCTGTTTCTTGGTTTCCCTCCCTCTCTCTTTTTTTTCCCTTTGCTTGTTTGTTTTGTTTCTTAAATTCCACATATGAGTGAAATCACATGGCATTTGACTAACTTATTTCACTTAACACTATACTCTCTAGCTCCATCCACTTTATTGCAAATGGCAAGATTTCATTCATTTTTATGGCTGAGTAATATTCTATTCTAGTCTATTCTAGTCTATATATATGTATATTATAAAAATATACATATATGTATATTATTAAAATATACATGTGTATATTTTTATATGTACATATAATATACATGTGTATATATTTTATAATATACATATATGTATATATTTTATAATATACATATATAATATACATATATACATACATATATTTTTATAATATATATTTATCATGCTTCTGATAGATATTTTTATAATATACATATATATATATTCTTTATCCATTCATCAGTTGATGGACACTTGGGCTGTTTCCACAATTTGACTATTGTAAATAATGCTGCTATAAACATCGGGGTTCATGTATACCTTTGAACTAGTGTTTTTGTATTCTGTCAATAAATACCTAGTAGTGCAATTGCCAAATGGTAAGGTAGTTCTATTTTTAACTTTTTGAGGAACCTCCATACTGTTCTCCAGAGTGGCTGCACCAGCCTGCATTCCCACCAACAGTGCAAGAAGGTTCCCCTTTCTCCACATCCTTGCCAGCACCTGTTGTTTCTTGTCGTTGATTTTAGCCATTCTGACAGGGGTGAGGTGATGTTTCATTGTAGCTTTGATTTGTATTTCCCTGATGATCAGTGATGTTGAGCATCTTTTCATGTGTCTGTTGGCTATCTGTATGTCTTCTTTGGAGAAATGCCTATTCATGCCTTCTGCCCATTTTTAAATTGGATTATTTGTTTTTTGGTTTTTGAGTTTGATAAATTCTTTATAGATTTTGGATACTAACTATCAGATATGTCATGTGCAAGTATCTTCTTCTCTCATTCTGTAGGTTGCTTTTTAGTTTTGTTGATTGTTTCCTACACTGTGCAGAAGCTTTTTATTTTGATATAGTCCCAATATTCTATTTCTGCTTTTGTTTCCCTTGCTTCAGGAGACATATCTAGAAGGAAGTTGCTATGACCAATGTCAAAGAGGTTACTGCCTGTGTTTTCCTCTAGGATTTTTATGATTTCAGGTCTCACATTTAGGTCTTTAATCCTTTTTGAATTTATTTTTGTGTTTGGTGTAAGAAAGTGGTCTAGTTTCATTCTTAGCATAACAATGACAATAATATGAACAAGGGAAGTCATTTGGATTTATTGTTAATATCTTAATATTCATTTTAAACATAGATAAACATTCTAGATGTAACATGGAGAGAAAATATCATATGTTCTGTGTGTTTTAATTCTATCAATCAGTTGAAGGATAAATGTTTATCTATTATTGCAAAATCAAAATATAACAAAAATTATGATTGTAAGAGCTATTCATTTTATCTCCATAAAACTTAAAAGTTTTAAAATAGTTAAATAGGGAAGTAGATTGATAGTTAATATAAATTTTGAGAGAGGTCACTCACTAGATAACCTTAGGAAGAATACTATACCAATTTTGAGCCAATAAGTCTTTAAAATTTTCAAAAAGTAAAGATCCAAGTATACTATAATTCCAAACTGTAGACTTGCTTGAGATATTAACACTTATAACACTAAACAAAATAAATATATATTTAAAATTTAGTTATTAATTTCATTATTCTTTCAAGAAAAAAAATTTTATGTGGGAATTTTTCACATCTTATGAGGATGGCTTAAAACCAGTACGTCAACTTTGCCACCTCAAATTTTTCAGGGAAGAAAAATATCCAAAATGGAGATTAATAAACCATTTCCAAGGGGAGTAACAATTCAGCTAAGACCCAAAGGAATTAGCCAGGCAGAAGAGAAGTGAAGAAGGTGGGAAGGATTCCAGGTTGAAGAGTGGCATATAAAAGAATGGGAAGGTGAAATACATACCAGAGGGGCTGAAGTGCTACAGGGAAGGTGTTTTAGCTTACAATTCTACCACAACTTAATGAATTAAAGCAACACTCATTTGTTATCTCACAGTTTCTATGTGTCAAGAGTGAAAGCAAAGTTTAGCTGAGTTCTCTGTAAGGCTGCAATTAAGGTAATAATCAGGCCTGAGCTCTGATCTAAAGGCTCAACTAGGGAAGGATCCATTTCTAAGCTCACTCCAGTTGTCAGACTTCCTTTTCTTGTGACTTTAGGAATCATGGCAGTTTGTTTCTTCTAGACCAGCAATGAAAAGAGAGAGAGATTCAGCAAGTTGGCTAGCAAGATGGAGTCTCACATAACATAATGTAGTCACAGGCGATATCCCATCACCTTTGCCATATTCTGTTGGTTAGAAGCAAGCCATAGTTCCTATTCACATTCAAGGGGAGAGGATTATACAGAGGTGTGAATACCAAGGGATGGGGATATAATGGGCCACCTCAAAATCTGTCCACCACAGAGGGACATGGTGGTGCCAAGTAGGTGGTAGAGGTTCACCTAATCCACAGTTTGGCCAAATGTTGTTTGGACAGGTATCAAAATCAATATTCAGCCAAAGCTAGGACCAAATCCAAAACCCCTCATTATATATTCAAATTCTGATATACAAGAATAAATAGGAAATTCTATCAAAATATTACTCATAATAAAATTATTAAAATGCTAACAGTTTTTTTTAAGTTTATCATTATAATCTGGGAATGAAATTTCCAAGCACTGTCACACTGCCAAGCATACTGTTTACCTCTCCTTTATAGCATTTTTATAGCTGCAACTTTACATTTATTCGTATGACTATTTGATTAATGTTTGAGTCTTATGCTAGATTGTAATCTCCAGAAGAGCAACAGCCTATGTTCAGTTTTGCTCATAGTAGTATATTTGGTGGAATAGGATTCTTAGTTCCCACATCCCCTTTGCCCCCACCTATCCTCATCCCTCATGAGAAGGGAGACTGTTAACAACATAAAAGTGTATCAGAGTTATTCTATCAGAGGTGATCAGTAAATAGCAAGAGAAGGGTTTATGAACAAAGAAGTTCACTTTTAAATTTTTAATAGGGACGCCTGGCTGCCTTCGGCTCGGGTCATGATCCCGGGGTCCTGGGATCAAGCCCCTGCTCAGTGGGGGGCCTGCTTCTCCCTCTCCCTCTCTCTCTGCTGTTCCCTCTGCTTGTGATCTCTCTCTCTCTGTCAAATAAATAAATAAATATATTTTTTAAAAAATAAAAATTTTAATAACTGTGCCAATTTGGAAGCAACCTAAATATCCAACAGTAGGGGAATTGTTAATTATACCATGGTAAATCTAATCCATGAAGGAAGAATGTATACCATTCCTTCCTCTAGTAGGTAGTTACCCTTTCCCAGAGACACAGAATACAAACCAGACTGCTGTCCAAGCAGTATCACCTGCATTTCCTAATAATAGTGTAGCAAAAAACTAATGTATTTTGGAGTTAACTAGATCTAAGTTCAAACTTTAATTTTACCAGTCTTGGATGGCCAAAATGGAGGTCTGCCTATCCTGAATGAGGTTTGTCTAAAGCAGTTTTCAAACTGTGGTCCTTGAAGCAGCAACAGCGGCATCACCTGGGGACATGTTAGAAATGCAAGTTTTTGAGTCTCGACCCAGACTTACTGAATCAGAATCAATGGGGATGGGCTCCAACACTCTGTTTTAACAAGACCTCTAGGTGATTCTGATGCACACTCAAGTATGAGACCCCAAATTCAAGTCAAATCTATTTTACCCAAGTCCGATCTTGGTTATTTTGGTTTCCAACCACAAGGTGGCAACCTTTGTCTAACGTCCTATGAGTTGACCAATGGTACAATAAGTATATCTGGTCTAGTTACCTAACTGTCCAAAAAGTAGTAGGTAGTAATGTGATATAGGGATGTGAGAGAGAAGTGGGAAATGGGAGACTAAGAAAAGAGATGGAATGAGAAACAGGGCCAGAGGGGTCTATATCACTGCTTTGAACTTAGCAAGTTAGCTGGGGTGAGGGAGTAGGAGTGATGGTGCTGGGGGTACTAGTATCAGGTAGTTTACCACCTAATAACTCAGCTCATTCTGGGTACAAAACAATGTGTACCAATGTTGGAGAGTTTGTGGGCAACCAATTTCATCTATACTTTTCATGGTTATAATCCCCAAACACCACCCAAAGGCAAGCACCTCCCTGCACCACCACCTGCCTTCTTCCTACTCTCCAACTCTAATCATAAATTCCTTATCCAATTCTCTTCCTATTATTAATTTCCCATTTTTAAAACCTTTCCACAGCTCTCCCTGAAACCCTGTTGCACAGTAAAGCAAGCTCAGCCCATGGAAATATACAGAAATATTGTTGTTGCCCCTCTTCATTGGTCATTCCTTAACTGAAACCTGGTACTCCCCCTGAAGATTCTACTTTCCATACAACCTCCTCTAGTGAAATGTTTATTTTTTTATTATTCATAAATTATAGAGATTGGCAAAGAAGGTAGAGGACAGGAAAACCCAAAAACAGGAGTCTTGAGAGAAGATACAATTTCTCATCTCTGGCAACAGGATCCATGCAGACATGTCACCCAGCACCTTAGCTTCTCAGTTCTGTTGAATGCCTCAATTCTATTTCACTTCAGCCACTGTTACCCACGACCACACAGTGGATGTTTTCAACACCTAGAGGAAATCCACGTTGGAAATCTTTTTTGACTCATTTATCTTTTCTTCTTTCCTGCTTTCTATAGGATAGATGGAATTTTCTTCTTCTGGTTTAAAAATTACACATGCGGGGCGCCTGGGTGACTCAGTCGTTAAGCGTCTGCCTTCAGCTCAGGTCATGATCCCAGGGTCCTGGGATCGAGCCCCACATTGGGCTCCCTGCTCCTCGGGAAGCCTGTTTCTCCCTCTCCCACTCCCCCTGCTTGTGTTCCCTCTCTCGCTGTGTCTCTCTCTGTCAAATAAATAAATAAATAAAATCTTTTAAAAAAAAATTAAAAAATTGAAATTACACATGCTATTTTTGTTCTTACTGTGGTTTCCCCTAACAACCATGTTTATTTAACTCTGACAACTTATCAGTATTTATGTTTTTCTCTTAACAATATAACTATTTGAAAATGTTTTTATGTCCTTTGTGTCCCATCACACCTTCCCTGATAATATTTAAAAATTTAGTTCTGGGTTACTACATAGTAAGGTTTTCTTCTTTTCTGCCCAGTATTTTTAAATTTTTCACATCAGCAATAAATTATACCATATTTAATCACTCTTATTTTTATATCTCTTGCAACATCTTTTTTCTCTTCTCATCTGAAGACCTCTTCCAAAATTGTCTTCAACAAGGATCTTTGTGGGCAATATGTGTGCCAAACTTTCTGAGACAATACATGTCCCAGAATATTTTTATTATTTTATTACATTTAAATGAAAAGTGGATGAAAATGAAATTATAAGTTCAAAGTTCTTTTAAACATTATAGGTCCAGGGCGCCTGGGTGGCTTGGTCGTTAAGCATTTGCCTTCGGCTCAGGTCATGATCCCAGTGTCCTGGGATCGAGCCCCACATGGGGCTTCCCGCTCTGCGGGAAGTCTGCTTCTCCCTCTCCCACTCCCCCTGCTTGTGTTCCCTCTCTAGCTGCATCTCTCCCTGTCAAATAAATAAATAAAAATCTTTAAAAAAAAACATTATAGGTCCAATCTTTAAAATATTACTCAGTTGTCTTCTTGTATTCAAATTTGCTAATAAGAAATCTTATCAATTTAATTCTTTCCTTTGTAGAGAATTTTATTTTTCTATCTGGGAGCTTTGAGTAGTCTTTGATATTCTTAAATTTTATTATAATGTGTGTGCATGTTTGTTTGTACATACATATACATATATAGGTCTTATCTCTCCTAGTCTGTCAGCCACAATGTGTTTGAGGAATGGGGAGAAAAGAGCACTAGGTACCACAGAACCTATTAATCATTCCCATTTGCTGCAACTACTATGATCAAGTTTTCATCTTGAAACTCTTTGAAAGAAGCAGCACTGTGAGGAGACAATGCTCCCCCATTGTAATCTACTAGCCTTGGAGATCTGAAAGGTATGAAGAGTGAATATCCAATGAGGTAGTCCTCATCTATTTTAAACAACCTCCCACTCAACCAAGCAGAGTTTTTGCTGCTCTGCTATACTCTAATATATCCACAGACACTGGTAACTGTAGTTTGAGATGTTTTCACTGATTTCTGTAGTGAAGGGGTTGATAATGTAGGCACTGTGACAATTAGAAGAAATACAAGAGCAAACTTCAAAAGCTTTCCTTAATGTATCATCTCACTTCTGCCTCCAGTTACTCTCTATTCCAGGCTGTTAAAGAAAACCATACAGCCAATTGAAGCCCCCACAACAGGATTTTTGGTGGGTGTATTTGAGATATTGACACCCTGATTCTAAAGTATATGTGAAAATGCAAAGGGCCAAAAATATCCAAACCATTCTTAACATAAAAGAATGAAGTGGGGGGGCGCCTGGGTGGCTCAGTTGGTTGGGCGACTGCCTTCGGCTCAGGTCATGATCCTGGAGCCCCGGGATCGAGTCCCGCATCGGGCTCCCTGCTCGGCAGGGAGCCTGCTTCTCCCTCTGACCCTCCCCTCTCTCATGTGCTCTCTCTCATTCTCTCTGTCTCAAATAAATAAATAAAATCTTTAATAAAAAAAAAAAAAAAAAGAATGAAGTGGGAAGACTTCCCAGATACCAAGACTTAGTATAGAGCTATTGTCATTTAAGATAGTGAGGTACTGACACAGGCAAGTAAACCAATTAAACCAATGAGACACTAGAACAGACAAAGCACTCTTACCTATGTAGACCCTTGTTTTATGACAAAATGGCACTACAAAGTGGTGGATGCAGAAAGTTTTCTTTTTAATAAATGGTGCTGGAGGAATGAGGTATTCATATGGGACACAAAGTCAGATGGGAGCTTATTTCACACCAACACCAAGTTGATTAAAAACCTAAAAGCAAGTGGCAAAACTAGAAACCTTTAAAAAATTTTATAGGAGAATATTCATACACTTGGAATGGGGAGAAAATATTTGCAAAACATATAATCCATAAAGGACTTGTATTCAGAAAAGAGATAGATGATAGATAGATGATAGATAGATGGATGATAGATAGATGATAGATAGATGATAGATAATAGATGATAGATAGATGATTGATAGATGATAGATAGCTGACTGATAGATGATAGATAGATAATAGATAGATAGAAAGAAATTTCCTACACATCAATAGGAGACAGATGGCCCAATAGAAAAATGAAAGACTTGAAAAGTCACTTCACAAAGGAGGAAATCCAAATGATCAATAAACATAAAAGTACACCCATCTATATTAAAATTTAAAAGTATGACAAATGCCAAATATAGGAAAGGATGTGGATCAACAGTAACTTTCATATACTATTGGTGGGAATGTAAATTGGCACAAACACTTTGTAAAACAGTCTGGCATTACCAATTAAAATAGAAGATATACTTAGACTATAACCCAAAAGTTTTATCCTGGGTAATAAATGGAACAGAAACGTGTGATCATGGAACACTACATCAAAAACTAATGATGTAATGTATGGTGATTAACATAACATAAAAAAAATTAAAAAAAGAAATGTGTGAAAATACACAAAAATGATATATAGCTTTACTCACAAGAGCCAAAAACTAGACACAATCTAAATTTCTTTCAATGTGGAAGGATAAACTTTTCTGTATTCATATAGTAAACTACTATTTAGCTAAGAAAATAAAAATATTACAGTACACAAAACAACATGGATAAATTTCACAAATGTAATCTTGCACAAGAGAAGTCAGACACAAAAGAAGATAGTGTATACTATTCCAATCATATATATTTCAAAACAAAATTTAACTGTAGTGCTTAGGGATGCACACATAGGTGCTAAAATTATAAAGTGCTAGGAAGTGACTACCACAAAAGTCACATCATATTTTTCTTTTAGCAGGGTGGAGGGATGTGCAATAGAAAGGGATACAGGTAGGAGACCCTTCCTGGGGGCTGACATTGTTTTATTTCTTATTCTGAGTGATGGTTACACATGTGTATTCACTTTGTGATCACTCATTGAGGTATATGACTTATGCACTTTACTGTATGATACTTACACTTCACTATTTAAAAATTTTTGGAAAGAAAAAAATGGATGCTATCTGATATAAACTCTCACAGCTTGCCACTTCCTTACTGGTAAATGCATCCACATCTACACTCATCCTTTCCTTTTCCCCTCTAGCCTCAAGGATAAGACATCTCTTCTGTGTCCTCTGTGTCCTTTCACCACTAATTATTCCTCTTTCTCCAACATCTTCAACCACCCTCATTCCACTGCTTCATTCCGTAAATACCCTAAAACAATCTAGTATGCCCCACCTCTTTTTTCCTTCTTCTTTTTGCCCTTCCACCTCTCTCCTCCCTTCACAAACTTTAAAAGGTTAATTTACACACACACACACACACACACACAATTTATTCATGTTCATTTCTCAATCAATTAAAATCTGGTCTCCATACTTCGTCTCACTGCCCTGATATAAGTTCAACAATGATCTCCTTCCTCATTGTCAAGTCCAATAGCTAAGTTTCAGGTGTCATCATTTTGGCCCTTTTTATTGTATTTGATAAGTTTTCAAGTTTCTTTAAATCTTCTCCTTTGGCTTCCAAAACACTGCTCTTTCCTGTTTCCTTTTGCTTCTATTACCACCACTAAGAAGAAGAAATACATTTTACAGCTAACAATAATACATATTATATTATATAATATATATATATATTCTACATCCTAGGTAACAGTCTAAACATTTACATATATTAAATTGCTTAATCCTCATACAACGTTATACAATAGATACTATTGCCAGCATATTTAGAAATAAAGTAGTGAAAGCACCTAAGGTCACTAAGCTAAGTGGCAGAGGTGGAATTTGAACCTAGGCAGTCTGGCTCCAAAATCCGTTCCTTTAACTTCTACTGCTCGCCTACACAGTCACCATCAAGGGCTTTCTTTCTTCTATTTTTTAACTGTTGGCATTCCCTGGAATTTATCCTTAACCCTCTGCTCTTTAGATAATCTCATCCACTCTTATTATTTTATTTTTTTTAAGATTTTTATTTATTTGACAGAGAGAGAGACCGCGAGAGAGGGAACACAAGCAGGGGGAGTGGGAGAGGGAGAAGCAGGCTTCCCACGGAGCAGGGATCCCGATGCGGGGCTCAATCCCAGGATCCCAGGATCATGACCTGAGCTGAAAGCAGATGCCCAAGGACTGAGCCACCCAGGCGCCCCCACTCTTATTATTTTAAAAGACTATCTATATGCCAATGACTCCCAAATCCATACTTACCACTCTGACTTCTCTGCTAAGTTCAGGACTGGTCTCATGGGCAGGAACTCTGTGCTGGTTCACAGGGCCCCATGTTTAGAAAAGGCCTTGTGCTTGGTTTAATGCTCTGCTGTCACTGCCTTGAAATTTTTAATAATTTTTGAACAAGCGGTTTCACATTTTATTTTATTTTATTTAAGATTTATTTGTTTATTTGAGAGAGAAAGAAAGCGGGGGTGGGTGGCAAAGGGAGAGGGAGAGAGAGTCTTAAGCAGACTCCATGCTGAGCACAGAGCTTGAAGCAGGGCTAGATCTCATGACCCTGAGATCACGACCTGAGTCAAAACCAAGAGTCAGATGCTTAACCAACTGTGCCACCCAGGTGCCCCAAATAGCTTCACATTTTAATTTTGCACTAGGACTTGCAAATTATGTGGCTAGTCCTGCCTAACATTCTGACATATATCCAACTGCCTATTAGACACCTCCACCTCTCTCAGCCCAAATCTGCACTCATATTCTTCTATCTCAATCTTCCTAATATTCTATCTGATATTTTATCTTTAGTCAATGGTAACATCTGGTCACCCAACCCAGAATCCTGAGAGCCATCCTTCATTTCACCTCCTCTCTATATCCAGTCCTGCCAAGTCCTGCCACCTAAACTTTCTATCTTTTCCTTGAAATTATTTCCTTGAATTATTTTTTAATCTCCATTACTGCTATTATTTCAGATCCTCATTATCTTTGGTCTGGAATATTGCAATAGTTCTCCTTAAAAGTTTGTCCTGCTTCTAGTCTTACCCTTTCAAATCCAT
This sequence comes from Leptonychotes weddellii, assembly GCF_054177405.1. Lineage (NCBI taxonomy): Eukaryota > Metazoa > Chordata > Mammalia > Carnivora > Phocidae > Leptonychotes > Leptonychotes weddellii. The sequence goes on from NC_138385.1 coordinate 68,455,455, forward strand.
CCTTCATAATGCTGCAAAACAGGGCTACCACATTGCATAACTCCAAGTAACATTACTCACAGTGTGCAATGTAGTAGCCTTAATAACAAGACTGATTTTTCTTAAATGCAAATATGGTTATGTTAATACACTACTTAAAACTCTTCAATGGCACCCCCGTCAACTAGAGGATAATTTCCAAGCTCTTTACATTCCATTCAAGCACTCCACAAACTAGGCCTCAACAACTCCTTTCCTTCATCTCATGTTCTATCAACAAAGACATATGCTCTGAATTCCCTGTTCATATGATAATTGACTTTCTCTGCTTGACTTATTTCACTTATCATATGGTTTCACTTATTTGTGGAACATAAGGAATAGCATGGAGGACATTAGGAGAAGGAAGGGAAAAATGAAGGGGGGGATATCGGAGGGGGAGATGAACCATGAGAGACTATGGACTCCGAGAAACAAAGTGAGGATTTTAGAGGGGAGGGGGTGGAGGGAGGGGTTAGCCCAGTGATGGGTATTAAGGAGGGCATGTATTGCATGGAGCATTGGGTGTTATACGCAAACAATGAATCATGGAACACCACATCAAAAACTAATGATGTACTGTATGGTGACTAACATAATATAATAAAATAAAATAAAATTTTAAAAAAAGAATTCCCTGTTCACATCATGCTTTCTTCTCTGCTGCAATGTCTTCTCCTCAGCCTCCTATTCTTTTTCATCTGCATAATTTCTATTTATGCTTCAGAACTCAGTTCAAGCAATCTGCTTCAAGAAGCTTACTCTGAACCTTGACTCTCAACCCCAGGCTGGTTTAAGAATCCCTTCCTCTATTATAGCATTTATAACACTCTAGATCATTCTCTATTTATATATCAGTCTCCCCCACGGAGTACAAGCTCCTTAAAGGCGGATATTTAGTGTCCTCAGCACCTAGCAAGTTCCTGTCCGAGCTGAACTGACCCCAGAAAAAGACAAACTCTACCCTAACTTCAGGATAGGGAATGGTTTTTCAGAAATCCTCTTAGGACTGTTCATAGTGGCAAACACCATTTAACAAGTAGCACCAACAGAGAGGAAGAAAATGATAAATATATCCAGGGCTTATATGAAGCCAGCATGTAGTATTTCAGCCATAATGATTGTAAAAATATTGAAATGTTTTTTTTTTAAGATTTTTTTATTTTATTTATTTGACAGAGAGAGAGAGAGAGATAGCTAGAGAGGGAACACAAGCAGGGGGAGTGGGAGAGGGAGAAGCAGGCTCCTGGCTGAGCAGGGAGCCTGATGCGGGGCTCGATCCCAGGACCCTGGGACCTGAGCCGAAGGCAGACGCTTAACAACTGAGCCACCCAGGCGCCCCTGAAATGTTTTCATACCTGCCAGTAAATAGCTATTTAATACTCAAGCTCCACAACTGCTTCTATCACTATCCTAGGGCCTCCCCTATGTATCTCCTAGGCTCCACCAGGATCCAGCTCAACAGGGGCTTCTGGAACCTTGCTCTAGGACTAATGTCTTCTCTGATTGATTAGAGCCCAGATTAAACCAATTGTTAAATATTTTGACAATTATCTCTGAATTTACTCCTCCCCAAGCGTGCAGCATTTCCCCCAACAACTTATCTCTGTTTCACGATCCTGGAGACCCAAGTCATTCAACTTAGAACCTAAGCTGAACAATTAAACATCCACTAGGAAGAGTAAACTACAGTCAAAATGGATATTTACCATCATCAGGATTGATATTTTTCAAGCTTTCTGTGGCATTGGATACCCCCATTTTTTAAATGAAATTTTTATGTGCATGGCAGGGCAACACACTACCCAATTAATATCCTAATACCTTGCTCTTTATCTTTGCAGCAACCCTCCCTTGAACTAAAACCCTAAGCCCCGACAATCGTTAAACTGTTCCCAATTTCTGTGATACTGTCATTTCAAAAACTTTAAATAAATGGAATCATACAGTATGTAACTTTTGGGGATTGACTTTTTTTCATTCAACATAATTACCGGGAGGTTTTTTTCTTTCTGTTAATATACTTTTCAGTTTGCATTCTGCTCTTTTTTATAACTTCTGTTTCTTTGCTGAGATTTTCTATTTTTCATTTGTTTCTAGCATGTTCATAATTGCTCATTGAAGCATTTTTATAATGGCTTCTTTAAAAATCTTTGTCAGATAATTCCAACATGATTCATCTCAGTGTTGGCGTCATTCGATTGTCTTTTTCTCATTTGAGTTATTTTCCTGGTTCTTGGTATGACAGGTGATTTTTTAATGTATCCTGAATATTTTGGCTATTGTGTTAGGAAACTTTAGTTCTAAATAAATCCTCTATTTTATCAGGCAGTCTCCTTGTTTAGGTTTAGCACATAGATCCTGTCCTAATTTTATGTGCTGTGGTTTCAGTAACAGTTTAATTTTCAGAGCCTTTGCTGTGCTTTGATCTGCTTAGGCTATCTGGTGCCTCTGGGGTTCCCACTGGTCTGTGCTGGTCTGCTTGTGGAGGCAGAAGGTGCTTCCTCAGGCTAGGTTGTGTGGTGCCTCTAGGTGGGGAAAGGGAGTCTCCAATGAAGAACACGTTTTGCATTTGGCCTCTTGTTGTGGCAGGATCCCTCCTCCCAGGGCAGCCTGGCCAGTCTCTGTCGGGGAAGGAATTCTCAGACCATTGGACACAAAGAAGCTTCCAGAATAGGTCACTTGTTCTGGAGGGATCCTGCTTGCAGTAGACTCCCTGGCTACCCAGTGTCTCTCAGTGGAGAAAGGAGTCTCAAGGACCACAAGAACAAAGAGTTTTATTTCCAGGATTTATAGTTGTACTTAGTAAGTAGGAGTAGGGAGAATGAATCTATTCCATCTTATCTGGACCAGAAGAGCTCTGTATTCTCTTTCATGCTAGTTAGGATGTCTTAGCATTGAACTAATCTCTTCCCTCTTCTAAATTGTATAGAACATTTTAGAAAATATTGTTCTTGCTTTACATTTAAGAAACTTAACATCATCTCCCATTTGAAGAGCCAGCTGGATTATTTACCAATAAGTTAACAGAGAGACACTGAGGTTTTGTTCAATATTATCACTTAAAAAAAGAAAAATATTTTCTTGAGGTCTAACACACAGAAAAGTAAATGAATCTTAAGTTTACACACCAGTAAATTATCACAAAATGAACATACTCATATAGTATTTTACTTGATTAAAAAATAATCTGGAGATCTATCTTACAGAAGTGTGAATATACTTAACACTACTGAACTGTACACTTAAAAAATGGTTAAGAAGATAAATTTTATGTTATGTGTTTTTTACCAAATTAAAAAAAAGAATATGGAGAGACAAAACAACAAAATTCTGAAAAATACCAACACCTCCAGACTCACAGGCTAGCAGAGATAATTGGAGCAAACTCCTAGCATGTCTTTAGTTCCTTTTCCTCCCACATATTTGGGAAAATAGTTCTTCACGGTTTTTAGCTATAAAGAAAAGAAAAGAAATGTGGCACGCATTGCACCTTAAGTGTTGTAGAAAAAACAAAGCATAGTTGTTCTAGTCGAAGTTAGGGTAGTGTAGCAGCCCTGCCCTTTTCACTTGACTTTTCATCATACAGTCATTCTGTCATCAGGACTGTTGTGCAAATTAAGTGAAATAAAATAGGTAAAAGTTCTGCTACATGGCAGATGTTCTTTAAAAGTTTGTTGAGTATGGAGATGAAACGAGACAGTAATACAGACAGGCTCATATTATAAACACATGCTGCTCTCTAAAGAGGAAAACCAGGGAAGAACAGTCAGAGTAGGACTTACCTTGTATGTCAAGCACCTTGAAAAGTGATTTATAAATGAGGTATCATTTAACCCTCTACAATTAATGCTAAGAAAGTAGTACTATTAATTTTCCCACTTGACAGATGAAAAAACTGAAGCTCAGAAAGATTAGGGTAACTTGCCCACTGACACACTGTTAAAAAAAAAAAAAGTAGCTGAACTAGGATTTGACTATCTAGCTTCTCTCCCAGGAACAAAGCCAAGCCTGTCCGAAGAATAAGACTCAAACCCCTTTTCATGGAGTACAATAATCAAGTCTCAGCAGATCTTTCCAGCCTTCTCTCTCCACTTCTCCACCTTGTATCTTCTGCTCTAATAACTGAATATTCCCTCCATCATCCTCCCCCTCTCTCAGCCAACCTTTACACTTTTACACCCTGCTGTTTCTCACATCTATGCTTTGTTCCTACTGCCCTAAATTTGGCCTCCTCTCCCTCTCCCATTTACATGGCTAAGTCACCTCTTTTTGGAAATCTCTGTCCATGTCTCCATAACCTGGCCACCCTTATAGCTCCTACTATGCTCTATGCTTATTTATACTGAATTACCAATGTATATTTACTTTTATGTGAGCTCTTTGAAGACAAGAACCATTTCTTATTCATCTATATTGTGTCTAACATGACTCTTGGCACATACTTGTTATTCAGAAAATGCCTGTTGAATGAATAAATGATTGAGTGAACAAATGAATGACCCTAAACAGTGTTTTTTCCTCCTCGGCCATTCATCTCTCCTGTGCTGAATTTTGGAGCCCTATTTTTGTGCTAATCACCTTCATTGATTATCTGTGTAATATTTTTCTTTAACTCAAGTCACTTTCAATATTTTAAATCAATTTAGTCTTGTCCTAAGCAATATTTTGTGAAATTATAGGTTGTATGTATTGGATATATATAAATATATATTCCTAATGTATATATAAAATATATTCCCGATATATATTAAGATGACTACATAACTATTGAAATTTTAAAAATGCTCACCATTTACTTTCTAAATCATTGTGAACCTCAAGTGGTATACACACCATGATTAAGGAAATAATCATCTAATGATACTGATGCTGTTGTAGGAAGCAGGGGAGGGGCAATGGTAGCTGGATAACTCTGTGATATTTACCACCAAGGCAGGTATTTTGACTGAGGCAGGAAGTCCCTAAACAGTGGCAGTTGCTCATGGTATTGCTTGATCAGTCTCTGGAATATGGCATCCCATACTTAAACTCAGGATGCCTATGAGATACAAGAGGCTCATCCCAAACCACACCTGGCCCCATCACAATGCATCAGTCCTGTTAAAATGGAGTTCTGGCCCCAAGTCCTGAGTGCAAGCTTTCTCCTTGTGGCACACATTGTGTAATACTGAATTCAAAGCTGTGTATCCTAGTGCTTATTTTTAACTGGGTGACCTGGTGCAAATTTTCTGAACTTAATTTTTCTCACTTGTAAAATAGTTTATATATATATATCCCTCATGCAGTGGTTTTCAACCATGGGTATACATTATAATTACCTGGGAAAATTAAAAATTTTTTTGCCAGAAATTCTGATTTAATTGGTACAGTAAAGGCTGGGCACAAATATTGTTTTTAAAGTTCTCTAATATGTAGCTAAGGTTGAGAATTATTGAGTTCACTGGAGAATTAAATGAAAGCATGTATAAAGCACCTGGTACACAAGAAATGTAAGCTATTATTAATATTACCATCATTACTATTAGGCTTATTCTTTGGTTACCTTTTCTAGTTTCCATTCTGGTAACCTATTCACAACCTCTTTCTCTGGCAAGCCCACGCATCTCTGGCCCCAAAGACCAAGCTAGCTGTCTGAATCATGTTTGCTGATGATGGCTTTGAACATCATCCTTTCCCCTCTTAGCAGAAACTCTGGGATGAGCCTCTGACACTGGGACCACATGTATTCCACACACCCTGGGTTGAAACCACTCATGGTCAGGTGTGTGGGTGATTTTGAATAAGCCCCCATGCCCTGCTTCTCTCTGTGGAATCTGAGATGCAGCGGGTGGCCATGGCAATCACACGTTGCCTCTCTCCCCCTCCTTCTTATCCAGGGACATCAGGTTACAAGGGAACAAGCTGTTCTTCTGCCTTAGTAATGGGGTGGGGAAGGGGAAGAGACCAGCTGTATGCATATGAGTCGCATATGAGCTGCATATGAACCTCAGGTGAGTTTATTATTATGGAGGCTGTTTTGCTTTTTTTATGCCATCAGCTACCAAAGCTGGTTTTGAGCCTAAGGAAGGCAGTTAATGTGCCTACTTGCTAATCATCACCCTAAAAGCAATAGTTAATATTTATTGACTGCCATGCTTTGTGTTAAAGCACTTATATAGATGATCTTATTTAATTTCCAGAGCAACCTTTGGAGACAGGGTCTATTTTTGTCATCTTCATTTTCAGGTAAGAAAACCAAGATGCCCAGAAAGGTGAAGTAACTTGTCTCAAAGTAGTAGGTAAAGAATCCTAAGAAATCTGCCTCCAGAGACTGTGCTTTTACCCAGATCTCTAGACTTCATCATAGAGATGCAAAAGACCTGAGAGACCACCCATTCCAAACCTCTTATGTTATTAATGGGGGAAACTAAAACCCAACTTAGGAAAGGAACATTTTTCTGAACCACAGGCATTTTTAATTTAAATTCAATTAGCCAACATATAGTACATAATTAGTTTCAGATATAGAGTTCAATAATTCATCAGTTGCATATAACACCCAATGCTCATCACATCATGTGCCCTGCTTAATGCCCATCACCCAATTACCCCATTCCCCCACCCACCTCCCCTCTAGCAACCCTCAGTTGTTTCCTATAGTTAAGAGTCTCTCATGGTTTGTTTCCCTCTCTGATGAGTTCCCATTCAGTTTTCCCTCCCTTCCCCTATGATCCTCTGTGCTGCTTCTTATATTCCACATATGAGTGAAACCACATAATTATCTTTCTCTGATTTATTTCGCTCAGCATAATACACTCCATTCCCATCCACATCGATGCAAGTGGTAAGTATTCATCCTTTGTGATGGCTGAGTAATATTCCACTGTGTATATATGTGGGTATATATATACCACATCTTTATCCATTCACCTGTCGGTGGACATATGGGTTCTTTCCACAGTTTGGCCATTGCTGCTATAAACATCGGGGTGCATGTGCCCTTTCGGATCATTACATTTGTATCTTTGGGGTAAATACCTAATAGTGCAATTGCTGGGTCATAGAGCAGGTATTTTTAACTTTTTGAGGAACCTACATACTGTGTTCCAGAGGGGCTGCATCAGCTTGCATTCCCACCAACAGTGTAAGAGGTGAACTATGGGCATCCTTTAAGAAAATTCACTTAACAAATATTTATTGAGCACCTACTAATACCAGGCCCTTTGCTAGGTGCTGGAGATATACAGTTAAAAAAAAATACTTGCCCTGGGACACCTGGGTGTCTCTGTTGGTTAAGCATCTGTCTTCAGCTCAGGTCATGATCCCAGGGTTCTGGGATCAAGTCCCACATTGGGCTCCTTGCTCGGCGGGGAGCCTGTTTCTCCCTCTGCCTCCCACTCCTCCTGCTTGTGGTCTCTCTCACTCTCTCTCTCTCGGACAAATAAATGAATAAAGTCTTAAAAAAATACTTTCACTAATACAGCTTATATTGTAGGGAAGAGATGGATTAGGAACAAATGAAATAAATGTGGTGTATTAAAAGTTGCTAAGTACTATAAGAAAAATAAAACACAGAAAAGGCAAAAGGAGTATAGGGGTAGTTGCTACTTTAAATAGAGCAATCGGGAAGATCTCACTGAAAGGGCATTATTTTTATTAATATCTAAAAAGGTGAAGGGGTTAATTATTTAAATATTTGGGGGAAGATTTTTTTTCCAGGCGGAGAAAACAGCTGGTACAAAGCCCCTGTGGCAGGGGCACATTCGCTATGTCCAAGGACCAGTAAGGAAGCCAATGTGGCTAGAAGAGAGTGAGCATGAGGCAACGTAGTAGGGCCTGATGTTATAGAGCAAAAGATCATGCAGGGATTTGTAAGCCATTGTAAGATCTTTGATTTTTACTCTGAATGAGATGATTAGTCATTGAAGGATTTGGAACACAGGAGTGATATGATCTGAATTAAGAAATAAAGGCACTCCCCTGACTGCTATAAGGAAAACAGATGATAGAAGGGCAATGGTAGAAAGAAGAGGGTGAATACAGAGGCCACAGTGAGTGAATCATAGCTTAGAACAAAGTGGTAGTGGTGAAAGTGATGAAAAAGTGATCAATTTATGAGAAAATTTGAAGGTAGACCCAGTTGTAAGGGAAGAATAGTTGTGAGGTGTGAGAGAAAGAGAGGAGTCAAGAATGTCTGTTTAGACTCCTCTAGCATACTCTGTTGGGCCCAAGAATTGTTTTGACCAAGCAGCTGCCATTAATTTTCATCCTTTCTTCCTGTCCCAGTTTTAATCCAACTCCATGGATACTCTGGGGAGTCTAGTACCCTCTAGGGAACCATGAGAAAGAGCTAAAGCCAAAAGAATCATTGAACCCCTGTAGTGAAGGTGAGACAACTTGGCCTGATGTGCCTTATCCTAACCTGCATTACTTGCCCTAGGACCACTGCAGGAAAAGAGAATATTCTGAAATTGGAGGCTATATATGCTCATTGCCTCCTGGGTGAGGCAGCTATTATGGCCTGAGCAGGAAATAATGTGGCTTCCCTGGTACCTCTTGCAGATGGTCAGCAGAGGCCTACTTGACAGGTTGCAGACAGAATCTCAGAGGGAGAAATCCATTCTACTTCAGTTATAAGTCATCTTTAAGAAGTCCCTCAGATCCCATGACAGACATTTAGAAACTAGAAGAGAGAAAACCCTTTGGTTTTTTTTATTTTAGGTGACAGCTGTACATTAAGGTATTTGAAGACATTGTGAAAAGTAAAAGGTTTTGCTCCTCCTCCCCTCCCTGATTTTTGGCCCTGACTATTAGGATTTACAGTTTCAAGATTCTTGAGAATAGCAGCTAATCCTAGTCATGCTTTCAATTAGGCACCTCTAACAACTGCACTTCCAGGAAGATATCAGGCAGGTTAAGAGTTTCCTTAGCAGATCCAAAAATAAAAGGACACTTCATTAGAGAGGAAAGAGGGTGTACTAGGATGTGGGGAGAGGCCAGAGTCCCAGCAAGATGCCCAGACCATGTGTTTCACAGTTATATACTGCTATCTTCCCAGAACTGGGCTGATATTGATAAAAGAGACTGAACAATGCAGACATTTCCAGAGTCTAGCAGTGATATATGGACCAATATCAAGAAGAGAAGTAAGGAGGAAATAGCCTCCTTCCCTTCTAGCTGTCCTCAACCTGATGGTAGCACCCCTAATGAAGCACAACCTCCTAGGAATGGTGTGTCTACATGTGGGGCAATTTCCCTAACTCAAGCCAACTGAAAAGCACCAGCAACCCAAGGCTGTAGAATGTCCAATAGTCCACAAGCTATGGAGAGAAGAAATCATCTTAAAAAGTGAATGTTTTTATAAGAAATTCCACTTAGATGGGCCTTTGCAGAATCATTAAAAACATTAAAATAATTATTCTGAAGGCTGTGCTAAGAACTCTACAAGTCATAAAGTAGTCATAGTCATAGCCTCCATTAATGGTTATCTACTCTGTGCTAGACATATATTGTACATTTTTATTCATCAATCGTCACAGCAACCTTACAGAATTACATTGACATAGCCATTTGGAAGGTTAGGAAATGGAGGCCACCACTGATTTTGTCTTATGTCACATAACTAATCAATGCCAGATTCTGGAGTTAAAGCTAGATCTGTTGTTCTTATTCTACAATTGTTACAAGTGTCTCTAGAAATCAAGACCCTTCGAGGTTGACTCCCTCCTTACCTATCATATTCTCCTGTTTCGTGGCTTCCCAGTCTCTGTATCCTAGTTGGGCCTCTAACAGCACATACCCTCATTAAAATACCTTGCACACTCCAGGAGCTAGATAGATTATTAGTTAACATAATAAAAAAAAAGATTGTAGGCTGTGGAGGCAGACTGTCTGGATTCAAAATGTTATTTCTGCCACTTCCCTGTGTAAAATAGGGATAATAATTTGATTCCTCAATTGTAAAATTGGGATAATAGTCTCTAACTCATAAAGTTGTTTTGAGGATTAAATGAGATAGTGTACATAAAGCTCTTAGAATGATGCTTGGAATAGAGTAAGAATTCCTTAAGGGTTAAGTATTGTTCCTGGCACTGGGCCTTTCCTATTTCTGTTACACTTTATTTGAAGAATATCTCCACCCTCTTCTTTCCATCCAGGTATTTCTTAACTAAGGATTAAAGCCCACCTCAAACCCCACATCCTTAAGATTTTTCTGACTCGGGGCTCCTGGGTGTCTCAGTCGTTAAGTGCCTGCCTTCGGCTCAGGTCATGATCCCAGGGTCCTGGGATTGAGCCCCACATCCGGCTCCCTGCTCCGTGGGAAGCCTGCTTCTCCTTCTCCCACTCCCCCAGCTTGTGTTCCCTCTCTCGCTGTGTCTCTCTGTCAAATAAATAAATAAAATCTTTAAAAAAAAAAAAAGATTTTTCTGACTCTTTTCCCCTAAGGTCAGGAACAAGACAAGTACACTCTCATCACTTTTATTCAACAAAGTACTGGAAGTTCTAGCCACACCAATCAGACAACAAAAAGAAATAAAAGGATTCCAAATCACTAAGGAAGCAGTAAAACATTCACTATTTGCAGATGACATGATACTATATATAGAAAACCCTAAAGACTCCACTAAAACACTACTAGAACTGATAAACGAATTCAATAAAGTCGCAGGATGCAAAATCAATGTACAGAAATCTTTTGCATTTCTATACACCAATAATGAAGCAGCAAGAAAGGAAATTAAGAAAAAAGTCCCTTTTGCAATTGCACCCAAAATAAAAAGAAATCTAGGAATAAACCTAACTGAAAAAGCAAAAGACCTGTACTCTGAAAACTATACAACACTGATGAAAGAAATTAAAGACAACACAAAGATATGGACAGACATTCCAGGCTCAGGGCTTGGAAGATATTGTTCAAATGTCTATACTACCCAAAGCAATCTACACACTTAATGCAATCCCTATCAAAATACCAACAGCATTTTCATAGAGCTAGAACAAACAATCCTAAAATATGTATGGAACCAGAAAAGACCCCAAATATACGAAGCAATATTGAAAAAGAAAAGCAAAGCTGGAGGCATCCCAATTCTGGACTTCAAGTTATATCACAAAGCTGTAGTGGATAAAGCAGTATGGTACTGGCAAAAAAAATAGATACATAGATCAATAGAACAGAATAGAAAACCCAGAAGTGAACCCACAGTTATACGGTCAATGAATCTTTGACAAAGCAGGAAGGAATATGCAATGGAAAAAAGACAGTCTCTTCAACAAATGGTGTTGGGAAAACCAGTCAGCTACATACAAAAGAGTGAAACTGAACCACTTTCTTACACCATATACAAAAATAAATTCAAAATGAATTAAAGACCTAAATGTGAGGCACAAAACCATAAAAATCCTAGAAGAGAACACAGGCAGTAACCTCTTTGGCATTGACCATAGCAACTTCCTTCTAGATATGTCTCCTGAGGCAAGGGGAACAAAAGCAAAAATAGAATATTGGGACTTCATCAAAATAAAAATCCTCTGCACAGCAAAGGGAAAAAATCAACAAAAGGTAACCTATAGAATGGGAGAAGATATTTGCAAATGACATATCTGATAAAGGGCTAGTATCCAAAATATATATAGAACTTAAAAACTCAATGCCCAAAAAACAAATAATCAAATTTAAAAATGGGCATAAAACATTAAGACATTTTTTCCAAAGACATACAGATGACCAACATACACATGAAAAGATGCTCATCATCCCTTACCATCAGGGAAATGCAAATCAAAACTATAATGAGATATCACCTCACACCTGTCAGAATAGCTAAAACTAACAACACAAGAAACAACAGGTGTTGGTGAGGCTGTGGATAAAAAGGAAAACTCATGCACTGTTGGTGGGAATGCAAACTGGTGTGGCCACTGTAGAAAACAGTATGGAGGTTCCTCAAAAGGTTAAAAAATAGTTAATATCCAGCAATCACACTACTGGGTATTTACCCAAAGAATACAAGAACACTAATTCAAAAAGATACAGACACCCCTATGTTTATAGCAGCATTATTTACAATAGCCAAGATATGGATGCAACCCAAGTGTCCATTGTTTGATGAATAGATAAAGAAGAAGTGGTATATATACAATGAAATACTATTCAGCCATAAAAAAGAATGAAATCTTGCCATTTGCAATGACACAGATGGAGTTAGAGAGTATAATGCTAAGCAAAATAAGTCAGTCAGAGAAAAACAAATACCAAATGATTTCACTCATATGTGGAATTCAAGAAACCAAACAAGTGAAGGGCAAAAAAAGAAGAGACAAGGGGAGTGACAAAGTAAGAAAGAGATTCTTTTGTTTTAATTATAATTTTTTTATTGTTATGTTAGTCACCATACAATACATCATTAGTTTTTGATGTAGTGTTCCATGATTCATTGTTTGCATATAACACCCAGTGCTCCATGCAATATGTGCCCTCCTTAATACCCATCACTGGGCTAACCCATCCCCCACCCCCCTCAAAAACCTTCAGTCTGATTCCTGGAGTCCATAGTCTCTCATGGTTCATCTCCCCCTCCGATTTCCCCCCCTTCATTTTCCCCTTCCTTCTCCTAATGTCCTCCATGCTATTCCTTATGTTCCACAAATAAGTGAAACCATATGATAATTGTCTTTCTGTTTGACTTATTTCACTTAGCATAGTCTCCTCCAGTCCCATCCATGTTGATGCAAATGTTGGGCATTCATCCTTTCTGATGGCTGAGTAATATTCCATTGTATATATGGACCACATCTTCTTTATCCATTCATCTGTTGAAGGGCATCTCAGCTCTTTCTTTTAGTTTGGCTATTACGGACATTGCTGCTAGGAACATTGGGGTGCATATGGCCCTTCTTTT
>NC_138385.1:68468856-68499746 GCF_054177405.1 Leptonychotes weddellii
TTTTTTTTTTTTTTTTTTTTATCTGAGAGAGAGAATGGGAGACAGAGAGCATGAGAGGGGGAGGATCAGAGGGAGAAGCAGACTCCCTGCCGAGCAGGGAGTCCAATGCGGGACTCGATCCCAGGACTCCAAGATCATGACCTGAGCCGAAGGCAGTCGCTTAACCAACTGAGCCACCCAGGCACCCCTCCCCTCCAGATTCTTAATTGTCGAGAACAATCTGATGGTTACCAGAGGGGAGGTGAGTGGGGAAATGAATTAAATAAGTGATGGGTATTAAGGAGTGCACTTGTCATGATGAGCACAGGGTGATGTATGGAACTGTTGAATTATTATATTGCACACCTGAAACTAATATAACACTGTATGTTAACTAACTGTAATTAAAATAGAACTTAAAAGATTTCTCTGACCATCACAATTTGCCAGTACTTCCTCCCTGAACATATTATCCACTTTGTGTTCACAGTCCCTAAATAAGTTTGGAACCTAGAAGGTGCTCAGTAAATCCCTGTGGAGACACACAAATCTGTGAATAAAGGAGACATATTGCTAGCTGTTTTTGATATGTGAAGACTCTTCCCAGCTGCCCTCCTGCCCAATTAAGCAATACAGGCATTCTTATTCTTTTATAGCTTAGCTTAACAAGATTTCACTTTCAGGGTGGGATTTTTTTTTTATTTAAAATTAACTAACATATAGTATATTATTAGTTTCAGAGGTAGAGTTTAGTGATTCATCAGTTGCATGTAACACCCAGTGCTCATTACATCAAGTGCCCTCCTTAATGCCCATCTCCCAGATACCCCATTCTCCACCCACCTCCCCTCCAGCAACCCTGTTTGTTTCCTAGAGTTAAGAGTCTCTTATGGTTTGTCTCCCTCTCTGATTTCATCTTATTTTATTTTTCCTTCCCTTCCCCTACGTTCATCTGTTTTTTTCTTAAATTCCACATATTTGGGTGGGATTTTTTTTAAAGATTTATTTAGTTATTTATTTTAGAGAGAGAGGGAGAGCATAAGTGGGGGAGGGGCAGAGGGAGAGGGAGAAGGAGAGAAGCAGACTCCCCACTGAGTGAAGAGCTCGACATTGGGGCTTGATTCCAAGACCCTGAGATCATGACCTGAGCCAAAATCAAGAGCTGGATGCTTAACTGACTGAGCCACCCAGGCATGCCATGATTCCCCCCCCTTTCCCCAGGTAACTTGCTCATTTCTCACTCTCAGACTTTCTCTAGGAAACAGATTAACCTAATTTGCTAACACTTGACCTTCCTGACCATGTGCCTTAGTGATATAGTGGGAAAAGTGTAACTTTCTTCCTTTTTACTGGTCTAAGGACCACTGGGGGGTTCTGATTTAAAGTTTTGAAACTTCTTTTCCCAGTACAACTCCTTGCCCCTCTTCCCAACCCACCCTGTACTCTACCTGGGGGATCACATCCATTCACATAATTTTAATTACTGCCTCTATGTTAATGGCTCCCATGCAGTGATGCACTAGTAAATATTTAAACACTGGCTCTGAGGGAAAAAACTTACTGATTTATATGTAGTGTTTGCTAATTTCCCTTGTGTAAATATTTCCACTTTGACAGTTTTCAAGTTATCAACATGATATCAGTGAACACAGAGATGGGAAGAGATGTGCAATAGCATACCATTATATTACATTTCTACCATATAAATATGGTAAATATAAATAACTTCAAGAGCATATATAATAATAAAATAAATAGGAAGTGATGGGTTTTGAGTATTTACCTTTGTTTTTAATATAATTTATTTAATTATAATTTTATATAACTTAATTTTTAATAACTGTTATGTTTGACAACAAACTCACTAATCTTTGAAAATTTGGCAGTCTCTCATGAGCCATTACAAGTAGGCTTCAGCACACCACTGCTCCCATGTGACTGTCTCTCAAACATATGTCTCCAGCCCAGATTGTTCTCCTAAATTTCAGACATATATACACAAATGACAACAATTCAGCTCGACTTGGATTTTCAACAGGCATCTCCAACACATTTTAACAATTATATTTTCCATCAATTCCCACTGTCTAAAGTCTACTTCAAAAAAAAAAATAAAGTCTACTTCACACTTTGTCTTCCTTATTTCAATAATGAATATCTCAGCCTATGAATTATCTTTGGCTTCTTTTTCTAAGCTGTCCAATATCACTGAGTCTTTTTAATTCTAATTTACTAGCACATTTTCCCCCTCTATTGCCTTAGTTTAGGTTTCTTCATCTCATCTCTAGAACATAACAACAATCCCCTAACTGGTCTCCCTGTATTTCCACCATAACTCCCTACTAATCTATTACACAAAATAATTAGAATGAAATTCAAACTTCCCCATGTCACTATAAAATTTAAAACTCCTCTGTGGAGATTGACTTCCATCATGATGGTGTAAGGAGCTCCACTGACCCACTCCCCAGTGAAACTGGTGAAAAATATTTTTAAAACAACTGCTTAAATCTCTGGAAATTGTCCTAAAAGCAAACAGCAAATGAAGAGACATCTCTTCAAGAAAATCTGCAAAATTTCAGTAAGGAAGGTGAGAGTCTGTGGTATTTGAACCAAGACTGCTTCCTCCATTCTCCTCCCAGCTCAGGAAGAGGGAGAATGCCACTCCAGACTACTGCAGCTGAGAAACAGGGCTCCCTCTCCCCCAACTTCCAGTCAGAGGGCTCTCTTCCCATGAAAAGCAGGGGTGACTGTTGTCAAGAGGTGGTGTCTCACTTCTTCCACCCAGTCCCCACTCATAGAACAGAGACTTTGCCTTGGGTGAGGCATGCTGACAATACTGGGACCTTGATCACCCTTTCCCTGCCTCATGAGGTGGTAGTTACATGGAAGGAGAGGAAAGCTAAGAAGACCTCAGCTTACTAACTACCTCCCCACACCAAGAGATCAGCTCTTAGAGTGGGAACATTACTCAGAAAGAAATTTGCCACCTCCTCATCCCCAGCTCCAAAGCATTATTGGCTCAGAGAACTTAATCTCTTACCAAAGGAACTGACTTTATTTCAACAGAGCTTGAAGAAGTACAAGCTTAAGGAAACTCTCAAGAACAGTGGAGGATGAGGTGAAAAGTGATTGGGAGGAGGTTCGTGGATTTAATGAAGATACAGTCTAGGGATGCCTGGGTGGCACAGTTGGTTAAGCATCTGACTCTTGGTTTTGGCTCAGGTCATGATCTCAGAGTTGTGAGGTCAGGCCCTGCATTAGGCTCCATGCTCAGTGCAGAGTCTTCTTGGGATTCTCTCTCTCCCTCTGACCCTCCCCACCTCTCTCTCTCAAATAAATAAATAAATCTTTAAAAAAAGATACAGTCTAGATTGTAGGCCACCTAGTTTTCAGGAGAGAACTGGGGAATAAGACAGCTGGGAGGAGCCCTCCTGGGGTCAGAACAAATATCAAACACTGTACTCAGAAACTATTGCTTCTGAGAAAATGGAAATTCTGGGCTTTAAAAGTATAATAATTGGACTTCCTGTTTCCAGTTTCTTATGGGGAACAGGAAAGTTGCTACTCCATCCTAACAACAAGTAAAAAGCTGAACAGGCTGAAAAATAAAAAAATCTTAGATTTATAAGAGAAATGAAAACACAGGCAAACTGCTGCCCCTGAGATTAGAGAGACAGCCAGGCATATAAAGATTATCACAGATCAGAGACTCATGAGCAGAAACCACCAGGAGAACCAGTTCCAATAGGAAATTCTGAACTGTAATTGATGTATTGCTGGAGGCTAAGTGTTGAAAAACTCTAAGAGTTCAAAAATCCACAAGGACCCAGTTACGGGGTTTCATAATATTGTGAGACATACTTCCAGGAGCTTGACCAATTTCCCATGGTAAGTATCAAAGAAAAATTCCCTTCGAGTTCTGGCAGGGGAAGGGGAAAGGAACCATTTTGAAATATACCAGAGCACTCTATTCTTCTAAACAAGGCCTGCCCTCAGGGGAACCTAGCTAACCAGAGCCTAACCTGCTGGAGTTTATCAGTGCTTAACTGAAAAGCTACTTTGCAGGGGAAGAGAAATATCCAAATCTAGCTGTCTAGCCATCCTCTCCTACCTAAGGAGGAAGACAAAAACTGAGTAACACTTGTGAAGTTCAAAGTCCAGAGGCATAAACTTACTTAAAGACTGAGACCTAATCATAGAACTACAGAATGTTTCCCCTCCACCCCCAACACCTCACTACCACAATACTAAAGGCCTATTTGCAGTAGTTTCTTTTACCTGGTACATCATATTCTGCTATCTAAGGAAAAATACAAGACACATCAAAAGCAAAAAACACAATTTGAAGAGACAGACCAAAGAACAGAATGAGATGTGGCAGGGATGTTGAAATGATCAGAGTGGGAATTTAAAACTACCACAATTAATTTGTTAAGGGCTTTAGTGAATAAAGTAGACATCATACAAGAATAAATGGTCAACGTGAGCAGCGAGGCGGAAGTCCTAAGAAAAAAATGCTAGAGATAAGAAAACACTATAAAAAAATAAATGCTTTTGATGGGCTAATTTGTAGACTGGATACAGCTGAGAAAAGGATCTCTGTGCTAGAGAATATATGAATAGAATCCTTAAAAACTTAAAAGAAGGGGCCCCTGGGTGGCACAGTCAGTTAAGCAGCCAACTCTTGGTTTCAGCTCAGGTCATGATCTCAAGGTCCTGAGATCAAGCCCTGCACTGGGCTGTGAGCTCAGTGAGGAGTCTGCTAAAGTTTCTCTCTCCCTCTCTCTTTGCCTCTCCATGTTATCTCTTTCTCTCTCAAATAAATAAATAAATCTTTTCTTATAAAAACCTAAAAGAAAAGAAAACAAGGACAGAAAAACATAATGAAATACCAAACGACTGTGGGACAACTACAAAAAGTATAACATACACATAATGGGATTACCAAAAGAAAAAGAAAGGAACAGAAGAAATACTTGAAACCATAATATCTGAGAATTCCCCCAAAGTAATGTCAGTCACTAAACCACAGATCCAGAAATCTCAGAGAACCCCAAGCAGGATAAATATCCAAAAAGCTATACCTAAACATATCATTTTTAAATTACAGAGAATCAAAGATAAAGAAAAATCCTAAAAGAAGCCAAAGGGGGGCAAAAAACCTTACTTGTGGAAGAACAAAGATAAGAATTATATCCACGGGCACCTGGGTGGCTCAGTTGGTTAAGCAACTGCCTTCGGCTCAGGTCATGTCCTGGAGTCCCTGGATTGAGTCCCGCATCGGGCTCCCTGCTCGGCAGGGAGTCTGCTTTGCCCTCTGACCCTATCCCCTCTCATGTGTTCTCTCTCATTCTCTCTCTCTCAAATAAATAAATAAAATCTTTAAAAAAAAAAAAGAATTATATCCAATTTCTCTTCAGAAACCATGCAAGAAGATGAGAGAAGAGTGAAACATATAAAGTGTTGAGAGAAAATAACCACCAACCTAGAATTCTGCACACTGCAAAATTATTCTTCAAAAGTGAAGGAGAAATAAAAACTTTATCAGACAAATAAAAATTGAGGGAATTTGTTGTCAATAGACTTAGTTGCAAGAAATATTAAAAGAAGATTAATGGAGGGGTGCCTGGGTGGCTCATATGGTGAGGCATCTGCCTTTGGCTTGGGTCATGATCCCGGGGTCCTGGGATCAAGCCCCACATAGGGCTCCTGGCTCAGCAGGGAGCCTGCTTCTCCCTCTCCCTCTGCTTCTCTCCCTGCTCATGCTCTCTCTATATATATATTAAAAAAAGGTTAATGGAGAGAAGGTAAATAATACAGGTCAGAACTCAGATCTACATAAAGAAAGGAAAAGCACTGAAGAAGAAACAAGTGAAGGTAAAATAAAAACTTTATTTTTTAAAATTGATTTAAGAAGTAAAAGTTTATTCAAAATAAAAATAGCAACAATGTATTCAATTATGTATGCTAATGTATATATCATATACATATATTTACATATGTATATATATAAGTAAATTAGTAACAATAATGATACAAAGAATAGGAAGAAGCAATTAGGGTTATATTTTGTTATTATAAGATGCCCTATCTATGAAGTGACATAGTGTTATTTGAAAGTAGACATGGGTTAGTTGTAAATGTATATTGCCAACTCTAGGGCAACCACTAAAAGAAATAAAAAATAATTATAACTGATAAGCTAAAAAAGGAGAGAAAATTGAATTCTATAAAATGCTCAGTAAAAACAACAAAAGGCAGGGGCGCATGGTGGCACAGTCAGTTATGTGTCTGACTCTTGATTTCATGATATCAGGGTCCTGGGATCAAGCCCCACATTGGGCTCCACACTCAGTACAGAGTCTGCTTGAGATTCTCGCTCCCTCTCCCTCTGCTCCTCCCACTCATGCTGTCTCTCTCTCTAAAATAAATAAATAAAATCTTTTTTAAAATATATAAAATAAAACAACAAAAGGCAGAAAAAGAGTGGAAGACAAAATTAGAAATAAAGAATGAAAACAATAGATAGAAAATAATAATTAAGATAGTAAATATTAATACAACTATATCAATAATCACTTTGAATATCAATGGTCTAAATAAATCAGTTAAAAGACAAGATTGTCATAGTATATCAACAAAAACAACCTGGGGCACCTGGGTGGTTCAGGTCATGATCCCAGGGTTCTGGGATTGGGTGGGCCTCAGGCTCCCTGTCAGTGGAGAGCTTGCTTCTCCCTCTCCCTCTGATGTTCCCCCTGTTTATTCTCCCTCCCTCTCTCTCTCTCTGTCAGATAAATAAAATCTTTAAAAAAAAACCTCACACAAAACCCAACTGTATGTTGACTACAAGAAACACACTTTAAATATAAAGATACATAAAGATTAAAAGTAGAAGGGTGGAGAAAAATATACCATGTTAACACTAATCAAAAGAATACAGGTATAGCTATATTAATTTCAGACAGAGCAGAATTCAAAGTAATTAAAGTTATCAGGGCCAAAGAAGGCCATTACATAATGGCAAAGTGTCAATTCTCTGAGAAGACATAACAATTTTTTACATGCATGTGCCTAATATCACAGTATCAAATTATGAGACAAAAACTGAGAGAATTAGAGAAAAATAGATGAACCCACTATCATAGTTAGAGGTTTCAACACTCCCGTCTCAGTAGTGAGCAAATCAGTCAGGCAGAAGTGAGGACATACAGGAATTCAATAACATCATCAATCAACTGAATATAACTGACACTACTTTAACAATAGCAGAATGCACATTTTTCTCAACCTCACATGGATTATTCACCAAGATATATCACACTCTGGGCCACAAAACACACCCTAACAAATTTTTTGAAAAAAATAGAAATCATACAATGTAAACACATGGATCACAATGAAATAAGCCTAAAAGTCAATAACAGAAAGATAACTGGGGCTGAGGGCAGACATCTGGTCTGACCACTGACACCACACCACCACAAGCCCACAGCAGCACCACACTGGCCCCTTAACAGCACAGGGACCACGCAGGTCCACAACAAACAAAGCAGGCCATTACAACTGACAAGAATGAAGACAGACAAACACGGTTCAACCACAACAGTAGGGTACACACAACCCACATAGGACACATCCCTGAAGAGCCTTGTTCTGGTGAAGAAGGGACATTACAGTCAGGGCACTGCCAAACCTCTTCTTCATAAGGCCACTATGCTCAAGATCAGGAGACATAAATAACTTCCCTAATGGATGGAAACAAACAGTGAGTTAAACAAAATGAGGAGACAGAGAAATATGTCCCAAATAAAAAAAAGACAAAAAACAGCAACAAAGCTAAATGAAATGGAGATAAGCAATATGCCTGATAAAGAATTCAAAGTAATGATCATAAAGATACTTACCTGACTTGAGAAGAGAGTGAAGGATCTCAGTGAGACCTTCAACAAAGAGAAGAAAATACAAAAAATAACCAGAGATAAAGAGCTCCATAGCTGAAATATAACACTAGAGGGAATCAATAATCAATTAGAGGAGGCAGAAGAAGAGATCAGCAATCAGGAAGACAAACTAGTGGAATGCAACCAAGCTAAACAGCAAAAAGAAAAAAGATAATAAAAATGAAATGGGGAATGCAGAAACAATATCAAGCATAATAACATTCATTATAGAAATCCCAGAAGGGGAAGAGAGGGAAAAGGGAGTAGAAAATTTATTTGAAGAAATAATAGCTTAAAACTTTCCTAATCTGGGGAAGGAAGCAGACAGCCAGACCCAGGAAGCACAGAGAGCCCTCCCAAAAATCAACTCAATCAAGACACATAAGTAAAATGGCAAGAACTAGTGATAAAGAAAGAACTCTAAAAGTAGCAAGAGAAAATAGTTACATACAAGGGAAACTGTATGAGGCTATCAGCTGATTTTTCAGCAGAAACTTTGCAGGCCATAAGAAAGTGGCATGAAATATTCCAAGTGCTGAAATGAAAAACCTGAAACCGAGAATACTCTATCTAACAAGGCTATCATTCAGAATAGAAGAGAGGTAGTTTCCCAGACAAACAAAAGTTAAAGGTGTTCATTACCACTAAACCAGCCTTACAGGAAATGTTAAAGGGAATTCTTTGAGTGGAAAGAAAAGGCCATAATAATGAGTAAGAAAATTATAAAGGGAAAAATTTCACGGGTAAATACACACATAATAAAAGTAGTAGATTAATTACTTATAAAACCAGTATGGAGGTTAAAGCACAAAAGCAGTAAAATCGATGATGTATATAAAAATCAATCAAGGCATTCATAGAATAAAAGGATGTAAAGTATGACATCATATAAATAAAATGTGTTGGGGATGGAGTAAACATTTAGTGCTTCTAGAATGGGTTCAAATTTAAGCAACCATCAACATAATATAGACTGTGATATGCATGTTATATAGGAGCCTAATGGCAACCACAATTCAAAAACCTATAATAGATAAATAAAAAATAAAAGGAGAAAGGAATCCAAGCATATCACTAAAGAAAGCCATAAAACCACAAAGTAAAAGAGCATGAGAAGACAAGAACAGAGAAAAACTACAAAAACAATTGCAAACAACTAACAAACTAATGATAAGTACATACCTACAAATAATTACTTTGAATGTAAGTAGACTAAATACTCCCTTAAAAAGATATAGGGTGACTGAATGGATAAAAAGACCTATCTATAAGCCACCTATAAGAGACTCACTTCAGACTTAAAGACAATACAGATTGAAAGTGAAGGGATGGAAAATATTTATCATGCAAATTGAAATAAAAGAGTTTATTGATTGTTCTCTCTCATGGTTGGTCCCCCTCTGATTTCCCCCCCTTCATTTTTCCCTTCCTTCTCCTAATGTCCTCCATGATATTCCTTATGTTCCACAAATAAGTGAAACCATATGATAATTGACTTTCTCTGCTTGACTTATTTCACTTAGCATAATCTCCTCCAGTCCCATCCATGTTGATCTAAAATTTGGGTATTCATCCTTTCTGATGGCTGAGTAATATTCCATTGTATATATAGATGCAACCTTAGTCTAAATTGAAAACTCTGGGGGTAAGAAAAAGCTACTTGGGTGTTTTTTTCCCTGAATAAATGTTATTTTTTGGTAGAAATTTAGAAAACTGACACAAAAGTAGAGAGAATAGTATAATAAATATCAACTTGAACAAGTAAAAAAAAAAAAAAAGAAAGTTGGGGTACCAATATTTATATTGGACAAAATAGACTGTAAAGCAAAAATAGTAAAAAGAGCCAAAAAAGGACACTACTTAATTATGAAGGGAACACTCCAACAAGAAGATATAACAATTGTAAATATTTATGCCCCCAACATGGGAGTGCCTAAATACATAAGTAACTATTAACAGACATAAAGGAATAATTTGACAGTGATACAATAATATTAGGGGTCTTTAACAACCCACTTGCATTAATGGATACATCATCCACATAGAAAATCAACAAGGAAACAGTGGCTTTGAATGATACATCAGACCAGAAGGGCCTAACAGATATATTCAGAACTCTCAATCCCAAAAGCAGAATACACATTTTTTCAAGTGCACATGGAACATTCTCCAGAACAGATCACATGTTAGGCCACAAAAAAGTTTCAATAACTCAAAAAGGTTGAAATCATATTGTGCATCTTTTCCAACCATGACATTATGAAACTAGAAATCAATCACAAGAAAAAATGTGGAAATACCACAAATACATGGATGCTAAATAACATGCTACTAAACCATGAAGGGTCAATGAAGAAATTAAAGAGGAAATAAAAAATACATGGAGACAAATAAAAATGAAACAAAACGGTCCCAAATCTTTGGTATGCAACAAAAGCTGTTCTAAGAGGGAAGATTATAGAAATACAGGCTTATGTCAAGAAGCAAGAAAAAAATCTCAAATAAAAAACCTTACACCTAAATAAGCTAGCAAAAAAGAGCAAAGAGAACCCAAAGCAGGTAAAAGGAAGGAAATAACAAAGATTAGAACAGAAATAAATGAAATAGAGACAAAAAAACCCCACAAAACAATAGAACAAAACAATGAAACTAAGAACTTGTTCTTTGAAAAGATCAAAAAAATTGATGAACATTTAGAAAGACTCATCAAAAAAATGAGAGGACTCATTTTTATATAAATATATAATAAATAAAAAGTAAATAAAATTAGAAATGAATGAAAAGAAAGAATAACTGATACCACATAAATAAAAGAATTATGAGAGAATATTATAAAAAATTATATGCCAATTAATTGGACAACCTAGAAGAAATGGATAAATTCCTAGAAATATATAACCTTGTTACACTGAATCAAGAAGAAATAGAAAATCTGAACAAACCAAATACTAGCAATGAAATTGAATCAGTAATTTAAAAAAAAACACCACATCCCAACAAACAAATACCCAGGACCAGATGGCTTCACAGGTGAATTCTGCCAAATATTTACAGAAGAGTTAATATCTATTCTTCTCAAACTATTCCAAAAAATAGAAAAGAAAGCTTCCAAATTCATTCTAGAAGGTCAGCATTACTCTGATATCAAATCCAGCTAAAAATACTACAAAAAGAGAAAACTAATATCTCTGATTAACATGGATGCAGAAATCCTCAACAAAATATCAGCAAACCAAATCCACAATACATTAAAAATATTCATGATCAAACGGGATTTATTCCAGCGATGGAAAGGTGTTCAATATTGGCAAATCAAACAACATGATATATCACATTAACAAGCGAAAGAATAAAAAACATATGATCATCTCAACAGATGCAGAGAAAGTATTTGAGAAAATACAACATTCATTTATGATACAAACCCTTAAAAAAAGTAGGTTTAGAGAGAACATACCTCAACATATTAAAGGCCATATATGAAAAACCCACAGCTAACATCATACTCAATAATGAAAAACTGAGATCTTTTCCTCTAGCATTAGGCACAAAACAAGGATGTCCACTCTCATCACTTTTATTCAACATAGTCCTGGAAGTCCTAGTCATAGAAATTAGACAACAAAAAGAAATAAAATGCATCCAAATTGGTAGGGAAGAAGTAAAACTTTCACTATTTGTATATGACGTGGTACTATAGATAGACAACTCTAACAACTCCACCAAAGAACTAGAACTGATAAGTGAATTCAGTAAATTCACAAGGTAAAAAATTTATACCCATAAATATGTTTCAACTTGTACACTAATAATAAAGTAGCAGAAAGGGAAATTAAGAAAACAATCCTAATTAAAATTGCAACAAAAATAAAATGTGTAAGAATAAAGTTAACCAAGGAGGTGAAACATCTATACTCCAAAAATTATAAAACATTAATAAAAGAAATTAGAGACAGCACAAACAAATGGAAAGATATTCCATTCTTATGGATTGGAAGAACCAATATTGTTAAAAGTTCCATACTACTCAAAGCTATCTACAGATTTAATGCAATCCCTATCAAAATACCAACAGCATTTTTCACAGAAATAGAACAAGTAATCCTAAAATTTGTATGAAACCACAAAAGACTCCAAATAATCAAAACAATCTTGAAAATGAAGAACAAGCTGGAGATAACACAATTCCAGATTTGAATACATACTACAAAGCTGTAATCAAAACAGTATCTAATGGTTAAAAAAAGATAGATACATAGATCAATGGAACAGAATAGAACTCAGAAATAAACCCACAATTTTATGGTCAATTAATCTATGACAAAAGAAACAAGAATATCCAGTGGGCAAAAGACAGTCTTTTCAACAAATGGAAAATTTGGGAAACTGGGGAGTTACATGCAAAAGAATAAAATTGGACCACTTTCTTACACCATACACAAACATAAACTCAAAATGGATTAAAAACCTAAATGTGAGTCCTGAAACCATAAAACTAGAAGAAATATAGGCAGTAATTTCTTCCACATTGGCCATAGAAATATTTTTCAAGATATATCTCCCCTTGCAAGAGAAAGAAAAGCAAAATTAAACTATTGAGACTACACCAGAATAAAAGTCTTCTTCATAATGAAATAAACTATCAACAAAACAAAGAGGCAACCTACTGAATGGGAGAAGATATTTGCAAGTGATATATCCAATAAAGGGCTAATATCCAAAAAATTTATATCACTTTACACCAGAAAAACAAATAATCTGATTAAAATGGGCAGAGGACCTGAATAGACATTTTTTTCAAAGACACAGAGACCGCCACAGACACATGAAAAGATGCTCAACATCGCTATTCATCAGGGAAATGCAAATCAAAACCACAATGAGATATCACCTCACACCTGTCAGAGTGGCTAAAATAAAAAGAGAAAAATAACAAGTGTTGGCAAGGATGTGGACAAAAAGGAACCCTCATGCATTACTACTGGTGAGAGTGGAAATTGGTGTAGCCACAGTGGAAAACAAAATGAAGGTTCCTTTAAAAATTAAAAATAGAATTACAGTGGGGTGCTTGGGTAACTCATTTGGTTAAGCATCTGACTCTTGATTTTGGCTCAGGTCATGATCTCAGGTCATGAGATTGAGCCCCACGTTGGGATCTGCACTGGGCATAGAGTCTGCTTAAGATTCTCTCTCTCCCCCTGCCCCTCCCCTACGTCTCTCCTGCTCTAAAAATAAACAAATAAACAAATAAATAAATAATAAATAATAAAAGAAAAAATAAAAAGAATTACAGTATGATCCAGTAATCCCACTACTGGGTATTTACTCAAAGAAAACAAAAACACTAATTTGAAAAGATATATGCATCCCTATGTCTATTACAGCATTATTTATAGTAGCCAAGATATGAAAGTAATCCAGGTGTCAATTGATAAATGAATGAATAAGGAATTGTGGTATATCTACAATGGAATATTAACCATAAAAAAAGAATGAAATCTTGCCATCTGCAACAACATAGATAGACCTAGAGGATATAATGTTAAGTCAAGTATGTCAGTCAGAGAAAAACAAATACCATATGATTTCACTCATATGTGGAATTTAAGAAACAACAAACAAACAAACAAAGGGAAAAAAGAGACAAACCAAAAAATAGACTCATAAATACAGAGAACAAACAGATGCTTACCAGAGAGGAGATGGGTGAGGGATGGGTGAAATAGGTGAAAGGTATTAAGAGTGCACTTATCTTGACCAGCACTGAGTAATATATGGAATTATTTTACCACTGTACTGTACACCTGAAATTAATATAGCAATGTATGTTAATGACACTGGCATTAAAGAAAAAAAGAAAAATATACAATTAATATCCTAACTTTCCACCTTCAGACATTGAAAAAAGAAGAGCAAAGTAAACCTAAAGCAAAGGAAGAAAATAATAATGATCAGAATGAAAATTGTTAAATATAGAATAGAAAAGCAATAGAGAAAATCAATAAAGCTAAAAGCTGTTTCTTTGGAAAGATCAACAAAATTAACAAATCTTTGTCTAGACTGACCAAGAAAAAAAAGTCAAATTACTAGAATCAGAAATGAAAGGATATACCAAAGACCTTACAGAAATAAAAAGAATTAAAAAGTACTATGAACACTAACAAGTTAGAAAACTTAGATGACATATTAGTTTCCTAGGACTGCTGTAAAAAGGTATTATAAATTGGGTGGCCTAAAACAATAAAAATTTATTCTCTGGAGAATAGAAGCCTGAAATTATGGTGCCAGCAGGGCCATGCTTCTCTAAATCTCTAGGAGGAGGATACTTATTTGCTTCTTTCCAGCTTCTTAGTGTTGCTTGCAATCCTTCATGTCTCTTGGCTTATAGATGTGTCACTCTAATTACCCACTGTAATCACATAGCATTCTCCCTATGTGTTTGTGTCCACATTTTCTTCCTTTTATAAGGACACCAGCAATTGGTTTAGCACTCATCCTAATCCAGTACTCTCTCATCTTAATTGATTTCATCTGCAAAAACACTATTTCCAAATAAGGTCACACTCACAGGTTTCAGGAGTTAAGACTTCACCATATCTTTTTGGAGGATGCAATTCCACTCATAAAAGATTAGATGGAAATTTTCTAGAAAAACACAAACTACTGAAACTCACTCAAGAAGAAAGAGACAACCTGAATAGACCTATAGCAAGTGAAGAGATTGAATTAGTAATAAAAAAAATTGCCCATTAAGAAAATCCCAGGCTGAAACCGATTTACTGCTGAATTTTGCCAAACATTTAAAGAATGCCAGTTATTCTAAAACTCTTCTAAAAAATAGAAGGGGGGAATAATTAACTCATTTTATGAGGTCAGATTGCCCTGATTCCAAATCAGACAAGGACATCAAAGAAAAAGAAACTACAGCCCAATATCTCTTATGAAAATGGATACAAAAGTCCTTAACAAAATAGTAGCAAACCTAATCCAGAAACATATAAAAAATAATAATATACTATGACCAAGTTGTATTTAACCCAGGGATACAAGGTTATTTAACATCCTGAAATCAATTAATGCAAAACTCCATATCTTAAGAATAAAAAACAAAGTCACGCTATCCTTCAATAGGTACAGAAAACCATTTGACAAAATCCAACACTCCCAACAAGTAGGAATTTTGAAAATGGGAATTTTCCCAACACAATAAAGAACATCTATGAAAAATCACTGCTAACATCATACTTAATGATGAAAGTCTAGATCCATTTTCTCTAAGACAAGAACAAGACAAAGATGTTTGCTCTCACTACCTTTATTCAAAATTTACTATCCAAGGAAATTAGAGAAGCATAAGAAGTAAAACGCAACCAGATTGAAAAAGAAGCAAAACTATCTCTATTGCCAGAAGACATGGGAAAATCCTAAGGATTGTACATAGAAAATCCTAAGGAATCCACTAAAAAAAAATACTAGAATAAATGTGTTCAGCAAAGATACAAGATACAAGATCAATATACAAAAATCAGTTGTATTTCTACTGCATCTGCAATGAGCATTCCAAAGATATAATTAAAGAAATGATTTCATTTATAATAGCACCAAAAAGGAATAAAATACTTAGGAATAAGTTTAACACAAGAAATACAAAACATATTTGGAAAACTACAAAAATCTACTTTTTATTGAGGTAGAAATGATATACAATATTACATTAGTTTCAGGTGCACAACATAGTGATTCAAAATATGTTTACATTGTTAATTGGCTCTTATTTTATTTTGTTTGTTTTATTTTTAAATTCCACATATAAGTGAAATTATGTAGTATTTGTTGTTCTGTGTCTGATCTACTTCACTTAGCATAATACTCTCAAGGTCCATCCATGTTGTTACAATTTCTCCCTTTAGGTCTGTTAAAATTTGCTCTGTGTATTTTGGTTCTCCTATGTTGGGTGTATATATATTTATAAATGTTATATCTTCTTGCTGGCCTGACCTCTTTCTCATTATGTAGTGCACCTCTTTGTCTTTTATTACAGTCTTTGTATTGATTCTATTCTTTCTGATATGAGTATAGCTATACCAGCTTTCTTTGGGTTTTCATTTGCATGGAATATCTTTTCACATCCCTTTACTGTCTTTGTGTCCTGACTTCTGAAGTAAATTCCTTGTAGGCAATATATAGATTCATCTTGTTTTTTTTAATCCATTCAAACACTATGTCTTTTAAATGGAGAATTTAGTCCATTTACAATTAAAGTAATTATTGATAGATTTCTACTTACTCTGTTCCTTTCTTCTCTTTCTATCTTCCTTTGGGGTTTGACAACTTTCTTTAGTGTTTTGTTTAGATTTCTTTCTCATTTTCTTTTGTATGTTCACTATGTTTTTCCTTTGTGGCTACCATGAGGCTCACCTAAATCATTCTATTTTAAGTTGATAGCAACTTATATTTGAACACATTCCAAAGCTCTATGTTTTTATTTCCTCTCACATTTTATGTTTTTGATGTCACATTTTATATCTTTTTATTCTATGTATGTCTTAAGTATTGTACTTTTTTGTCTTTTAACCTTCACTGTAGCTTAATAAGTGATTAACCCACTACCCTTTCTATGTATTTACCTTTTCTGATGAGATTTTTACTTTCTTATATTATCTTGTTAGTTAGTGCTGTCATTTTTAAGCTTAGTAACGTCTCTTTAACATTTCTGGTAAAGCCAGTTTAGTAGTGATGAATCCTTTAGCTTTTGCTTGTCTAGAAAACTTATTATCCATTTCTTTGGTTGTAAATGATAACCTTGTTGGATAGAGTATTCTTGGTTAGAGTTTTTTCCTTTCAGCACTTTGAATATGTCACGCCATTCTCTTATGATAAATCTGCTGACAGCCGTATGGGATTTCCCTTCTATACTTCTTTCTCTTGCTGATTTTGAGATTCTCTTTGTCTTTTACTTTTGACATTTTAATTATAATGTGTCTTGGAGTTGGAGTTAAGATGACACAGAAGCAGGGGAACCCTAAGCTTACCTTGTCCCTTGAACACAGCTAGATAAATATCAAATTATTCAGAACACCCCAAAAATCAATCTGAGGGGGCACCTGGGTGGCTCAGTCAGTAAAGCGGCTGCCTTCAGCTCGGGTCATGATCCCAGAGTCCTGGGATCAAGCCCCGCATTGGGCTCCCTGCTCAGCAGAGAGCCTGTTTCTCCATCTCCCTCTGCCTGCTGCTCTGCCTGCTTGTGTTCTCTATCTCTCTTTATTTATTTATTTATTTAATAAATAAAATCTTTTTTAAAAATCAATCTGAGGACTGAGAGAACAAAACTGCAAGTCTACAAGTAGAATCATGGATGGTAGGAGTGGCAGAGAGTTGATTTGGGGCAGATAAGACCTGCAGGTGCTACGAAGGGGAGGGAGCCATGCTTATAAACACGACCACAAAGTATTATAAACAGTAGAGCACAAAATCTGACATTTTAGAAGTATGCCACCACCACCGTTGTTCCTGGCTAAGCAGTGCTCCTGTGGAGAAGGAGGGTGGAGACCCAGGAGCAGACAGTGTGGTCTGAGGATCTCCTGGGTCACACAGGGAGAAATTGTAACCCTGCTTGGAATGCATTTGGCAGTGGCAGCAAGGCCTTTCCAGGGACAGAAGAATGGGTTGTGCCAATGTGCTGCCCTGTTCCCAGCCATAGGAGCAGGAACCTGGCTGAGGGCAGCAAACCTTGGTGCTGGCTTTCTGCTCTTGTTTGCCATAAACTTCAAACTGCTGCATGGTCCTGTGACTGCTTTCTTGAAATGAGGTGGCAAATGGCAAAAGTGTAGCGAGTCCCTCCCCAGAGGTTCAGCGTGGGGCCTTGCCAAGTGAGTCCCTAAAATTTGGACTTTAGAAACCCAGCTGTGTGCCTGAGATAAAACACAGGAGTGCTGTGATGCCTGGCAGGAAAAGAGCTCAAACACACACACAGTGAAGGCACGGATCTGATGGAAGCCAAGAACACAAGAGGGGTGATGGGTGATTGTTTACTGTTCTGTGAAGGCTTCTTAAAGGGTGATGTGTGCAAGCTCTCTGCTCAGGGGATGAAGGAGTGTGGTGATGTCATTTTTGCCCCCCACCAATCAGCACTGACTGAACTCAGTGAGCTAAACAGTGCCAAAAAGTGGAGACCAGAGCCACTTACAACAAGCCATGCCCCCTTGTGCCTTGCAGGTGCATCTCTATAAGGGCAAGTTGGACTGAAAATCAGTGCAACAAGACTTTCCCCAAGAAGGCCGGTGAAAACCCATTGCACACACCAAGTCTATGGGTCATAGAGTATGACAAAGCTTCAGGTTTAGAGAAATAGAATCTAGCTTCTTTTTTTGAGGGGGTGTCTCTCTTCTTTTAACAAGCAGACCAAAATAGGCCTAGGATCTAGCTGGACAAAAAGACAAGACAAAGGAATTCAACCCAAAAGAAAGAACAGGAAGTAGAACTAATGACCACGGATTTAATCAATGCAGATATAAGTAAGATGTCTGAACTAGAATTTAAGACTGCAATTATAAGGATACTAGCTGGGTTTGAAAAAAGTATAAAAACACCAGACTATCCCTTACTACAGAAATAAAAGACCTAAAATCTAGTCAAGCTGAAATTAAAAATGCTTTAACCAAGATGCAAACCTAAATGGATGCCATAACAATGAGGATGGGAGAAGCAGAGGAATGAATTGGGGATATAGAAGACAAAATTATGGAAAATAATGAAGCTGAAAAGAAGAAAAGAAAGGTATTGGATGATGAGGGTAGAATTAGGGAGTTCAGTGACTCGTTAAAATGTAATAACATTTGTAACAATGGAGTCCTGGAAGATGAAGAGAGAGAAGAAGGGACAGAAGTTTTATTAAGCAAATTATAGCTAAAAACTTCCCTAATCTGGGAGAGGACACAGGCGTTGAAATCCAAATCCAAGAAGCACAGAGAACTCCCATTAAATTCAACAAAACCCAGCCATCACCAAGACAAATCATAGTTAAATGCACAAAATACACAGACAAGGAAAGAATCCTGAAACCATCAAGGGAAAAAGTCAACCTACAAGGGAAGACAAGTCAAGATCACAGCAGATCTGTCCACCTAAACTTGGCAGGGCAGAAAGCAGTGGCAGGATGTATTCAATGTGCTGAATGGGAAAAATATGCAGCCAAGAACACTTTATCCAGTAAGACTGTCATTCAGAATAGAAAGAAAGGTAAAGAATTTCCCAAACAAAAACTAAAAGAGTTCGTGACCACTAAATCAGCCCTGCAAGAAATAGCAAAGGAGACTCTTTGAGTGGAGGAAAAATGCCAAAAGAAACAAGACTAGAAAGAAACAGAGAACATCACCAGAAATACCAACTTTACAGGTAAGACAATGGCACTAAATCCATATTTATCAATAGTCATTCTCAATGTAAGTGGACTACACATTCCAATCAAAAGACATAAGGTATCAGAATGGATAAAAAACAAGACCCATCTAATGTTGCCTACAAGAGACTCATTTTAGACCTAAAGATATCTGCAGATTGAAAGTGAGGGAATGGAGAACGAACTGTTATGCTAATGGACATCAAAAGAAAGCCAGAATATCCATACCTATATTAGACAAATGAGATTTTAAACCAAAGAATGTATCAAGATATGAAAAAGAGCATTATATCATAATTAAGGGGTCTATCTATCAAGAAGATCTAACAATTGTAAGAAATTATGCCCCCAACTTGGGAGCACCCAAATATATAAATCAATTAATGACAAAAATAAAAAAACTCATGGATAATAATACAATAATAGTGGGGGACCTTAACACCCCACGTATAGCAATGGACAGATCATCTAAGCAAAAAAAACAACAAGGAAACAATGGCTTTGAATGACACATGGACCAGATGGACTTAACAGGTATATTCAGAATGTATCATACTAAAGCAGCAGAATACACATTTCTTTTAGTGCACATGGAACATTCTCCACAATAGATCACATACTGGGTCACAAATCAGCCCTCAACAAGTACAAAAAGTTGGAGATCATACCATGCATGTTTTTTGACCACAATGCTATGAAACTTGAAGTCAACCACAAGAAAAAATTTGGAAAGACCACAAATACATGGAGATTAAAGAACATCCTACTAAAGAATGAATGGGCTAACCAGGAAATTAAAGAAGAAATTAAAAAAAAAAAAAACATGAGAGCAAATGAAAATGAAAACACAATAGTCCAAAACATTTGGGATGCAGCAAAGGCAGTCCTAGGAGGGAAGTATATTGCAATACAGGCTTACCTCAAGAAGCAAGAAAAGTCTCAAATTCACAACCTAACATTACACCTAAAGGAGCTAGAAAAAGAACAGCAAATAAATTCTAAAGCCAGCAGAAGAAGGGAAATAATAAAGATTAGAGCAGAAATAAATGAAATAGAAACAAACAAACAAAAAACAGAATAGATCAACAAAAATAAGAGCTGGTTCCTTGAAAGAATAAAGTCTATCAAGCCCTAGCCAAACTTATCAAAAAGAAATGGAAATGACCTACATAAATTAAATCATGAATGAAAAAGGAGACATCACAACCAACACCACAAAAATACAAATAACCATAATAGAGTATTATAAAAAATTATATGCCAACAAACTGGGCAAACAGGAAGAAATGGACAAATTCTTACAATCACACAAACTACTAAAACTAAAACAGGATGAAATAGAAAATTTGAACAGACCCATA
Organism: Leptonychotes weddellii; assembly: GCF_054177405.1. Taxonomy (NCBI): domain Eukaryota; kingdom Metazoa; phylum Chordata; class Mammalia; order Carnivora; family Phocidae; genus Leptonychotes; species Leptonychotes weddellii. The sequence goes on from NC_138385.1 coordinate 68,489,541, forward strand.
AACAGCAAAGAAATTGAATCAATAGTCAAAAATCTCCCAACAAACAGAAGTCCAGGGCTAGATGGCTTCCCAGGGGAATTCTACCAGACATTTAAAGAAGAGTTAATACCTATCCTTCTCAAATGGGTCCCCCCTCAAAAAGAAATGGAAGGAAAAATTTCAAATTCCTTCTACAAGGCTAGCATTACCTTGATTCTAAAACCAGAAAAAGACATCACTAAAAAGGAGAATTACAGGCCAATATCCCTGATGAACATGGATTCAAAAATTCTCAACAAGATACTAGCACATCAAATCCAACAGTACCTTATAGAATTATTCACCACAATCAATTGGGATTTATTCCTGGACTGCAGGGGTGGTTCAATATTTGCAAATCAATCAATGTGATACACCACATTAATAAAAAGAAAGGATAAAAAGGTAGATCCTCTCAATAGATGCAGAAAAAGCATTTGACAAAATACAGCAGCCATTCTTGATTAAAAAAAAAACCCTCAACAAAATAGGTATAGATGGAATATACCTCAACATCATAAAGGCCATATATGAGAGACTCATAGCTAATATCATCCTCATGAGGAAAACCTGATAGCTTTTCCTCTACAGTCAGGAACAAGACAGGGACGTCCACTCACACCATTACTATTTTACATAGTAATGGAAGTCTTAGCCTCAGTGATCAGACAACAAAAAGAAATAAAAGGCATCCAAATTGACAAGGAAGAAGTCAAACTTTCATTTTGCAGATGATATGATACTCTGTGTAGAAAACCTGAAAGACTCCACCAGAAAATTGAAAGAACTAAAACACGAACTCAATCATGGGATATAAAATCAACGTAGAGAAATCTGTTCTATTTCTGTACACCAATAGTGAAGCAGCAGAAAGAGAAATCAAGGAATCAATCCCATTTACAATTGCACCAAAAGCAATAAGATACCTAGGAATAAACCTAATCAAAGAGGTAAAAGATCTGTACTCTGAAAACTATAGAACACTTATGAAGGAAGTTGAAGAAGGCACAAAGAAATGAAAAAACATTCCATGCTCATGGATTGGAAGAACAATCATTGTTAAAAATGTCTATACTCCCCAAAGCAATCTACATATTCAATGCAATCCCTATCAAAATACCACCAGCATTTTTTCACAGAGGTAAAATAAACAATCCCAAAATTTGTATGAAATCGGAAAATTCCAGACTTCAGGCTATATTACAAAGCTGTAGCTATCAAGATAGTATAGTACTGGCACAAAAACAGACATGTAGATCAATGGAACAGAATAGAAAACCCAGAAATGGACCCACAACTAAATGGTCAACTAATCTTCAACAAAACAGGAAAGAATATCAAATGGAAAAAAGAGAGTCTCCTCAACAAATGGTGTCGGCAAAATTGGACAGCCACATGCAGAAGAATGAAACTGGATCACTTTCTTACACCATACACAAAAATAAATTCAAAGTGGATGAAAGACCTGAATTTGAGACAGGAAAGCATCAAAATCCTAGAGGAGAACACAGGCAGAAACCTCTTTGACCTCAGCTGGAGCAAGTCCTTACTAGACACATGACCAGTGGCAAGGGAAACAAAGCAAAAATGAACTATTGGGACTTCATCAAGATCAAAAGGTTCTGCACAGTGAAGGAAAAAATCAACAAAACTAAAAGGCAACCTATGGAATGTGAGAAGATATCTGCAAATGACATATCTGATAAAGGGTTAGTATCCAAAATCTAGAAAGAACTTATCAAACTCAACACCCAAAGAATAAATAATCCAGTTAAGAAATGGGCAGAACACATGAATAGACACCTTTCCAAAGAAGACATCCAGATGGCTATCAGACACATGAAAAGATGCTTAATATCGCTCATCATCAGGGAAATACAAATCCAATCACAATGAGATACCACCTCACACCTGTCAGAATGGCTAAAAGCAACACCCCAGGAAGCAACAGCTGTTGGCAAAGATGTGGAGAAGAGGGAAGCCTCTTACACTGTTGGTGGAAATGCAAACTGGTGCAGCCACTCTGGAAAACAGTATGGAGGTTCCTCAGAAAGTCAAAAATAGAACTACCCTACAACCCAGCAATTGCACTACTAGGTATTTACTCAAAGGATGTAAAAATACAGATTTGAGGGGGTACATGCACCCCCATGCTTATAGCAGCACTATCAACACTAGCCAAACTATGGAAAGAGCCTAAATGTCCATCAACTAATGAATGGATAAAGAAGATGTGGTATGTATATATTTGCAATGACATGGACGGAGCTAGAGTCTGTTATGCTAAGCAAAATACATCAGTTGGGGAAAGACATATACCATATGATTTCACTCATGTGAGATTTAAGAAACAAAATAGATGAACATATTGGAGGGGAGGGGAGAAAGAGAAACAAACCATAAAAGACTCTTAAAGATAGAGAACAAACTGAGGGTTGATGGAGGGAGGTGGGTGGGGAATGGGCTAGATGGGTGATGGGTATTAAGGAGGACACTTGTTATGATGAGCACTGGGTATTATATATAAGTGATGAATCACTGAATTCTACTTCTGAAACGGACATTGCCCTTCATATTAACTAACTAGAATTTAAGTAAAAATTTGAAGAAAAAAATAACAAAAAAATTTCTCTGACTTTGATTTTCTGCAGTTTGACTATGATATACCTAGGTGCAGATTTTTTTTTTTTTTTAGGGGGTGATGTGACAAAATATTTTTTTAAAGTTTTTATTTAAATTCCCTATAGTTAACACTGTAATATCAGTTTCAGGTGTACAATATAGTTATTCAACACTTCCATGCAACACCTGGTGGTCATCACAAGTGAACTCCTTAATCCCCATCACCTATTTAACCCATCTCCCACCCACCTCACCTCTGGTAACCATCAGTATGTTCTCTGTAGTTAAGAGTCTGTTTCTTGGTTTGCCTCTCTCTCTCTTTTTTTCCCTTTGCTCATTTGTCTGTTTCTTAAATTCCACAGAAGAGTGAAATCATATGTGTCTTTCTCTGACTTATTTCCCTTAGCATAATACGCTCTAGCTCCATCCATGTCATTGCAAATGACAAGATTTCATTCCTCTTTATGTCTGAGTAATACTCTAATGTGTATATGTGTGTGTGTGTGTATATATATATACCACTTCTTCTTTATCCATTCTTTGGTCAGTGGACACTTGGGTTATTTCAATAATTAGGCTATTGGAGATAATGCTGTGATAAACATCAGAGAACATGTATCCCTTTGAATTAGTATTTTTGTATTCTTTGGATAAATACCTAATAGTGCAATTGCTGGATCGAAGGGTACTTCTATTTTTAACTTTCTAAGAAAACCCCATACTGTTTTCCAGAGTGGCTGCACCAGTTTGCATTACCACCAATAGTGCAAAAGGGCTCCTTTTTCTCCACATCCTCACCAGCACCTATTGCTTCTTGTGTTGTTGCTTTTAGCCATTCTGACTGGTGTGAGGTGATATCTCATTGTAGTTTTTTTTTATTTAGATTCCATTAGCCAACATATAGTACATCATTGGTTTCAGATATAGTGTTCAATAATTCATCAGTTGCATATAACACCCAGTGCTCATCACATCATGTGTTCTCCTTAATGCCCATCACCCAATTACCCCACCACATCTTCTTAATGGACATCTTGGCTCTTTCCAGTTTGGCTATTGTGGATATTGCTGCTATGAACACTGGGGTGCAGGTGCCCCTTCAGATCACTACATTTGTATCTTTGGGGTAAATACCTAGTAGTGAAATTGCTGGGTCATAGGGTAGCTCTATTTTTAACATCTTGAGGAACCTCCATACTGTTTTCCAGAGTGGCTGTACTAGCTTGCATTCCCACCAACAGTGTAGAAGAGTTCCCCTTTATCCACATCCTCACCAACATTTGTTGTTTCCTGTCTTGTTAATTTTAGCCATTCTGATGGGTATGTGGTGGTACCTCTTTGTGGTTTTGATTTGTATTTCCCTGATTCCAAGGGATGTGGAGCATTTTTTCATGTGTCTGTTGGCCATTTGTATGTCTTCTTTAGAGAAATGTCTGTTCATGTCTTCTGACCATTTCTTGGTTGGATTATTTGGTTTTTGGGCTTTGAGTTTGATAAGTTCTTTATACATCTTGGATACTAGCCCTTTATCTGATATGTCACTTGCAAATATCTTCTCCCATTCCATAGGTTGCCTTTTAGTTTTGTTGACTGTTTCCTTTGCTGTGCAGAAGATTTTTATCTTGATGAAGTCCCAATAGTTCATTTTTGCTTTTGTTTCTGTTGCCTTTGGAGATGAGCAAGAAGTTGCTGCAGCTGGGGTCTAGGAGGTTGCTGCTTCTGTTCTCCTCTAGGATTTTGATGGATTTCTGTCTCACATTGAGGTCTTTCATCCATTTTGAGTTTATCTTTGCATATGGTATTAGAAAGTGATCCAGTTTCATTCTTCTACATATGTCTGTCCAATTTTCCCAACACCATTTATTTAAAAGACTTTTTTCCATTGGATATTCTTTCCTGCTTTGTCAAAGATTAGTTGACCATAGAGTTGAAGATCCATTTCTCAGTTCTCTATTGTGTTCCATTGATCTATGTGTTCTCTATTGTGTTCTATTGATCTATGTGTCTATTTTTGTGCCAGTACCATACTTTTTTTAAAAGATTTTATTTATTTCAGACAGAGAGAGAGAGAGAGCAAGCACGAGTGGGGGGGTGGAGACAGAGAGAGAAGCAGGCTCCCAGCTGAGCAGGGAGCCCAATGCAGGGTTGGATCCCAGGATCCTGGGATCATGACCTGAGCTGAAGGCAGAGGCCCAATCAACTGAGCCACCCAGGCGCTTCCAGTACCATACTTTCTTGATGACTACACCTTTGTAATATAACTTCAAGTATAGAATCAGGATGCCTCCAGCTTTGCTTTTCTTTTTCAGGGTTGCTTTGGCTATTAGGATATTTTGTGGTTCCATACAAATTTTAAGATTCTTTGTTATAGTTCTGTCTAAAATGCTGTTGGTATTTTGGTAGTGATTGCATTAAATATGTAGATTGTTTTGAGCAGTATAGACATTTTAACAATATTTGTTTTTCCAATCCATGACCATGGAATGTTTTTCCATTTCTTTGTCCTCTTCAGTTTCTTTAAACAGTGTTTTCAGAGTACAGGTCTTTTACCTCTATGGTTAGGTTTGTTCCTAGGTATCTTATTGTTTTTGGTGCAAATGTAAATGAGATTAATTGTTTAATTTCTCTTTCTGCTACTTCATTGTTGGTGTATAGAAATGCAACAGATTTCTGTAGATTGATTTTGAACCCTTTGACTTAATTCATGTATCAGCTCTAGCAGTGTTTTGGTGGAGTCTTTTGGGTTTTCTATATAGAGTATCATGTCATCTGTGAATAGTGAAAGTTTTACTTCTTCCTTGCTATTTTGTATGCCTTTTATTTCTTTTTGTTGTCTGAATGCTGTTGCTAGAACTTCCAGTTAAATAACAGTGGTGACAATGGACATCTCTGTCTTGTTCCTAATTGTAGAGGAAAAGCTCTCAGTTTTTTTCCCATTGAGGATGATATTAGCTGTGGGTTTTTCATATATGGCCTTTATTATGTCAAGGTATGTTCCCTCTAAACCTACTTTGTTGAGGGTTTTTATCATCAGTCAATGTTGTACTTTGTCAAATGCTTTTTCTGCATCTACTGAAATGATCATATGGTTTTTACCCTTTCTTTTATTAATGTGGTTTATCACCTTAATTGATTTGCAAATATTGAACCACCCTTGCATCCCAGGAATAAATCCCACTTGATTGTGGTGAATGATTTTTTTAAATGTATTTTTGGATTTCGTGTGCTAATATTTTATTGCATCCATTTTCATCAGGGATATTGGCCTGTACTTCTCTTTCTTAGTAGAGTCTCTATCTGGTTTTGGAATCAGGGTAATGCTGGCCTCATAGAATGAATTTGGAGGATTCTTTGATATTTATCCTGCATGGTGTTCTCTGAGCTTCCTGGACCTGTGGTTTGATATCTGTCATTAATTTTGAAAAATTCTCAGGCATTATTACTATAATTTTTTTTTTTTTGCTCCTTTCTCTCTTTTCCTTCTGGTATTCACATTACACATATGTTAAATATATTCCAATTGTTCCAAGTTCTTAGATATTGTGTTATATTTTCTTCATTCTTCTTCTTTGCATTTCAGTTTTGGATGTTTCTATTGACATTCCTTCAAGCTCACTGATTCTTTCCTTGACCATATCCAGCCTACTGTTGAACTCATCAAAGGCATTCTTGATTTCTGTTACAAAGTTTTTGATTTCTATAATTTTCCCTTTGATTCTTAGAGTTTACATCTCTTTGCTTATTCTGCTTATGTTACCCATCTGTTCTTGTATGTTGTCCACTTTTTTAGTACAGTCTTTATTATTATTATTATTATTATTATTACTATTATTCAGTTATTTCAAATCCCAGTCTGATAATTCCAAAATTTCTGCCCTATCTGGGTCTTGTTATAATGCTTGCTTTGTCTCTTCAGACTGTTTTAGTTTGGTTTTGTTTTGTCTTTTGCCACTCTTTGTGATTTTTTATTGACAACTAGATATGATATATTAGGTAATAGGAACTGAGGTAATATGCCTTTAGTGTGAGTTCTTAGGTTTATCTGGCTAAGAGTGTGGCTATGTTTAATGTTTTCTATAGAAAGCTTCAGTTTCATCTAGGGTCCTTACATTTGTGTTCCCTACTGTCTTTGAGTTTGCCTAGAAACTCCTTCCCAGATAAAGCCCACTGTTCTTTCAGCTCTAATCCACTGTTACCATAAAGGGACCCTGTTGATGTTGTAGTTAGGTGTGAGGGGAAGGAAAACATTCTAATCTTATGATAGATGTCAGTCTTTTAATGAGCCTGTACTTTTTTTTAAAAGATTTTATTTATTTATTTGACACAGAGAGAGCACAAGTAGGCAGAGCAGCAGGCAGAGGGAGAAGGAGAAGCAGGTTCCCCGCTGAGCAGGGAACCCAATGTAGGGCTCAATCCCAGGACCCTGGGATCATGACCTGAGCCAAAGGCAGTCACTTAACCAACTGAGCCACCCAGGCACCCTGAGCCTGTACTTTTACCTAATTTGATAATCTCTTTTTTGATTGAATTTTTAAACATGTTAATATTGAATATTAATATTGACAGATTGGATTTGTGTCTGTGTATCATTTTGCTTTTTTATGTCTTTTCTGTTCCTCTGTTCCTCCTTTAATGTTTTGTTTTGCATTAAATGAATATCTGTAATATAACATTTTATTCCTATTAATGATTTTTTCACAATATATTTAGTTATAGTCTTACTGGTTTCTCTAGGGAGTACCAAACACATTTTAACTTATCAGAATCTACTTCAGATGTATACTAACTTAATTCAGTATGATGTGGAAACTTTATTCCTGTAGAGTTCTACCTTCCCCTGTTTTGTACTATAATTGTTATACATATTATATCTATATATGATTTAAAAAACAATAATACAGGGGCACCTGGGCGGCTCAGTCAGTTAAGTATCTGACTCTTGATTTCATCTCAGGTCATGATCTCAGGGTTGTAAGATCTAGCCCTGCACTGGGCTTGTGCTGGGCATGGAGTCAGCTTAACATTCTCTCTCTCTCTCCCTCTCCCTCTACCCCTCCCCCTTCCCTCTCTAAAAACACACACACACACAAAAACAATAATCCATTTTATTTGTATATATTTATATATATTTATTTGTAAAATAAATTTATATATTTGAAAGAAGCTGGGAGAAGATAGGACAGAAAGTATATTTTTTTATTTTTTAAAGATTTTATTTATTTACTTGACAGAGAGAGACATAGCAAGAGAGGGAACACAAGCAGGGGGAGTGAGAGAGGGATAAGCAGGCTTCCTGCAGAGCAGGGAGCCTGATGCAGGGCTCGATCCCAGGACCCTGGGATCATGACCTGAGCCAAAGGCAGATGCTTAACGACTGAGCCACCCAGGCGCCCCAGCAAGTATATTTTATATAGTTCATCATAGTAGCCTTCTTAAATAACCAATTTTGGTTCTTTTTCTTTCTTCTTATTGTATTCAAGTTATTACCTGGTGTCATTTTCTTACTCCAAATCAGCTTTATTCCTACCTGTATGCTTTGTCTTTTTATTATCAAACTGATCACATTCTGTATGTCATAGGCCCAAAATATGAATATATATATGTATCTTTATGTGATTTCTTTTTAAATCAGCTATGCTGACATTTATAATTTCTTGTATAAATACCTTTATCAGTGCTCACTGGGTTTTTTGTGCATATGTGTGTATTTTAATTACTATCTGGTGTCACTTGCTTTCAGCCTGAGGAACTTTCTCTCATATTTCTTGCAAATCATGATTGCTAACATCAAAGTGTCTCAGGTTTTTTTGATCTGAGAATGTCTTTATTGCCCTTTCATTTTTAAAAGATAGTTTTACTGAGTATAATATTCTTGCTTGACAGGGTTTTTTCCTCCACTTTGAGGATGTCATGCCACTGCTTCCAACCTTCCATTGTTTCTGATGAGACACGATCTATTAATCTTATTGTGTCTACCTCGTACATAATGTCATTTTTCTTTTGTTAATTTCAAGATTTTCATTTTGTCTTAGTCTTTCAACATTTTTTTAAAGATTTTATTTATTTATTTGACAGAGAGAGTGAGAGAGCACAAGCAGGGGGAACAGTAGAGGGAGAGGGAGAAGCAGGCTCCCCACCAAGCAGGGAGCCCGAATCGGGGCTTGATCCCAGGACCCTGGGATCATGACCTGAGCCAAAGGCAGACGCTTAACCATCTGAGTCACCCAGGCCCCCCATCTTTCAACATTTTGACTATGATGTGTCTGTGTGTGGCCCTCCTTGAATTTATTCTTGGATTTCAATGAGCATCTTGCATGTGTAGGTTAATAGTTTTCATCAATTTGGGAAATTTTCAGTCAGTATTTCTTTAAATACTTTTCTGCTCATTTCTCTCTCTCCTCTCTTTCTGGTATTCCTGCTATGTATATGTTGGTATACTTAATGATGTCCCATATTTATCTGAATCCTTGTCCCTATTTTTCATTCTTCTTCCTTTCTGTTCAGATTGCCTAATCTTTATTAATCTATCTTCAATTTCACTAATTTTTTTACCATGTCAAATCTATTTATGAGCCCTTCTAGTAACTTTTTTTCATTTTATTTACTGTACTTTTCACTTCCAGAAATTTTATTTGGTTCTTTTTTTTATAATTTCTCTCACTTTATTGATTATTTAATGAGATATTGTTATCATACCTTATTTTCTTTAAGCAAGGTTTCCATTACTTATTTGAACATATTTATGATAGCTACTTTGAAGTCTTTGCCTACTAAGTTAGTATCTGGGTCCCCTTAAAGGCAGTTTCTATTGTACTTTTTTCTCTATATAGGTCATACTTTCTTGTTTCTTTTTGCATGTCTCAATTTTTTTTTTGAAATGGACAGTTTAGATAATATATTGAAACAATTCTAGATACAGATTCTCCCTCTTCCAAGGACATTATATCCTATTTAAAGGGTCTATCCAACAAGAAGATCTAACAATTGTAAATATCTATGCCCCTAACATGGGAGCAGCCAATTATATAAGGCAATTAATAACAAAAGCAAAGAAACACATCGACAACAATACAATAATAGTGGGGGACTTTAACAGCCCCCTCACTGAAATGGACAGATCGTCTAAGCAAAAGATCAACAAGGAAATAAAGACTTTAAATGACACACTGGACCAAATGGGCTTCACAGACATATTCAGAACATTCCATCCCAAAGCAACACAATACACATTCTTTTCTAGTGCCCATGGAACATTCTCCAGAATCGATCACATCCTAAGTCATAAATCAGGTCTCAACCGGTACCAAAAGATTGGGATCATTCCCTGCCTATTTTCAGACCACAATGCTTAGAAATTAGAACTCAATTACGAGAGGAAAGTCGGAAAGAACTCAAATACATGGAGGCTAAAGAGCATCCTACTAAGGAATGAATGGGTCAACTAGGAAATTAAAGAAGAATTAAAACTCATGGAAACCAATGAAAATTAAAACACAACTGTTCAAGGTCTTTGGGATGCAGCAAAGGCAGTCCTAAGAGGCAAGTATATAGCAATACAAGCCTTTC
>NC_138385.1:68500246-68518051 GCF_054177405.1 Leptonychotes weddellii
TGCTATCTTCTTTTTGTATTAACATATAATGTATTGGGGCACCTGGGTGGCTCAGTCGTTAAGCATCTGCCCTTGGCTCAGGTCATGATCCCAGGGTACTGGGATCGAGTCCCACATCGGGCTCCCTGCTCCGCGGGAGGCCTGCTTCTCCCTCTCCCACTCCCCCTGCTTGTGTTCCTTCTCTCGCTCTCTCTCTCTGTCAAATAAATAAAATCTTTTAAAAAAACATATAATGTATTATTTGTTTCAGAGGTACAGGTCTGTGATTCAACAGTCTTGCACAATTCACAGCGCTCACCATAGCACATACCCTCCCCAATGTCTGTGACCCAGCTACTCCATCCCTCCCACCCCCCACCACTCCAGCAACCCTTAGTTTGTTTCCTGAGATTAAGAATTCCTCCTATCAGTGAGGTCATATGATACATGTCTTTCTCTGATTGACTTAAGATTTTATTTATTTATTTGCGAGAAAGAGCAAGAGAGTGAGGGCGAGAGAGAGTGAGAGAGAGCGAGAGCTGGAGGAGCAGAGGGAGAGGGACTAGCAGACTCTGTGCTGAGTGTGGAGCCCGATGTGGGGCTCGATCCCAGGACCCTGAGCCCAATCAAGAGTCAGATGCTTAAACAACTGAGCTATCCAGGTGTCTCTCAATGAGGTTCTTAATATGCTCACAGATCTGGTTATTTCCCAGAGAAAACACCCTTCCAGATATCTCAGCTCTGTGCTATGGGGTTTGTCAGCAGATGTTGCATCCTTCACCTTCTCTCTGGTCTTGGCTATCCAGTATTCCCTTCACTCTTGCCCTTCCATACATGCCTCTTATCTCCCTTCCTCTATCTCTCCCTTTTCCCTCTTTTCTTTCCCACAATAGTTGCTGCAAGCTTAGTTTCAGCCAATACTTTTTTCTGTCTCCAGGTTGGAGAAGCCCTTTATTCCCTCAGAAATCCGTTGAGCTAACTACCCTTTATCATCTCTACTGGGGGTTGGTGCCACAACATTGATTTAATTAAAGGTATAATAAAATCAAGCTGCAGAAAACACTTAGAATGGTAATTCTCTAGCTTGTTACAAACCACTCTCTACTGCCTTGTAGATTGGAAACTGGGGGCATGGGGGATCAAGTATATGCTTTATTTCTTATTCATGATAGGACTGGGGGGTGCCCACTTCAATTAGTGTATGCCTTTCTGTGAGCAGAGTTATCCCAGCCAGCTCAGTGGGGGGTCTGGCATGATAAACTCGATTCTGAATATGTGGGGGAACCTGAGTTGAATGTCTATGAGTGGCATGCAGTGAGGTATTGGCATGTCAGATAGAAGTGTCTTTAGGAGATAGAGTCGGACCAGGTTCTTGTCTGCTCTATTTGGCCATCATCCATTAAAACCAACTAAAAAAAAACATTACTAAAACTCAGTAACCAAACTGACAGGACAACTATTTGTCAAAAAACAAGGCAACAAAAGGTAAGCGAAGTGAAAGGTAGGTTGGATAGTAAGGGGTAAGGGGAGGCAATTATTTTGACAACCCCTATCAGGACAAATCAAATTTGTTGCGGAAAGACAGCAAGTTCTCAAAGTTCTCATGGGGCTTGCTTAGGTCTAGTATATTCTTATATTCCTTACCTTGGGTCCCTGCAGTTCAAAACTAGAAAATGTCATGCCTCCCCTCCCCAAGACGGTGCTCTACCCCTTAACAAAAAGGACAAAGGAATCTAAATAAGTTCAAAGTTCCTTAAAGGGGACACCCCCATCATGAGTTAACTCTGGCATTTCTCTTTAGCATGGTACTCATCCTGGGTGGTACATAGGACAAACTGAGGAAAATTTAATGCTCTAACACCAGTCATTGTGCATTTTCTAAGATGAGGTTAAAGGGTTTTAGTCATGCGGAATCTCTGAAAAGATGGACTCTGCCCTTGTTAGATTCAAGGATGGGGGGAGTGAGGAAGTGGTTTGTGACCTCTATGCCCCTAGGCTGCCACACACCCACCCCTCTGACTTTGGGGTAAAGCAGGGGAAGGAAAAGAGAAAGTAAGAAATGCTGGTTTCCTCTGCTGACACCAAATCTCTCTTCCTACTTTCTATCACATCCTCCCCCCATCAGTCACCTTCACAGGAAGAATTTGTGCTAATGGCCTTGTAGAATTTGGAAGGCAAATGCCTCCTTCTATCCAACTAGGCCTAACATAGTGCAAGCAGCCTAATGTACTTAGTTTAAGAGACAGTTGACTTGTGTTTGAATTTTGGCTCCATCATTTTCTTTACTATGTGATCTAGGGAAAATTGCTTAGCTTCCTTGTGTCTCATTGTCATTATCTGTAAAATAATATGGTAATACTAATGCCTACCTCATTGAGGGTACTGAAAGAATTAAATAACTTAATAAATTTGATACCCTAAGAAACATGTTTTGTAATTAATAAGTTCTATATGAGAGTTTGTTACCAGTATTCATGGAAAGAGCACTAAAACAAGTCCAACTGATCTTTACCATTTATAAGTCACTTCATCTTCCTGTCCTCAGCATTATTACTATAGAATGGGGGGAAAACCTCATTTCACATTATTACTTTGGGGACTAAATTAAATGACATAAATCAAACATCAGGTACCTAAGAGGCATTCAATACCTGGGGAATTTTTTTTATTCCCCCATCTTTTACTTACAAAGAACCTATGCTTCAAGCCCTGGCAAATCCCATGCCCTTAAGCTTCAAGATCTCTTCCCTAACTTGCTTTCACTAAGAAGTCTAAAATCAAGTGATCTCTGCCAACTCTATTCCATTTCCATTATTTATTTAGATAATGGTATTATTACTGCCATTTATTATGCATCCACTTATTGAAATGGTACTGTAGTGGTTGCTGAATGGGGTTATGCCACCTTCTCTGAGAAACTTTCTCAACACTCTCCCCCTGCACATCCCACCCCCCAGTTAGTTCTTTTCTCTGTGCTCCCTCAGAGCTCTATGCATGCTTTTACCTCTATTATAGTTTGTTGAATGAGTGAGTGATGAAAGAAAGACAGAAAGACAAAAAGAAGCTTATCTCAGGTTCCAGAATATGCAGACATCACCCTGCCACTAATGACTAATGGAATTGATGATCAAGCCACACTACCTTGCCTAATTTCATCCATAAACATGATTCATGTCTGTTTCTGTTTGATTTTCAAGGTGAAATTGTGGATTAAGTTGGAAGCCGATTCTTATTAAATAGATATATATGATACCTATTCCTTGCCAAGCACTATGCTACTAGGCACACTGGAACTATAAAGATAAATAAGACATGGTTGTTCCCTTCAATTAGCTCAGAATCAAGCTGGGGAGCTGAGAAACATGTGAAGAGAAGCCTAAGGACACCAGTCAGTGGAATATTGTGGGTAAGAGTATGGTCTTGGGGATTAGATGGCTTGGATTGGAACCCTGTCTCCTTCACTTACTACCCATGAACAAATTACTTAGCCTTGTTGAGCCTCAATTTTCTCATCTGTACAATGCGGCTGTTAATAAAAGTACTTAACTCTGGGCTTCTTGGGAGGATTAAATGAAATCATGCATTAGCTGATACCTAGGTACACATTAGGCATTCAGTGTTAGTCACTAGTGGTGATGTCAAGGGTTTGATGTAGACACTGAGAATTCCAGAGTTGAGAGGCAAAGAGATCGGCATGAGGTGGAGATCAAGTCAGTGGGGCTCCATTATGCAACGCAGATTTACACTTAGGCCTTGATTAAGAGAGGGAGTAAAGAAATGGGAAAAGACATTCCAAGTAAGGGACATAGTGTGTGCAAAGGTGTGCTGGGGCCAGGTACATTTGAAGACCAGTGAATATACCAGTCTGAAGGAGGCAGTTTATGTAAGAGAGAATTGGACAATAAAGGAAGGGGAAGAAAACTTTAGGGAAAAAAAAAGTATGTTCAGACCAAGCTCAAATTCTGGATCCACCACTTCTAGCAGTTAAGATTTTAGGCAAGTTACTCTTTGTATTCCAGTTTCTTCATCTTTAAAATTAACTTTCCCCAGCTTTTTCCAATCTTGCTCCAGTCTCAATTCGGTCTTTCTAGAAAGCATTATTTGAAGGATTTTATGTGAAATAACCCATTTAATACTCACAATGACCTTATCATGCTATTATTATTCTCTTTTTGTAGGTGAAGAAACTGAACAGAGAGGTTACATAACTTAATGAATGTCACACAGTAAGTGGTAGAGACATAATTTGAACATAAGCAGTTGTTTTGTTGTTGTTGTTGTTTTTTTTTAAATTTGGAAGCCAAGGGAAAACAAGCAAGATGTCAATGTAATGAAAGAAAAAAACTTACAAATCACAGCTGTCTGACCTTAAGTTTAGGCCTAGTTTGTCTTGGTTAATAAAACTAATTACCTGTCCCTTAGCTAAATGAATAACAATAATAGTACCCTTTATTTAGCATCAAAGTCCTATGGGCTAGGTGCTGCATTTAGTCCTCTATGAACATATTTTCTTGTCACAGAAACCCTATGAGGTAGGTACTGTTATTCTTCCCATTTTACAGAGACACAGAGTTAATTCATTTGTGCAAGGCTAAGATGCAAGAACTGAGATTTGAATTGAAGCAGGCTGGTTCCAGATACTGCTAACTTAGTCATGAGACAAGATAGTTAAAAACAGAGGGGTTGGGCTTTAGGGGTACCTTTTTTAGGGGTACCTTTGAAAAAACAAAACAAAACCAATATGAATGATGACAAAGCTGGTTTCTTGTTCAGTATGATTGTTCTGGTTTCATAGTTAATTTCACTTCCCAGATTACATATGTGACATTCCTATGTCCATATGCCAGGGGGCCTTTTAATATGTGTCTCCCATATCAAAACAGGCTTATAGGAGACTAGCATGTAGAAGGGGGTCATTTCTACATGAGATTGGAACCTACAAAGAATCAATTCATAGTGCCAATCCAGATCCCTGTCTGGCACCTCTTTCATACCCACACATTAGGGCCACTGTAAATTGGAGTGGTAGGTTGAAGGTTTGGAAAGGTGTATATTGTGGTGTTCGGTTCTTACTCTAGTGTAACTGCCTGTCATGTCAACTCTATAAAGACAGCCTGCCATTGGGCGCCTGGGTGGTTCAGTTGGTTAAGCGACTGCCTTCGGCTCAGGTCATGATCCTGGAGTCCCGGGATCGAGTCCCGCATCGGGCTCCCTTCTCGGCAGGGAGTCTGCTTCTCCCTCTCCCACTCCCCGTTTGTGTTCCCTCTCTCGCTGTGTCTTTCTCTGTCAAATAAATAAATAAAATCTTTAAAAAAAAAAAAAAGACAGCCTGCCAATGTTCAGTTGATGTCTTATCTTTATAAGAATAAAGGAAATTCTTTAAAAGAATAAAGGAAAAGATAACCACTGCCTTTCCTCTTATTGTTAGAATAATTAGGAAGAATAGTTTGGGGTGGTTTGAGGTTCAAATTCATCCAAGAACCTCAAAGTCTGGCTGTTTGCATTCCATAGTTATTATTCTGTCATATTCTCTTTAAGAAGCTTGAAAAGACACACAACCCATGGAAGACCAGATAAATAAAATCTTGTTTGTTAACTAGTAACCTCAGGAAAGCTGATAAATTTCTTTTGGTCCACTTTGTATTTGATCTCTGATGTTTGAACCACACTCAGGGCCATTTGACACTGATTAGATAAATCATACAGGCCCCTTTCTCGGTGATGTGAGTTATGAGACTTGCTACAAAGTTGTGAATTGGTTATATCATTTGTTTCTAGCAAATGATTTTAGTTATAAAGTCTGCTATCATTTGGATCCCTTGAGTAGAAGCTATAGTTCTTTTAACTATATTAAGAAATACATTTCTGTTCTATTTTGCTAATACGCTAATTTGCCCATATGTGAAAAAAAAAACCAGTATTCTTATTCATTTGAGAACACTGAGAGATTATATCTGTAAAAAATCATTATGGCTTCATTTCTCACTTCCCAGGACTTCCAGTATTTCCGAGAAAAGGGGAGAAAAAGGATGGGGGAGCACTGGTCCAAGTAGAATCAAAAAGGAATCTTTAGAAGCATTTCCATAAATGGGGCCTAGTCAATGCATTTTGGCAGCCACTGAGTCTCTCCTGGAGACAAGAGGAAACATAATCCCTTGCCTCAAGGAGTTTACAATCTATAGTAGTTGGGAAGAACAGGGTAATCTCCCGATGAGAACAACTTTCAAGTTAATGTTAGATAATTCTGGGAAGAAGAGAATATAAACTGAGAATTCCTTCATACTCAACTTGAGAGACTCTCTGAGAGTATATGTATTCCCCTTTAATAGAATATAAATTCAAGGAAATTTCCCAAAACTGGTAAATCTGCAAACAACTTCTCACACAAGTTGTTTCAGATAGCTTCCCACTAATGCTCCAGTGATCTTCGTTTTTCGATGGTCTTTCAAATTTTCTTATTACATGATATAGACAGCTTTGGTTAGGTGCCTGGAATAATCTACTTTTTCAACAAATATTTGTTGAGTACCAACTATTTCAGGAGCTGCTCTAGGCATTGAGGATATAGCAGTGAAAAAAAAAACAGATCAAAATCTCTGCTTTTGTAAGGCTTATATTCCACTGGTACTGTATTAATAATCCTCACCATCACTGTATAGCAGCATTTTGTGCAAGAATGCACACCACATATATTTGCTCAAAGAGGAGACATTTGAGCAGAGACCTGAATGATGTGAGAGAGTAAGTTGGAGGAAGAGTTTTCCAGGCAGAATAGCAGCAAGTACCAAAGCTCTTGTACATGAGTATTCAAGGAGCAGATTAATGGAATAGTAAGGAGGTCAGTATGGCTGAAGTGCAAGGGAGCAAGGAGATTGGATTCAAATTTCTTTAGAGCACCCACTGCATGTCTTTCACTTTGCTAAGTGTCGGGGATACAATGGAAAGCAAAGCAAATATAGTTTCTGCCCCCTGGAGCTTATAGTCTAATGAAGGAAATAGACATTAATTAAATAACCACACACGCAAATCTGAAGGTCCAACTTTGAAAAGTTCTGGGAAGGAAAATTTTCACATGCTGTGAGAGAGTAATATGAAGGCCTAATTTAGACTGGTAGATCAAGTAAGGCTTCTCAGGGAAATTGCTATTAGTAGATATCTGAAGAATGAATAGGAGTTAAGTAGGTGAAGAGTGAAGAAAAGGAAAAGCACTTCAGACTGAGGGAACAGAGTGTCCAAATCCCCGCGACAGTAGAGACTTGGGAAGGAAAAAAGGCTGAAAGAAGGCTAGTATGGCTAAGTGTAGAAAGTAGGGGGTGCACGCTTTGAGGTGTGACTGGAGATATAGCGGGGAACAAACTGTAAAAGGCCATGTTAAGAAGTTCTGTTTTCTAAAAGCAGTGAGAAACAACCGAGGAGTTTAAAATGTGTGTAGCACAATCAGATGGGTTTTCTATAAAGGTCACTGACTACAGTGTGGAGTGGATTGATTGAGGGTGGCAAATACGGATTCAGGAGGATATTGAGGTAGTCCAGGTGAGAGATGTTGATGGCTTGGACTATGGAAGTAGCAGGGGAAGCTAGTATGGCAAGAGAGAAGTGGGTGAATTCTGGATATGTTTGTGGGGTGGAGCTTATAGGATTTGCTGATGACTTATATGTGGGAATGAAGAGGTAGGATGTGTCAAGGAAAATTTGCCAGGGTTTTACCTGGTGCAGATGGGTGCATGTGGTGTCATTTACGAGATTAAGAGTACAGTAAAAGGACAGACCATAATTTGGAGGGGATGGTTATGATTTCCATACACACATATGTAGAGTGGTGCATTGTTCTGTGTTCAAGTTGGTTGATTGTACTAACATAAGAGTTCATATGAATTCTGTATACTTCTTTTTTTTTATTTATTTGATGGAGAGAGACACAGCGAGAGAGGGAACACAAGCAGGGGGAGTGGGAGAGGGAGAAGCAGGCTTCCCACTGAGCAGAGAGCCCGATGCAGGGCTCGATCCCAGGACCCTGGGATCATGACCTGAGCCAAAGGCAGACGCTTAACGACTGAGCCACCCAGGCGCCCCAACTTCTATTACTTATTGTAATAGACCCTCACGCATCCCTATAATCTGGTTCAATCCAACATTTTCCATCCAAGCTATTCACTTCAGCAATAACCGTTAAATATACCCTAGGCAATTCCAGCTTTAATGCGCCAGATCCTACTGTTTCACTGCTTAGGATGCTTTCTTGACTCATCTGTAAAACCAGTCTCAGAATCTTTAATACAGAGGGCACTTTCCATCTAAATTCTAATAACATTTATTGTCTGCAACACTTAACTGACATTTATTAATCACAAACAGGCCATTGCAAAGTTCATTTGTATGTCAGTTGTCTGGATTACAGAATTAGTTTTCCTATAGAAAATCTTTTATAAACAAAATCAGTATCTTGAAGAGATTATTTGTACTCCCATGTTCATAGCAGCATTATTCACAATAGCCAATGTATGAAAATAAACTAAATGTTAGTTAGAGGGTGAACGGATGAAGAAAATGTGATATATATAGGAATATTATTCCGCCATGAGGAAGAAGAAAATCCTGCCATTTGTTACAGTATGGATGGATCTTGGGGATATTATGCATCAGTCAGAGAAAGAAAGACAAACTATGTATGGTGTTACCCATATATGGAATCTAAAAAAATGATTGAACTCATAAAAACAGTAGAATGGTGGTTGCCAGGGGTAGGGAGTGGAGAGTTCGTGGAAAATAGGTAGAGGTTGGTAACAGGGTACAAACTTCAGTTATAAGGTGAATGAAGTCTAAGGATCTAATGTGCAACATGGTGACTATAGTTGATAACACTGTATTATATAATTGAAATTCACTAAGAGAGTAAAATTTAAATGTTCTCATTAAAAATGACTATGGACTCTGAGAAACAAACTGAGGGTTCTAGAGGGGAGGAGGGTGGGGGAGTGGGTATTAAAGAGGGCACGTACTGAATGGAGCACTGGGTGTTATACGCAAACAATGAATCATGGAACACTACATCAAAAATTAATGATGTGAAGTATGGTGACTAACATAACATAAAAAAAAAGAAGTGGAGAGAAAAAAAAAATATTGTGAGTTCCTCAAAGCATCATTGGACCCTGAGAGGCAGCTGGGATCCCAAAACCCTAGTCCATATTTAAGTCTGAATAGAGTCTCAGAAGATACTCGGAAGGACTCCCAAGATTTGGTGCTAACAAAAGACTATTTTTGCAACCAATATTAGGAAATCTCTGTACTTTCCACTCAAATTTGACATAAACCTAAAATTTATCTTAAAAATAAAGCCTATATATTTTTAAAATGAGATAATAAGTGCTCTGTAAAACCCATATGGTAAAGAAAAGAAAAATCAAGAGGGAGATTAGAACTCTGCCAAGTTTAAGAAACTAAAAAAGACAAAAAAGAAACATTTCCCCATTATAATGAGCATAACAATAAAAGAGGGAGATCATAGAGGAACAGTAGGCCAAACTGACACATCAGAATCATGTTTATCAATGACAGAATAGAACCACTTACTAACTTTTGAATAAAAATAGACCATGCAGAAATATACAAAATAAGAAACGACATGTGGAAAAATGAAAAAAATATCACTGGTAACCTCTATTAAAACTAGATTTAAAAATCATAAAAAATTAAATAAATAAAAGTAGGTAAATATGTGAGGTGATAGATGTGCTAATTAACTAGATGGGGGACTCCTTTTACAATGTAAGTGTATGTGAAATCATCATGTTGTATACTTTAAATATCTTACAATTTTGTCTATACTTCAATAAAGTTGGGTGCAAAAGACTTAAAGTACTGAAATTAAAAGCCCATTATGAGAAAGAATAGGCTAAAATATTTTGTGAATTACATAGTAACAAATATATCTGTGTAAAAAGAAAGAAAGAAAGGAAATCTTTTATAAATGGTTGTTAGGTTCCAAGGCTAGTTCATCAAACCAATTTAGTTTATAATGTAGCTGAAGTTGGAGACATTTCTGATACAAAAGAAAAGAAAATGATATTCTTAAATGAGTTGAGAAAACAATAAAATTGAGTAAGAAATTATTTTATGTATTTGGAATGCTATTGCTTGAGAAAATCAGGTTTAATTAGAGGAGGATGAAGAGGTAGATTGAGAGTTTTGTGGAAATTTTAAAGAGGGCTTCTGAAAAGTTTCAAGGGCATTAGAGCCTGATGATGCTAATTCTTTATTATGTTTAATTTAATTTCAAAACTTATTTAAAAGTTATCTTGGTGCAGGTGTGTTTTAACATTACACTTCTGTATAGCTATGATTAGGGTTGCTTTATCTTTCAGTGTGAATTTTTTCTTGGCTCACAAAGGTAGCAAATGCATGCAGCTTTTTTAATTCAGAAAGTTATAATTTTTTTAACCTAGAAAGTATAATTATTGGCATTCTGTCTCAAATTCATTCTATCTGTCCATGGGCCTTCTCTATGTTTATCTCTTTCTGACTACTATTGCACAGTATCAGGTACTCTTGGTTTTATAGTCCCATAGCAAAACGCCTCTTAGGAGTAAGTAACTAACCAAAGTCAGAATTCAAGTCCCCGCTTTCTGGCCTGTCTTCACACTCAACTGGCTTCTCTTATGTGGTATGACCTTCAGCTAATAGATTGGGACATTCAGGACCATTCCTTTGAGGCTAGAAGAAGCTGAGGGACCTATTCCATAAGGTGGAGTCAGCATTCCTTTATTAATGCATACTGATCCCCAAAAGTCAGCATTAGAAAGATGAAGGATGGGAAATTAGGAGCTCAAGCAGAAAGGGAAGAATATTGGGAATGATTCCTGATGTTGATATAGAGATGCCCATAAGAAAAAATAAATCAGCTGTTCAGGAATCAGACACAATTTGTACAAGTGAAATTACAGACACTATTCACATGTGGATCCTGCTTTTACAACCACTTAAAATTCTTGTTTACTGATATCTTCAGTTTAGCTACTAGGTTCTGTGAGAGTAGAGACTTTGTTTTGTTCACTGCTATATCGCCAGAACTATAACAGGACAGGGCATGGAGAAGGAACCCAATAAATGTGTTTTGAATAAATCAATGAATGAATATTAATTTTAATTTTAAACCAGAGCTTTTCCTTACAACTCCTCTAGTAACTCAATAAATATGGCCATTTCTGTACAATTCTAAATATTGTAAGTTCCTCAGATGCTGTCTACAGAGTCACCTAGAACAAAGACGCTTCCCTATGTACCCAACCCCTGAAGTAACTATACCTGAACTGGTCATGTTTTAAAGCTTTCATCATTAATTTCAGAACCCACATTTTTTCCAACAGTCCTCATCGCTCAGTCACCTCCTTACTAGTCTTTCTAGATGTCACTGAGGCAAGGTTCCTTCTTTCCACAGACCTTAGTCTTCACACGTAGGTATTTGCCTGAACCAGAATACATTTACATTTTAATTTCATTTTTGTAATTCTAGTACAATATAAAAGGAAGACTATTTTCAAACCACAGTTGATTGAATAAGAAGTACAGCAATTTTTGCTGTCAAGAGTCCATTTTCTGGGGCGCCTGGGTGGCTCACTCATTAAGTGTCTGCCTTCAGCTCGGGTCATGATCCCAGGGTTCTGGGATCGGGCATCAGGCTCCCTGCTCGGCGGGAAACCTGCTTCTCCCTCTCCCACTCCCCCTGCTTGTGTTCCCTCTCTCGCTGTGTCTCTCTCTGTCAAATAAATAAATAAATACATCTTTAAAAAAGAGTCCATTTTCTTCCACTATCAACTTATACATAGTCCAACACCCACACCATCAAGGTATGAAATGGGAACTTACCAATGTAATGTACCTTTTGTACATTTCTTTGGCTGTTTCTTTTAACAGGAAGGATTTAGCAAAGCTATTCTCAAAACCACAAATTTCAGATGATTTGTCTTAAAACTGTTAAAGCACTGTTTTCTCTTATTCTGCTATTTCATAATAACCTCAGTCTTACTTTAAATGTTGAACTTGGATTTGATTTAGTTTACTTCTAATTTGGAAGTGAGCAATAAATAGCATTTGCATGTTATTAAAGCAGACTATAATCAAGTTGTGAATATCTGTTTATGTTATATTTCTATACACTGAAGAGAAGTCTGTCACCAAAGTTGCTGGTTGACTGAATCTAAATAAGTTGATGCACATTTAATCAACAGATTGGATAGAAATGGATTGTCACTTGCTAATTGAATGGAATAACAGGGGAGGAAAAATTTTAAATTCACCTTTCTTTTGACAAAGGGGTAAATCTAAAGAAAGCTTTTTCTCTTTTTTTATAAGGCTGAAATAGCAATTTCTGACTCTTACTGCTTCTGTGGCAAGTGACATGAAAATGCAGTTTTGTGTCTAATTACTCTTCATCGTTTTGCTGCCATAAAGCTTCTGTGTGCCAACAAAAATGTCTTCTTACCAGGAGAAGAAGGGGCTCTTGTCTGATAGAGAATATCAGTTAGGCAGCTATCATTTTGATCTGCTTATTTGGGAAGTTGAAAATTACCTGCAGTACCTGTATATCTCTTGCCAAACAAAGAAAGTAAAAAGAAGGCAAAGACTGAGAGGGACAAAAATCCTGTTAAGATGCTTAAAGTTGTGTACCAGATTTTTCTCCTAATAGCAGGGTTTTAACTGTTGCTAGAAATGTATAGCTCTCTGCTCACGACCCCAAACCTTCCAGCCTTTTTAGCCACATGACATGTTTTTTCTATATTCCTGAATTTATTTTCCTTCTTTATTCCATTCTATTCCAAATCTCCAAATAATTGGGGGTGACTTTTATTCAACTTCGAACAATTGCCTGGACTCATGAGTCAGCAGATATTTTACCAATACAGCATTAATTAGGTAAAAAAACATGCAGTCCTCATTGGTGCAGACTCTGACCAACACTATACCCAAATGCCCCAGGAATGATCCTACTTTAAAATTCTTTAAATGTTTATTTTTTTCTCATTATAAAGACAATTACTGATCACTGTGAAAGAAAAAAGGTTGGTAAATAAAAATAAAAACCAAAAAGCACAAAGATTTTATGAAGTTTTGGCTTAACACATTTTCCTACTTTCGGTCTTTCATGGGTGTAAGAACTTATTTCAGTTACTGCTGCAAAATTTAGTTGTTTAAAACCACGATGTTTTATGATTTTTCATGATTATGTGTGTTGACTGGCAGTTCTGCTTCATGTACTATCAGATGAGGTGCTGGGATGGCTGGAAGGTCTAAAATAGTCTCATCCACATGGTGGTTGATTGGTGCTAGCTGTTGGCTAGGAGTTTTTGGACTTTTGGCTGAAGGCTTGGTTTTCCTTCAAGCAGGCCTCTTCACATGGCTATTTGGGTTTCCACACAGCAAGGCAGCTAGGTTCAGCAAGGAGTGTACTAAGTGGTGAAAACAGAAATTTTAGATCCCTAAGACTCAAAATTACAAAGCATCATTTCTGCCACATGCTATTGGTAAAAATGAGTCACAGGGCCAGCCCAGAGTCAATGTGGGAGGAGACCTTACAATGGTGTGAACACTGGGAAGTATGGTTCTGTTGGAGATTAACTGCCACAGAGCCCTTCCCATCCCTTCATCCCAGTATCCTTTGCACCTTTGCAGCCATAACTGGGCAGATTTGGGGGAATGGGGATGGTGGTGGTGGTGGTATGTGTGTGTGTATATACACACATATATGTATATATATATGGGAGTCAGGTTAAGGTGATTGATTGGATATGCAGCTGAGCGACCCAATATTGCTGACTCCTAATTTACGTTTTTGACCCTATTTCTAAGTAACTGACCATTGAGAAGATTGATGAAAATCATGGTTTCAGCTTAAACATTACTTCCTCAAAGAATTCTTTTTTTTTTTTTTTTAAGATTTTATTTATTTGTCAGAGAGAGAGAGAGAGTGCACAAGCAGGGGGAGTGGCAGGCAGAGGGAGAAGCAGGCTGCCTGCTGAGCAAAGAGCCTGATGTGGGACTGGATCCCAGGATACTGGGATCATGACCTGAGGTGAAGGCAGACATTTAACTCACTGAGCCACCCAGGCATCCCATCCTCAAAGAATTCTTAAGGAATTTCCCCCAATTATTATTTCCTTTATGTCATCATTGTTTTAATAATTTCCAATTTATATTTCTTTTATATACATTCATGTGGTTATTTGTTTTATGGGGTTTTTTTTTGTTGTTGTTAACAATCTCATGTATCACATAAAAGTAGGGACTTAATCTTTCTTGTTCAGACCAGCACCTAGCACAGGGTCTGACAGAGTAGATACTTGCTGAATTTTTGTTGACTGAATGGGTGGCTGAAAAGGAACCTGAATGTCTGTCCTCATCACTCATTCACTCACACACATGCAACCAAAGTAATCTAGTCCTGGCTTATAAATAAGAAGTTCTTAATAAATATTATTCCCAAAACTGTGGGAGATAAGAAAGTGATATAGATAAATTTCAATCAAACTAAATCTTTTTGTGATATTTGTTTACTATAAGAAAATGCCACTTCCCCATTCTATCTTGGAAATTTCAGCTTTATCCCCAAACTTTGTACCTCTATTTCCAATGGCTGTAAATCACTACCTGGATGTCTCATGTTTACATTAAATATAACCAGTCCTATTTCAGCATCTTTGTTTCAATTCAATTAGCTTTCCATTCTCTGCCATTGATAAGAACATCCCCAATTATCTTTTCTGTTTTGTTCATCTTACCCAGCCAAGGCCTATTGTCTCTTCCATTTTATATTCCTGTGGTTGCTACCATAGGTTGGGTCTCTTATTTTATATAGGGACAAGGTTGACAGCCTCATCAATTCATCCTTTAAATTCAACAAACATTCATTTAGCACACACTATGTGTCAGGCACTGAAGATACAAAAATATTTATGACCCAGTTTCTGTCTTTGAGGAATTCATAATCCCTTTGGGGCATATAATGATTGCTATTGGAATCTATTAGTGCTAATAGAGGTACTGTGTTGAAATAGAGGGGAGGGCAACAAACGGGGATTGGGAAATATGAAAGAGATAAGAGTGAAGAGATTGCAGAGCAGTGAGTCAGGAATGGTAGAACAAAAGAAATTATATTTGATTGTATGGTGACTAACAAAACATAATAAAATAAAATTTAAAAAAAGAAATTACATTTGAACTGAGTCTTGAAGGAAGAGAAGTTCAACCAGTGACCAAGGAGAAGAAATGTATGAAAAAGTGGGAAAATACATATAAAGGCATGAAGGTATGAGAAAGCAAGGCATTCAATATGGATGGAACACAAAGTATGCAGGAAGGAGAGAGGGAAGATGAGGCTGAAAGTCTAAATAAGGGCCATAATTCTAAAGACCCATGTACAACATACTATGTAGTTCTGTATTTGAATTAAAGGATTTTAAGCAGAGCAACAACATGGTTAGATTTACATTTTAGATAAGTCATTCTTACAGCCAGTGTGGAGAATAGACTTGAGATGGTAAGAGTGGGGAAAAGAGATTAATCCAGACAAGCAATGATGAGGATCTGAAGTAAAGTAGTGGTATGGAAGCTGAGAATAAGAAAACACAGTGGAAGAGGGACAAGGAGAAGACCGGAAACAAAGAGACTAGGTAATATGAGGTTTGAAATAGGATTTGTCAATTTGGTGGCTTTAGTAAAAGTGTTATCATGCAGTGGTAGAGTTAAAATCAGATTTCAGTGTGGGAACTGAGAAAGTAGAGACAGGATAGAAAAATATTTACAGACATGTGGAATAAAGGGTATGAACTAGGATGATGTTTATAGGGGGAAAAAAAAACTTGGGTGAAATTGACCCTTTTGTTGGCTCAATATTATTTTTAGTAGATAAAGCTTTAGGGTATATATTCCCTGAGAAGAAAAAGTCCATGGAAGTAGAGAGGTTGACTTTGTAAAAAAAAGACAGGGGATAGTTGCTGGAGAAAGACCCCAAGGAAGTGGGAGGAGATAGTTGAAATGGACCCCTCTCAGGGTAGTGGTACAGATACCACTCACTCTCAACTATAGTAGTTATAAGGTAATTTTGGAATCACATAACCCTAGGTTCAAATCCCAAATCTGCCACTTGCTACCTGGGTGAACTTGACAAGCACTTAACCACTCCAAACCTCAATTTTCTGTTATAAATTGAGAATAACTGAATCTTTCTCACAGTGTAGTTGTAAGGATTACATGAGACAGTAAGTGCTCAAAATGGTAGCTATTATTACTAGGGAGGATAGGATAGGGGCAAGCTAGATATAAATTTGGCAGTAGAGAGTAAGAATGGAAGGTATTCCTACATAAGTCCTTTACCTTTCTGTCAATAAAGGCCAGTTGCTGAAAGCAAGCAATGGGGGGGTGGGTAAAGGACTGAAGAAAACTGTTAAAAAGCTTGGAACCTGCTGAGAGGAAAGAGAGAGGGAATTGCTGAGGAATAAGATTGCTGAGCATCATCAAGTGCTCTGACTTGTCTCCTGTCCTTCAGTCTCGTGCCCTCAAATCCATCTTGCACAATGGCACTTGATTAATATTCTCAAAAGGATACATTAATCATGTCACTCCTATATATGTCTGCTGAATAAAGTCCATGCTTCTCTGTGTGGCATTTCAGGCCATCTGCATTCAGATGTTTTCTTTCTATGCCAGCTTCTGAAAATCTACAAACCAGCTGAACTCTTTACTGTTTCCCATCTATGTATTGTCTTCTCAGTTCTGTACTTTTGTTTATGCTGTTCATTACACCCCAACCTCAGGTTCATTCCAGAAGTTTATAAAGTACAGGCTTCAGAGTCCTGAGGAACTGAGGTTTAATTCAGATTCTACCACTGACCAACCATATGTCCTTAGGGAAGGGATGTTGCTATTCTATGCCTCAGTTTCCTTGTATAAAATAGGTATAACAGTGGGCGCCTGGGTGGCTCAGTTGGTTAAGCCACTGCCTTCGGCTCAGGTCATGATCCTGGAGTCCCTGGATTGAGTCCCGCATCGGGCTCCCTGCTCGGCAGGGAGCCTGCTTCTCCCTCTGACCCTCCCCCCTCTCATGTGCTCTCTGTCTCTCTTATTCTCTCTGTCTCAGATAAATAAATAAAATCTTAAAAAAAATAGGTATAACAGTAATACAAGTTGTGTAGGACTATGGACAGGCACCCTGCACATTATAGAAACAGTAAATTATAGCTAGCATTCAAGTACAGAATATTTACAGAACATCTGTCATATATTAGGCACTGTGTTAGGCTTCATGGATACAGATATGAAAAATACACTTGAAAACCCACAGGTCTAATGAAGGAACAAATGCTTAATTTAGTATAAGGGTGCCAAGAATGGCCTCAGAGAGGAGTTGGTATTGGAAATGAATCTTGAAGAATTTGTAGATATTGTCAGGTAGTCAAGATATGTAAGTGGGATGCTCTAACTTCTTGAAGAGCTTCTGAAAAGATGATGAAGCAATCAAAAGCTGGCTCATTTGCTGAGTAACACAAACAGCTCATGAATTGGTTGGAATTGCTATTGTAATCAACAGAAGCTTAATCTAAAACAGACAATATGTTTATTAAAAGAGTGCGGGGTGGGCGCCTGGGTGGCTCAGTTGGTTAAGCGACTGCCTTCGGCTCAGGTCATGATCCTGGAGTCCCGGGATCGAGTCCCGCATCGGGCTCCCTGCTTGGCAGGGAGTCTGCTTCTCCCTCTGACCCTCCTCCCTCTCATGCTCTCTGTCTCTCATTCTCTCTCTCTCTCAAATAAATAAATAAAATCTTTAAAAAAAAA
>NC_138385.1:68518551-68530896 GCF_054177405.1 Leptonychotes weddellii
GAGGATGGGTTAGCCTGGTGGTGGGTATTGAGGAGGTCACATTCTGCATGGAGCACTGGGTGTTATGCACAAAGAATGAATCATGGAACACTTCATCTAAAACTAATGATGTAATGTATGGGGATTAACATAAGAATAAAAATAAGTTAATTAATTAATTAAAAAAAAGAACATTAAACAATCTTGCTGGGATTTTGATAGGGCTACATTAAACCTACATAAACCTTTGGGGATAGTTGTCATCTTTACTATGTTGAATCTTCCAATCCATGGACACCGTATGCATTTTCATTTATTTAAATCTTTTTTAAATTCTTTCATTAGCATTCTGTAATTTCAACATACAAATTTCATACATGTTACATTAGATATACACCTAAGTGTTCAATTTTCATTTTTTGAGTGATTTTATAAATAGCATTGTATTTTAAATTTTGGTTTCCATATGCTCCTTGCTAGTATATAGAAATACAATTGACTTTTGTATTTGGTAACATATCTCGTGACTTCACTGAACTCACTCATTAGTTTCATGAGTTTTTTACAGCTTTCTTGGGATTTTATATATAGACAATCATGTCCTCTGCAAATAGAAACAGTTTTATTTCTTGTTTACCTGTGCGCCTTTTATTTCCTTATTGAACTGGCTAGAACTTCCAGTACTGTGTTGAATAGTCATGGTGAGAATGGATATCCTTGTTTGTTTTAGATCTTAGGAGAACATTCAGTCTTTATCTGTTAAGTATGATGTTACAAGTTGTAGGGTTTTTTGTATATGTTCTTTACCAACTTGAGAATGTCTCCTTCTAAGTTTACTGAGAGTTGTTACCACTAATGAATGTTGAATTTTGTCAAATGCATTTCAGCATCAATTGATACAATTATGTTTTTTTGTTGTTCTGTAAGCCACTTAATGTGGTGGATGACATTGATTGATTTTCGAATATTAAAGCAATCTTGCATCGCTGAAATAAACACCACTTGTCTTTCTGTTAGTGATTTCTAGTTTGATTCTATTACAATCATAGAACACATTTTGTATAATTTCACTTCTTTTAAATCTGTTGAGGTTTGCTGTATAGCCCAGGCTATGGGCTCTCTTGGTATATGTTCTTTGAGCACTTGAAAAGAATGTGTATGCTGATGTTTTGGGGTGAAGTGCTCTATAAACATCAATTAGATCCTGTTGGTTGATGGTGTTTTCAGTTCTTCTATATCTTTGCTGATGTTCTGACAAGTTGTTCTTTTGATTGCTAAGATAGGAGTGTTGAAGTCTTCAACTTTAATTCTGGATTTGTCTATTTCTCCTTTCAGTTCTATCAATTTTTGCTTTACATATTTTGTAGCTCTATTGGTTTGTTAATGCACTTTTAGGATTCTCATGTCTTCTTGGTAGATTGACCCTTTTATCATTATGTAATATTCCTTTGTCTCTGGTGATTTTCTTTGCTCTGAAATTTACTTTATCTAAAATTAATTTAGCCACTCCTGCTTTTTATTAATGTTTGCATAGTATATCTTTTTCCATACTTTTATTTTCATCTTATATATATCATTATATTTTAAATAAGTTTCTTATAGACAGCATTAAGTTTGGTCATTTTTTAAAAAATTTTTTCTGCCTATCTGTCTTTGAATTGATGTATTTAGACAATTTGCATTTAATGTAATTATTGATGTGTTAAGATTTAAGCCTATGATTTTATTTTTAACAAATCTGCTTTTCTGTTGTTCTGAGGGGTTTTGTTTGTTTGTTCATTTGTTTGTTTTTTGGTTTTCCATTTTTCCCTTTGCCTCCCTGTAGGTTACTTGAACATTTTTAGTTTAGTTTATTTTTTATTTTTTTCTCCCCCCACCTCAACCCCCTAGTTTAGTTTTTAATTGATCTTTTTGTATAGCATTTTAGTGATTGATCTTAATAATCCATTATACATGCATAACTTACCACATTTTACTGGTGTCGACATTTTTCAAGTTCAAGTGTAGAAGCTTTACTTCCTTTTATGTTCTTTTGTTCTCCTCTGTTTACAATATAATTGTCCTAAATATTTTCCTTATATTCATTGCAAATAACATCAGTTTATCATTTTTCTTTAGCCACCAAACATAATCAATAACTCATGAGAAGGAAAGCGTGTTATTAGGGCTGCGATAACAAAACACCACAGATTGGGTGGTTTAAACAGAAATTAATACTCTCACAGTTCTGGAGGCTAAAAGTCTAAAATCACAACATTTTCAAGTTTGAGTTCTGAGGCCTCTCTTCTTGGCTTACCGATGACCATCTATCTTCTCTCTGTGTCTTCACATGGTCTTTCCTTTGTGTGCCTGCATATCTGTGTCTTACTCTCCTCTTCTTGTAAGAACACCAGTCATACTGGATCAGTGTCCACTCATATGACCTCATTTTACCTTAATTACCTCTTTAAAGGCTCTATCTTTAAAGACAGTCACATTCTGAGGACCTGGGGCTTAAGACCTCAACATATGAATTTTGGGGAGACATAATTCAGTCCATAACCAAAAGCATATTGTATTTACTCGTATTTTTGCTCTTTCTGCTATTCTTTCTTCCTGATGTTCCAAGATCCCTTATTTTATATTTCCTTTCTGTTTTGAGAAATTCTTTTTTAAAATTTTTTAAAATTTTATTATGTTATGTTAATCATCATTAGTTTTTGATGTAGTGTTCCATGACTCATTGTTTGCATATAACACCCAGTGTTCCATTCAGTATGTGCCCTCTTTAATACCTATCACCAGGCTAACCCATCCCCCCACCGCCCTCCCCTCTAGAACCCTCAGTTTGTTTTTCAGAGTCCATAGTCTCTCATGGTTCGTCTCCACCTCCAATTTCCCCCCTTCATTTTTCCCTTCCTGCTATCTTCTTTTTTTTTTTAACATATAATGTATTATTTGTTTCAGAGGTACAGGTCTGTGATTCAAGAGTCTTACACAATTCACAGCGCTCACCGTAACACATACCCTCCCCAATGTCTATCAACCAGCCACGCCATCCCTCCCACCCCCCACCACTCCAGCAACCCTCAGTTTGTTTCCTGAGATTAACAATTCCTCATATCAGTGAGATCATATGATACATGTCTTTCTCTGATTGACTTATTTCGCTCAGCATAATACCCTCCAGTTCCATCCACGTCGTTGTAAATGGCAAGATTTCATTCCTTTTGATGGCATTCTTTTGCTATTCTTTTAAATAGGCCACAAATTCTGCTAGCCACAAATTCTCTTAGTTTCACTCTTCTAAGAATGTCTGGATTTCTCCATCATATCTAAAGGATATTTTCACTAGCTTCTGATACAGCAGTTGTTTTCTTTCAGCTCTTAAAAAAAAAATCTCCTGCCATTTTCTTTCAGCCTCCATAGGTTTTTTTGTTTGTTTGTTTTTGAGAAATTCACTCATTCTAATTGGTTTTTCCCCCTCTTTAGGAAATACATTCTTTTCCTATGCTGCTTTAAAGATTGTTTTTCGTTGTCTTTAGTTTTCAGAAGTTTGACTATAATGTGTCTTGGCATGCATTTCTTTTACTGTGTTTTGAGTTCACTTAGCATCTTGAATCTATAGGTTTATGGTTTTTGCCAAATTAGGGGAAATTTCAGCCATTTTTTTTCTCCAAATACATTTCCAGTCCCACCTTTTTTTTCCCCTCTCCTTCTGGAACTCCAATGGCATGGAAATTAATGAGGCTTTTAAAATTTTTTCAGTCCATTACTCACATTAGGGATTTTCTATTGCTCTATTTTCAAGTCTACAGATTCTTTCCTCTCCTTTGTCTATTCTGTTACGGAGCCCATCCATTGAGTTTTTGTATTTGGTTATTGTATTTTTCAGTTCTAAAATCTCCATTTGGCTCTTTTTTATATGTTGCATGTCTTTGCTGAGAATTTCCATTTCTTTGCTAAGACTTTCTGGTTTTTTTTTTCATTTGTTTCAAGCATGTTTGTAACTGCTCATTGAAATCAACTTTTATGATAGCTACTTAATTTTTTTGATAGTTCTAACATCTGTGTCATCTTGTTAGTATTTGCTGATAGTCTTTTTCATGCAAGTTGAGATCATCCTGTTTCTTCATATGATGAGTCATTTGGGGTATTGTGTTATGAGACTGGATCTTATTTAAATATTTTATTTTACAGCTCTCCTTTGATACCACTCTGGTATGGAAGAGTGGGTGCTACCTCATTATTGCCATGCTGGAATTGAAATCCAAGTTCTCTATAGACCTCTAGTGATATTCAGAGAGAACATTGTTGAAAGTCTCAACTCTCCATAAGGCTTTCTTTCCCTGACATCACTCCAGCAAGTAGAGTGTGAGATTCCTCATTACCACCAGGTGGAAATGAAAATTCAAGCTCTCCATGTGATTTTCACTGACCCCATGAAAGAGGGGTCTTGTTACCTCTTGGTGAGGGTATAAATGTCAGCTCCCCACTCAGCATTCTCTGACATCTCCTTAGCAGGGGATAGTGAAGGGCTGGGTGCCTTGCTACAGGGTACAAGTCTACCTTCCCTATTTGGTCTTTGCTGACAGTGATGGGGTAAGACCACAGATTTTTCTGTGGTGTTTAATTGGAGTTTTTTGCTTTTCTTCTTTTCCCTATTCCCAGTCCTTTGTTTGGAGACAGCAGGCTTTACTAGGGTTTTTTTTTTGGGGGGGGGTGCTCTGTGCCCATTGTTGTTGGCTTCTCCAACAACCAATCTGAGATACATGAAGCACAGAGTAACCCTGGAGGCCTCACCTCTGTCATTCATTGGGGTCCAAATTCTCTAACGGTCTGTCTTCTCTCCACCTTGTAGAGTCTTATTTTTGTTCTATATATAATTAACAGGAAAGTTTGCTATATTTGGTGGGAGAAATAAGGAAAAGTATGTTTACCCCATCTTACTGGAAGCAGAAGTCCCATAATCCTAAATAATCTTTTTTTAATTTTCTTTTCTTTTTTTTTAAAGATATTTATTTATTTAGAGACAGAGAGCATGAGCAGAGGGGAGGGGCAGAGGGAGAGGGAGAAGCAGACTCCCCACCGAGCAGAGAGCCTGATGCGGGACTCAATCTCATGACCCCGGGATCATGACCTGAGCTGAAGGCAGACCCTTAACCGACTGAGCCACCCAGGTGCCCCCTAAATAATCATTTTATATCTTTGATTTATTTGACCTCCTTGCAACATTTGACTCTTTTGACTACAGCTTCCCACTTGAAATTCTCTTCATTTTGATTGTTATCCTACTCTCTGAATTTCTTTCTAATTGTCTTGCTGTTCATTCTTAGTCAACACTGTGAGCTCCTTTTTCTCTGCCCACCTGATAGATTTTGGGGTTTCCCAGGTTTCACTAACCAATTTCTAATTTTTCACTCTATATCCTAATCATGATTGACTTTCAGATCTAAATATAAAATTCAGTTCTTTTTTTCATACTCCCCATCCATATATCTAATTGTCTACAGGACATGAACACTGAATACCTCACAAATATCACAAACCTAACAGGTCAAAAATTAAGTTCATCACTTTTCACCTGAAACCTGACTTTTGCCTGTATTCTCATAGAGGTGGTATGATATAGTGGTAAAACATGCACACTCTGGAGGCTAGATTCAAATTCAAGCACAGTTTAGTACTAGCTACATAGCTATTGGCAAGTTATTTAATTTTTCATTGCACTAGCTTCATCATCTGTAAAGTGGGATTCAACTACCTCATAGCTTGAAGGGTGGGTTATTATGACTTAAAATTCCTCAAAGACTTTCCCTCTCTTTCAAGATCCAATCCAAACCCATTACCATGGCAAACAAGGCTGAGTCCCATGTTCTGACGCCTTCCTTGTCACTTCCTCTCCTATCATTGCTAATACACAATCTATACGCTCCTTAGGAAGGTTGTAATCTTCAAAATGTACCATGTTCTTCCTATTCTTACTGCCTGGAAGATTTTGTTCTGCCTTTTTTAAAAAAAATCTCATCTTTTAAGAAGCTGCTCAAATGTTCAAGCTTAAGGTGATAAAGACCCTTCCTTGATTTATTTAACACTACCATAACCCTTATCACACCCAAGGAAATATTCTCTAAGTTCCATATGCATTAACTCTTTTTTCCCCTACAATTCCATTGGTGGATAATATTATTATTTCCATTGTATTGATAAAGAGAATAAGGCACAGAGGAATCAAACAACTAATAAGAGACTAAGTGAATCTATCACTCTAGGATCATCCCTCCCAAAACCCAACTTAGACTGGTTACACCTTTTATGTGTCTCTACCTAACTATAAACATACTTCTAACTTGGCATTTATCTATCAGTGTTTTTATTCTCTATTCCTTTCATAATACATGGAGGTCAGGTACTGTCTGTGTCACAGCATCCAGCAAAAGACCTGTATCAATAAATGTTTTCTGAGTGAATGAACAGAATGATGAGTTGAATGAAACAAAATGAAATTTACCAAGAATGAATGTAAGGGACTACTTTTGAGTTCCAAGAACCAGCTGTACAATGCAGTACAGGCATCTTTGTCTTCACACCAACCTGTGTAAGAACCATATAGATGAGTGGTTTGACAATAACCTCTATTCCAGCCAACAGTGAGATGTGGCTGCCAAAAATCTAAAGGGATAGTGATCCTTATTAGCTCAACCCCTCACAGCTAGAGTCACTGCAGCTCAGTTCTGTCCTCATCACGAGCCATCCTGACTTAGGCAAGACATGTAGTGCATTTCCAATCTAAAATGGAATCAAATGGAAATAACATCTAAATTTCAAAAACATCAAAATGAAAAATGGCTGAGAGCCATTGTAAGATGTCATTGATTATAAGACCCATCCTGTGTTCAAAGAAAAGAATAGCATGCATCTTAAAGTTGATTAAACATGAGTATCTGCAGTTTTAGCTCACCACTGGTGGGACCTAAATTAGCTTCACTAGCAACCCATTGGTAATGTTAGAGCTAAACACAAAGCTTTTGTATAACCTCTGAGTTACAGCATTTCCTTAAAATGTATTCCCCTTTTCCTATTTCCTCCTACTTCCCTGCATTAGTCCAGGCAGTACAACAGGGTATCTGTCTGTCCGTCTGCCTGTCTCCATTTCCTTCTTAAATTCTTTTCTACAGCCTGGTCCTAAGGCCCTACTCCAAATCTTAGTCCATGTG
Organism: Leptonychotes weddellii; assembly: GCF_054177405.1. Classification (NCBI taxonomy): domain Eukaryota; kingdom Metazoa; phylum Chordata; class Mammalia; order Carnivora; family Phocidae; genus Leptonychotes; species Leptonychotes weddellii. The sequence goes on from NC_138385.1 coordinate 68,525,727, forward strand.
GATGAGGCTGAACTCAGATCTCTGAACCATCCAGTCCCCAAATTGAATCTACAGTTAATAAGTTAATTGTCCAGAAGACCTGGCTTTGAGGACCCCTTTACCCATTTGGCTTCTGACTCTCAATCCACTTTTTCTGATGGCCTGAGGCTTGCCCCACCCTTTAAACACCATGCATTAGACCTACTGGGGGCCCCTCAAAGTCTGGCCTCTGCAGCCCAGTTAGTGTCCGCAGTACTGCTCTGCTCTGTTATGAAAATCAGCCTCACAGCTGCGACAGAAGCAGCTCCAAAAAACACTTCATCATGGCTTGAAGCCTGCCGCAGTGTTTAAAGCACATTCGCCGCTTTATTATCAGTCTGTGGATCATTTATTTTGTGAATTATCTGTGGTCATTTAGAGCCCTAGTTTGCCCCTCCTCCCAATTGCAGAGGCTGAATCCAAGCACCTCCACTCCCAACCACCAGGCTCCCCCCTCCCTTTGCCAACAATTCATGTGTGCTCTGGAAATGCAAACTCATTCTAATATCAGCCCAAGAAAAACAGAATTAGGAACAGAGGTAACTATAAAAGAAATTCTTAAATACATCTCTAAGCCAAAGGAGAGAGAACTCAGAGCTTATCAGTACCAAGATAACCTCAAGTAGTGTATATAATTAAGAGTAGGCTTGATTCTCTGAAGGCACTCTGAGGTACATGCAAACAAGTAATCTGATGAAATCCATGCAGTGAAAATGGACACATATATTTTAGCTGTCCAGAGGTAGATCACGTTTGATATCTGGCTGAGAATAGACTAGAAATCAAAGAACTAGATAAAACCCCAGAGAAAAAGAATAGAATGGCCTGGAAGCTCATTGCCACTGAAAAATAAAAGATTTATAGATGCTAAAGAGATGGGGGGGTGGAGAGATGAAGAACTAACAAACAGGGTAGAGGGGAAGAGGGGAAGAAGAAAAAGGGATGGGAGAGGGATTTGTAGATACCCTGGGGATGTTTGATGGTAACAGTGATGAAATGGAGAAGGAAATCAGCACTGCTGACTTTCTGCCTGCTGCAGGACTAGAGCCATGAAGGGAACTCCAGGGTAGAACACAGTCTGGGGTGACTGTAGCAGGCAAAGGGGAGCTCAGGGATATCTATAGGGATGAGCTGTAGATATTTGCATTCATTTTTCAACAGGTTCAAAGTAAAAAGCACATGCAAGAGGTGGGGGGAAATGGTAAAAAGAAGTGAAGAGGAAAAGAAAAACCAGAAAAAGGAGCCCTAAAGAGGCTGGGACCAGGAAAAAGAGAAGCATGTGGTAAAGATTCAAGCTAAAAAGTACTTGAGGTCCAGCTATTTTAAGAGGTGCCTGATGTGAACCAAATGAGACAAAACCTTAGTCATTTTATGCCCTCAATGCCTAGTGCCTGGCACATTGTGAGTGTTCGCAAGTGTTTTATATGATTCAAGATATGTATGTGTGCACATGTGCACATGCATACGTACGAATACCCCTATAGAAAGTCGAGGGTGGGCTAAAACATAAAATTCTCTTCAGAGATATGATAAAACTAGCAGAATTTATTTTCACCTCTATCTCCACTAATGCTTGGTCCTCCAGATCGCCCTAATAATAGCCTGCTTCTCAGGACCCCAACTGCCCTGTTTATGGCAGTCATCTTGTTCTGGGAGTCTGATTATATAGACTGTTGCCTTTTCTGTGCACTCATGGAGGGTCGAGAGCAGTTGTCCACAGCACTGCTTAGAACAGAACTAGATACATAGTAGGTACTCAAAAAAACAAACAAACAAAAAAAAAAAACCCAGAGTGAGTGAATTAAATAAGCGGAAAATTCCAGTATTCTTCAGATAAATAGCAAATTGATCTTATTCTCCAAGGAACTGCCCTCAGGTAGAAAGAGGGAATGGCAACTTTCCAGAAATGTTGGCTGAAGTTTGCTTATATGCTGGGAGAACATGACAGATGGGGCTGCTTGCTTACTCCCTCCACCTTTTCCTTCCAGAGACCATGGTAATATGGTATTGTATTGTATGTATGTATGACCCCAAAGGTAATACTGGGAATCAGAATACTCTATTCTGCAACCAATCTACCTTGCTGGAAAAAAACGCTTGATATACTCCTATTTCATGAAGACCGTTCTGCTGCATGCAAAGTGTGACCTCACATTTTGGGACAAGGCCAATTTTAAAGCATTCTTATTTTTATTATTTTTTCAAAAAAATAATATCTGCATATTATGTTAAAGAGTTTATATGCATTTAGCAGGGCTGAATCTCATCTTGCACATAATAAAAAGGGTCATTCCAAATCCATATTTCCAATGGCTTACTGGGTGGGGTAGCCAGGTGTTTATTTTTTTTTAAGATTTATTTCTTTATTTGAGAGAGAGAAGGAGAGAGAGCACAGGGGAGAGGGGCAGAGGGAGAGAGAATCTTAAGCAGGTTCCCCGCTGAGCATGGAGTTCGATCTCACCACCTTGAGATCGTGACCTGAACCGAAATCAACAGTCAGATGCTTAACCAACAGAGCCACCCAGGCACTCCGCCAGTTGTTCACTTTAAAATAATTTGCTAAGCTGCACATTTATGTTTCATGCATTTTTCTGTATGTGCGTTATATTTCACAAAAAAGCTCTTAAAAAATCCTGTTGTTTCTAATTGACAAAGTGAAATATGCACTTGTGGAAATTGAAATATTAAAATGTAATAAATGATTATAAGACAGTGCTTTTGAAATATGTAAAAGTAATGGTTGTCTTTGTTATCTCTGGAACAACAAGTCATAAGTGATAAGACCTCCATTAACTCTGAAATCCCCATTAAAGAACTTACTTTGCCCCTATCAAATGAAAACAATCACCTCTAGCAGATCCACAAGGATTAGTTTGGGGTACAAATCTCTGAAAAAAATTTTGTGTGTTGTTGTCTTCTAGCATCCTGCTGACATTATCTGAAGCTAACTGACTAGATATAATGCTGCCGTGGGAAAAACAAGCACCCAAGAATGGTCATCTCACCCTTCTTTCCCAACCCATCCAGGACTAGTTGTAAATACAAGAATGGTGGAAGAGTTACTGCATTGTTTGTTATTGGATATTTCTGTGTCTTAACCAAAGATGATTCACTAAGAGTGACTAAAGTGGAAAAGAATCTGATTGCTAAGGAGCAGCTATACAAAATCTCCTGGTGCAGATTCAAATGTTGGCTTACCCAATAAAATATCAGGAAATTATTATTTTCATCCAGCCTATTCTCTCTGTCTCACTCTTTCCCTCCTTGTGCATACTTCCAAGCCTTACCACATGCTGCTTCCTCTGCCTAGAACACCGTCCCCCATTTCTACCCCAGTTCTTACTCAGCTAACCTGTACTCTTCTCTCTCAGCTTAGATGATACCTCCAAGAAGTCCATCCAAGTCTACCCAAGGCTAGACTCAATGCTATTCCTCTGTACTCCTTCTCTCATAGCCCTGATCACACTTGATCCTAGTGGCTTGTTTATGGTCTTGTTCAACATGGTAGTCCCAAGCATCTATCAGTTTCTGGCATATAGTGGATGCTCAATGAAGGCTGTTGAATGAATAATTGAAATTCATTTCTGTGAAGCCTTTCCCACCTCTCTCAGTCAGAACAAATTGCTCTTTTGATGTTTCATAGCACTTTTTTACAGACCTCTATTCTAGGCTGTCTCATGTTATAACTAGCTGTGTACTGGATGTCTTCCTTCACAATGTTTCATGCTTCCAAGGGGGGCAGGGAATTAACCTTATTTATCTTTTTATTTTCCTTGGGACCTACCTTCTTCCTTATTTGTACAAAGTAGACCTCAGTAAATGTTTGTTGAATTGAATTTCTCTGCCCTCTAGCCCCACTGTCACACAATTAATGATTAGAAAGGATTGGTTCATGATCTGTAAACAAAAACTTAACTGCACTAGAGAAATTGCTATTTAAAAGGACAAGTTAGTGAATGTTTGGGGAAAGGAAAAAAAAGGAATGTGTAATGTGAGTAATTATCTCCTAATTATCTGGTTAGTAAATCCAAGATTTCATAAACAGTGTTTTGGGTTTTTTTTTTTTTCCTGCAAACATAAACATACTCCTGTAATTACTTTAAATTTTGCAATTTTACTGTTTTTCCTCCTTGGAATATATATTTATAAATTAGGTAGGGCCAGAATTAATTTTAGGGAACTAGATGAGGAGACACTGAGATATCTCTCTCTCTCTCTCTCTCTCTCTCACACACACACACACACACACACACACACACACACATTCACACAAGGAAAAAGAGTTGTAAATTAGAGAGATCTTTTTGGTCTCAGCTTTAACCTGAGAGGATTCCAGTTAACTGAGATAAGATGCATTATAATGAACATAGCCTGACACTTTTGTAAGCCACTAATTTAAACTCAAGGCATGCATATTGAGTCTTTTTAATTTGTTGCTTATACCACATACTTGTCTGGTTACAACTTAAAAAAATTAAATGGAACATTGCCATCTCTACTCCACTGGTCTCCTGGATTCTACTCTTTCCCTTGCATGGTCCATTTTGCACACAGATTTCCAGAGTGTTCTCATGAAAACATAAATTATATCATGTATGTACACTGCTTACAACTCTCCATTGACTTCCCACCACATGAGAACAAATATCCACACTTCCTGCCTAGTAGGCCCTAAATGACTCAGTCCCAACCTATCTCTCTTAACTAATTATCTACCTTTCTCCGATTTTCTTTCAGCTTCTTGAACAAGCCAAACTATTCCCAGCTTAGAGACTGCAAATACTGTTCCTCTTGCCTGGAATGTTCTTCCCATAGATCTTTTCAGGACAGGTGCCTCTCATCTTTCTGGTCTCAAGTCAAATATCATTCCCTGACCATTCTATTTAAAGTAACCCTCCATCCCACCATTGGTCACTTCCTAAATCGTTTCCTTCATAGCACTTATCACCATCTAATATCATTATCTTATTTATATATTTGCTTATTGTGTGTCTTCCTCTTTAAGAAAATATTATGCAGCCATCAAAAGGAATGAAATCTTGCCATTTGCAACGACATGGATGGAACTGGAGGGTGTTATGCTGAGCGAAATAAGTCAATCAGAGAAAGGCATGTATCATATGACCTCACTGATATGAGGAATTCTTAATCT
>NC_138385.1:68530996-68569474 GCF_054177405.1 Leptonychotes weddellii
CAAACTGAGGGTGTTAGAGGGGAGGGCGGTGGGGGGATGGGTTAGCCTGGTGGTGGGCATTAAAGAGGGCACGTTCTGCATGGAGCACTGGGTGTTATACGCAAACAATGAATCGTGGATCATTACATCAAAAACTAATGTGTAATGTATGGTGACTAACATAACATAATAAAATAAAATTTTTAAAAAAGTAGGTTCTAGTAAAGCAAAGGCCTTATACACTGCTGTGTCCTCAGCAGCTAGAGTAGTGCCTCATACAGAGGGAGTTGGTTTAATAAATATTCATGAAATAAATTATGGTGAAAATCAGTTGGGATCCTTTTCAGTACTGAGTTAGTTCTGCGTCTTGCCCAGGGCTGAGTAATTCAATCTGATTCGATTTAATTTAGTTCAACAAGCACTTATTTGTTTTATTCACCTCTGAGTCTCCAGAACCTAGGAAGTGCTTGGCTCACTGTAGATGCTCAACTAACAATGGTTAAATGAAGGAATGGGTTGTGCTCCTACTGTGTGCAACACTGAGATGGGGAAAGCCACTGGGAAAGAGGGCCACAATAATGAGGAAAGCAGCCCAGAAGCCATTTGTTGACTGCCAACAGGCCAAAGGCAGAGGCTAGGCCTGGTCTCCATGGCAACCTTTCAATAGAAAGCATAGGAAGGAAGCTATCTTATACCTTTCCACCAGGCCAAATAGAAGCTAGAAGAAAGATGAAAAAAAAGGAGAGGTGTTTTTTCCTAAGGCCCACATCACCTCTCTCTTCCACTAACAGGGTGTGGATCTCCAAACTGCTCGCAGGGTAGGTTTGGGGGAGAGGCTTCTTCATCAGTCTTGTTCCCACTGGAGCTCACCAATGGGATGAGTGCAGCACAGTACCAGTTTCCCAGTAAGGTGATCCCTTGGGGCCTACCTGAATCACTGCAGGGGAGGAGTTTCCATGGAGAGGGCTGCTTCCTTTAGCCCCCTTAGGCCTAGGTGAAAGGTGGGGATGGCAAGGGGGAAAGGGCCTAGCCTGGATTAAAGCTGCAATCTGTGAAGCAGGAGATAGGCTCTGTGCCACCTCTGGGGCTCTTCCTACAGCTGCAGCTCTCTCTTGCTGCCCTAGTTACACTATCAGGGACATCTTTATGGAAAAGCACCATCTATACTGTAGATTCAGAAAGTAGATTAGAAAGTTCTTTCTAGAGGTGCCTGGGTGGCTCAGACGTTAAGCGTCTGCCTTCGGCTCAGGTCATGATCCCAGGGTCCTGGGATCGAGCCCCACGTCGGGCTCCCTGCTCAGTGGGAAGCCTGCTTCTCCCTCTCCCACTCCCCCTGCTTGTGTTCCCTCTCTCGCTGTCTCTCTCTCTGTCAAATAAATAAGTAAATAAATAATCTTTAAAAAAGAAAGTTCTTTCTAAAAGCATCAGTTCAGCAGGACTGAGCTGGACTATGTATTAAGAATTGGTCCAAGATATATGACCTCTATCTCTCCAAACTCTCCAAAGTAAGATAATACTAACCCCATTTTGCAAATGAGAATATTGAGACTCAAGTTAAGTAGAAGTTTAAAATCTCAGACTCTGGAGCTGAGCTCCATCACTATGAGATCTTGGACAACTCACTTAATCTTTCAGAGCCTCAGCTTCCTTGTCTCTAAAGTGAGGTTAAAAATAATATATAACTCCATAGGGATTACACACACACACACACACACACACACACACACACACACACACTAATCTCTTGAAAGTGCTTAGCACATTATCTGGTAAATAGCACATCATTGCTCAATAAATATTAGCTGTTGTCATTATCCAAGGTTACCTAAGTAGTATAGAGATCAGATTCAAACCCAGGTCTCTCAGGCCCCAAAGCCCAAATTCCTTCCATTATAGCAGGAGTTCTCAGACCATAGCATGCATCAGAATGACCTGTAACACTTGCTAAAATGGGTTACTAGGTTTCACCCCAAGAGTTTTAGATCTGGGTGGAGCCTGCAAATTTATGTTTCTAACAAGTTCCCAGGTGATGCTGATGCTGCTGGTCTAGAGACCACGCTAAGGATCACTGCACAAAAGTCCTAAACTAGAGCTTCACTTTCAAAGAACATCTAAAAGCAGCTCAAGAGATTTTAGAAGATAGTAAGGTAGGAATGATTCCAGAGCAACTGCATTTTAAATAGGGGATTATGGAAGCTGAGAGACTGCAGCTCTGCCTATAGAGAAGCACAAAGTAGGGTTGCTCTTTTAGAGCAAGGTATTTGCCTCTCCAATCACAAAAAGCTGTAAGCCAGTTCTTCATTTAGAGACTATGCAGTTACCATGTGCAACATGAGAAGGCCCTAGGGGAGAACCTCCTCTTCACTGCTCTCCAGAGCCACAAAGGCAAACAGCCAACCCTGGGGGGGGTGTTTGGGTTTTTTTTTTTTAACCATGTCCAAGCCACACTGTTGGCATTAGTTCAGGCCTAAGCTCACATCTTGGGTATTTGGGAGCTAATGGGAGACATGGAGCCTGTAAATCTGTTTTAACAGTGAGTCCACATGGCTGGGATGGACTTTTCCTTCCAGTGGAATGACTACAAAATACTGCCTCACCAACAATTCATTCCAAAAGAGGATGGAACTTGGATACATGGGATTCTCAGTTCTCCCACTAACTAAAGTCCATGCTTAGAATTCTGTACCCTGAAACATCCATATTGACATTCCTAAACTCCTATCTCTAGTAGCTACTATCAGTGGTAACAATGCACCACAAAGGGCTTATGCAAAGCCCCTCTCCCCACTGTTTCTTAAGGTCCTATGCTCTATGCTTAATACCCATAGCAGGTATCCATTTCCATGATAGACTCTCAATTATTTAGTTCCCCCCACACCATCATAGGCATCCAAAAACTAGATTTCATTCTCCGGGTAGGCAAGCTTTCCCTAAATTTTCCCATAAACATTGGTTTGAAATACCATTCTTTGGTATAGGTTCCTCAAAATGCAAATATCCCTGGCAGAATAACACTTTAAAGCACAGTAAGTCTTAATACCCGAGTGTCAGTGATTCTGGGAGTCCTTTCCAAGCAACTTAGGAAAATATGGAGCATAGCCCTCCTTCAGGGCTAGGTCTGTGACTGACACATCTATATATTCAGTCCCCAAGAAGGTCCTACTTCTATTTTTTGGGAAAGGCAATTGAGTGTTTATATGCATTATCTGCTAAGTCTTTTAAAACACACCTGTACATTGAAAATGTAAAAATTTTACATTACTGTCCCAGGCCTCCAATTTTGAATTTTGTAAACAATAGATAGCTTCTTTTGAGGAGAGTGAAAGATTCTCTTTCTCTCTCACTCATCTCCTCATGTAATATTACAACTGGAAAGCCCTTAACAATCATCTGTTGCCAGCATTTCTCTATTGGAGGTATGTATTGGAACCAGCTAGATCACTTTTTATTTTTATATTTTAATTTTTTATTTAAATTCAATTTAGTTAACATATACTATATTATTAGTTCCAGGGGTAGATATTAGTGATTCATCAGTTACATAAAACACCCAGTGCTCATTACATCAAGTGCCCTCCTTAATGCCCATCACCCAATTACCCCATGCCCCCACCCACCTCCCCTCTAACAACCCTCAGTTTGTTTCCTAGAGTTAAGAGTCCCTTATGGTTTGCCTCCCTCTCTGTTTTCATCTTATTTTATTTTTCCTTCCCTTCCCCTATGTTCATCTGTTTTGTTTCTTAAATTCCACATATGAATGAAATCATATGGTATTTGTCTTTCTCTGATTGACTTATTTTGCTTACCATAATACCCTCTAGTTCCATCCACGTTGTTGCAAATAGCAAGATTTCATCCTTTTTGATGGCTGAGTAATAGTCCAGTGTGTGTGTGTGTGTGTGTGTGTGTGTATACACACACATCTTTATCCATTCATCTGTCAGTGGACATCTGGGCTCTTTCCATAGTTTGGCTATTGTGGACTTTGCTGCTATAAACATTGGGGAGCAGGTGCCCCTTCAAATCACTATTTTTGATCCTTTGGATAAATACCTAGTAGTGCAATTGCTAGGTCGTAGGGTAGTTCTCTTTTTAACTTTTGGAGGAACCTCCATACAGTTTTCCAGAGTGGCTGCACCAGTTTGCATTCCCACCAAGAGTGTAAGAGGGTTCCACTTTCTCCACATCCTGGCCAACATCTGTTTCCTTAGTTAATTTTAGCCATTCTGACTGGTGTGAGGTGGTATCTCATTGTGGTTTTGATTTGTATTTCCCTGATGCCAAGTGATGTTGAGCTAGGTCACTTTTTAAAACTATAGATACCTGGGCCCTACTCCATATCTGTTGAGGCTGGGTCTCAATGCAAGGGGACCCTAAGCATCTAGATTTTCAAAAAAACGTACCTCCTACTGCTTTGAATGCACAAACCTAGTTGATCTCATTCAAACTCTTCATTTTAAAGATGTAGAACCTGAAGTCCAGGGAGGGAAGGCACTCATCCAAGGTTACACAGCCAATTAGTGGCAGAACTGACTCCCCAGCCCAATCTTAAAATAGTTAATTAATTGCCTTTACTCACAACTTTGTCCAGAACTGCTCTTTCTCTGTGTGCCTTACAAACTTAAATGTACACTACAAAAGCTATAAAAGAAAGGACACGAAGAGAAGGATAAAGAAAAAACAGGGAGAGGGAAAAAGAAAGCATTGTGGATTTCAAACTATTCAAGGACTTAGATGGGGATAAGAACCTGTGAAGGTCTGAAATTTCCAATACTTACTAGCTGGACAAGATCTGCACAGAAATTATTTGAGAGTCACACTGCAAACATTATTGGGAATTTTATGATCCCTGAGCTCAGTGGCTGTCATCTTTGTATTGCTATTAATCAGCCAGGCTTGGTCTTCCATTCCCCAGTATAATCTCCTCAATTGTCCTTAGCCCTAGGCTATGCTATGTGATACTTTCACCCCACATTGAGCCTTACCCAATCTTCTGTCTCTTTGCAGGTCAGACAGGCTCCCATCCATCCTTTCTGTGTTAAAGCCACTTACAAGGGGAGGGGGGTGGGGGGATGGGTTAGCCTGGTGATGGGTATTAAAGGGGGCACGTACTGCATGGAGCACTGGGTGTTATACGCAAACAATGAATCATGGAACATTACATCAAAAACTAATGATGTAATGTATGGTGATTAACATAACATAATTAAAAAAAAAATAAAGCCACTTACAGAGTGGCAGAGACAATGTCTCCATGGACCTGAGTTATATGAGTTTGTTTTCTTTTCAGATTTATTTGGGGGGAGGGAGAAGCTGGAAGCCTCCAAACCTTCTTCTACCAATGCATCAACGACATCCCAATCTAGAGGAAGGATTTTCAGCTGTCACAACTGTCTATTTGAAATAGGATCCTGAAAAAAAATAAGCTATTGTAAATTCAAGATTAAGAAAGTGGTTAGGGGGTTTGGTAACACCAATTTTTCAACCACCTTAACCTTCTGCCAATGCACAAGTAAGCCTTGCCTTCCGCATTTGTGATTTCTGCTCTTCTGAGCCTTCATAAAAGAGGTCATAAAATGATGCTGAAGTCATTTTAGGTATAGTTTTCAGCTCCCCCATCTCATTTCCCAAAGTATCTGTCACATACCTTCTCTGCTCATACAAGCCCCCTCTACTCAGTCTTACCTCCCACCTTACTGAAACCAAAGTCACACTAAGTGAGCTCCCTAGAACTCCCTTCTCCCTACATTTCTACCCAACATTCTATTTTCTTCTTTGTATCACTTATCTTCTCTGAAACAACTGCCTATATCCATCTACTTGCCCTTTCCTTAACCTCCAGCACTCTGCCTTCTATCTCCACCACTCTTCTACACTCCTCTACTTTCATCAGTAAACACCCCTGGTTTACTGATGAAATAATATTAGTAGAGCATATGGCACAGTTCCTGACACAGAATAAGTACTCAATAACATGGTACCTCTTCCCAAACATAAGCAAACATATGTGTGCACCCATGCATATGCACATGTACACATACACACACACACACACGCATGCACACACACACACAGTCAATTCCAATGGCTTTCATTCTTTCATTCTTTATCTCTTTGTGGCATTTGACACTGTTGACCACTCTCCTTCCATTCTTGAAAGTTTCTGTCACTATGCATTAGTGTAGTGTCTTATTACTCCTTTCTTTTTTCTTCCTATCTCCTCCAAATGTGGTCACATCCTAAGATTCACAGCTGAAATCCCTTGTATCTCTAGATTCTCTTTCATAGATCACTGTTACTCAAACTATAGTCCATGTACCAATGCCCATCAGCACTAGTTACTGGTCCACAATGAGATAAGAAGCTTATCCAGAATGGAAATCACTCACATCACTAAGCACATAAATTAGTTCAACTGGCATTTTTTGGTAACAAAGCTTTCTCGATGAAGGAAGTAGTGCGTTGATTTACATTCTGCCGCAAGTGTCCCCTCTTGCCATGGCCTAGTGCCTCGAGATTTTTTATGCTGTTACAGCTTCAGTATTCATCTCTATTCAAATACAGTTCATTCAAATCAGCATCTCTAAGCCCAGCTTCTTCCCAGAGCTCCAAACTTATATCTTAGCTGCCTGCTAGACCCAACCACCACCATCAACCTGGATATTCTTTAAACTCAACAAGTTAAAAACTAAACTCATACCTGAAATCCTTTTGGGAGACAAACAAACCTACACATCTCCAAATACGTCTTATATATATATATATATTTTAATTGTACACATAATACATGAATTCATTTTCCTTGTAAAAATTTTTAAACTTATAAATAAAGTCCATTTTGTATACCATCAACAATCAATCAAGGTCCACTAATCTCCTCCTCAGAAATAACTGTTGTTGATAGTTTGGGTTTGGGTATCTTTCTAGATCTTTTCCTACACATTTGCATACATACACAGAATATGTCACTATAGAAAACATAGGGCACTTTTTTGTTCTTTTTCTTAAATCTTAGTGTTATATTATAATGTATCATTCTCAAATTGTTCTTTGCAGTCAACAAAATATTCGGTAGATCTTTCCATGTCAATCCACATAGATATGTCTCATTCTTTTTTAAGTGCTGACTAGTATTCCATAGAAAAGACGTCCATAGTTTATTTAGCCATTTCCTATTAATAATGAACCTCGTGTCACAGACACTGCTGTGTTCAGCAAACCACTCTATTATCCTCTTGGGCACACAGAAAGTCATAGGTGAGCAATATGACTAGACCTGGCCAATGGAATGTGGATGGAAATATACGTTCTATTCTTAGGCCTGGCACTAATATCTACAACAAACTCCTCTGCTCTCTCTCCCTTCTATTGTGACCATGGGGGCCATATGTGGAAGATGGGAGAAACGGGATCTCTGAATAACTGCGAGGATGATCCCTCTCCTCACTGACCACATTGGAATGCCATGTGAGCATGCAATATATCTTTATGGTGTTAAGTCACTAAGACTTTAGGATTATTTATTACAACATCTATCATTGCTTAGCCTGACTAATACAGACCCTTAGGTTGTTTCCAAATTTTTGCTATTTCAAACAATGCTACAGTGAATGACTTCTGTATATGTGGAGTTGTTTTCCTATGATAAATTCCTTCCTTACAATTTAGCATTTCTCTGACTCAAACCTCATGGTCATTGTTCACTACTCCCATTTTTTGCCCTCCTTCCCATCCAATTAATTACAAAGTTACTTTTTACTTGGTAATGTCTCTTGCATTTCTCCCTTTCCTACCTCGTGTAGTATCAACCGGACCAGGGCCTCAACCACCTATCTAGTCTCACTGCATCAATCCCCTACTCACTCTAATCTATCCTCACAACCACAGCTGATCTAAGTTTCATAAACTTCCACTTTAATCACGTCACTATTCTTGCTCAAGAAATGATCACTAACTCCTCGCTCCATATCAGATAAAATATAAACTCCTTGACCTGACACTTAAGGTTGCAACTGAGCCCCATTCTACCTTTCTAACTTTACCATTAGTTACTTCCCCAAAGAAACTGCATTTCAGTTGGAAGTACCCTCCCTTAAATCTGAATTTGCTTCCTATATTCACAATGCTGCTTTGGCTTAGTCCCCTTCTCTATTTATTTGAGTCCTATTCATCCTTTAAGACCAAGATTATACCCTCTCTCTTCTGTGAAACCATCTGTGATCATTTGATCTCACTGGAATCGCCAAGTCCACAAATTCCTTTAACATTTTTACTTCCTCATTTGGTTCATGGATACTCTCTCTTTAACTTTTAAAACAATTTCACCTACCACATCAAGACCTCTCTGTAGAATAATACAGTTTCCCTGCCTCAGGACATCATCTTCTCTGATATCTATCATACACCTTTTTCTTTTCCACTTAGGAGTACTGTGCTCCCTCCTTTTTGTCTCTCTTCTACCACTCATATTTTTTCTTCTGGGATTTTTTAAATAAATATTCTCATAACCTCAAGCCCAATTGCTCTTTCTCTTCTGGCTCTTTTCCACTGACCCAGAGAGACTCCCTCATTTCTTTTGCTTAAATTATTGTCAAAATGGGTACAGGTGGGAAGTTATAACTGTAGGTATTTCAAGAAAAGTAGGGAGGGGGGTCCCCCAGTGGCTCGGTTGGTTAAGCATCCAACACTTGATCTCAGGGTCATGAGTTCAACCCCCACATTGGGCTCCACACTGGGCTTGGGGCCTACTTTTTTAAAAAAGAAAGAAAAATAGGAGCAGCAAAGATCTTGTGGTCATGTTGGGCAGCTCTTGGGAATTTCACAAAAGATATCAGAGGCTAGTATCAAAGTTGGTAAAAGCACCCCAGAAGGGATGAAAGGAGATGAATGGAGAAATGAAAGGAGAGAATGAGACAGTCTGGGGAAAGGGGAAAAATAAAGGCAGAAATTGGGGCAGATATGCAACTAGATCCTTGGATTGAGAAAATAGGCTGGATGGAAACTAAGGGCCAAATGTTTAAAAGGTGAAAAGATTACCACTCCTAGGTAACCAAGAATCTATGATGGCCTGAACATTTTCTTCTTTGTTCCATTTGTGTTTCAACCAAAAGCTCTAATTATGGTTGATAAGTGTTAAGAGCAGTGCTGATGCAACCAAATTAAAGAATGAAGAGCCATATGCTTTAAAGTGAAATTAGACATGATCAAAAAACAAAAACAAAAACCTGTGCAGCATCCTCTAAAGTCCTTGAAAGTGCCAAAAGTCTTATTCAGAATCTCTACAAAAGCCTTCATCTTACTTTATCCCACCCCTAATTAAACCAGCTTCTCTCAAAAATACCAGCACTAAAACTCATCTTATTCAACTTTATATTTTATTTTATTTAATTATTAGTACAACAACATTATTTCTCATGTGAATTTTTGTAACAAATATACAATTTCAGCTATGCCGTGGAACAAATTGGATTTATGGATGCACCTGTAAAAGTACTCATCTTTAGCAAATTCCTGATATAACATGCACTCCAAGGTCCAAACAACTGTCTTACAACCCAACTTTAAAACATCACCTATTATTTACTTTTCTATGTGTTTGTTTCTTGCCTCATCAAATAGCCCATAAGCAACTCAGAGTTAGGGAACCTACCATTCTCATCTCTTATCCAGTGTTTCCCCAACACTAGGCCAGGCACACAGCCTGTATCTTCTCCAGGACTGGGTTCAGATAAGAATTCAGTTGAATGGCAAATTAAACCTGCCTTCTCCGTACTTGTTCCTTTCACTTTCTCTCTTCCTTCACTACTACACTTTTTAAAAACAGTAATAGGTCAGGGCAAGTCACTTGACTTCCCTGACATAGTTTCTACACCTGTATCTTGGGTACGTAATAATTTACTTAACTGATGTAAATTGTTGAGGACAGTGGTTATTTAATAAAAGTGGTCCATCATTATTATCTTACTCCTAGGCTCACTATCAATGAATTACTGTTACTAATAGTGAAAGTCAGAACCCATCCCCTCACAGGTGTGCTAGAGTGATAAAAGGATTGAGTACCACTCTCTGAGGTGGTGACTCCATAGATTTCAGAATTTAGTGTTCATAACTGCCTTGAGGATCTCTGATGGACTCAGGAGTGCTCCCCAGGCTTGATTTGCAGGGATGTCTTTATGCTCACTAAAGGTCCACAGAAGGAGGAGTGTTTCCAGCATGTGTAAATTCAGATGTTTCCAGGAGTGCTTCATGCACTACACAATAACATTCCCTCTGGGCTGAGGATGGAGCTGCTTTGAGGCAGATAGGAGCTTTTCCAGAACCAAAAGGTCAGTAAGGTCTGTGGGCCTTACTCTCCAGAAGGCATCTCCAAAACTATAATTGGTTGCTCACACTATCAGAAACAAGATACCCTCGTATATGTATATAATAGTAAATATGAAAAAAATACTAAATATTAGATACAGATAAAGAAAGCATCTGTTCCTAATCATTCTGGCTATGTACCTCGGCATACAACAGACCCTCAAGGCAAGGTTCATTGTTACTGGAATGTTTATGAATTTGTATTTCAAAGTAAAAGGGGGGGCAATCCGCGCTCTTAGTCTCCACTTCCTTCCCTGCTATTTGTGTCTCAGCCCACTTGGCCCAGGTTTCTTTTGGTACCAATCTACTGAATATGCTCTCTTTGAGGTCACCAATATCCCAAGTATGGACTCAAGTGAGGCCTGCTCCTATCATCATCTTTCTTGACTGCTGTGCAGTATTTGACACTGTGGACCAGACAATCCATCTCTCCAGGTTTTCCTCCTATCTCTCAGATTATTCATTCTCCCCTTTCAACAACTTTTCTTCCTGTGCCTATCCCTCAAAGGTTGCTGTTTCTAAAGCTCCCATTCATAATGCCCTTTTCATATTTTGCAAACTCTCCCAGGGAAATCTTCTCCACTCCCTTAGCTTCAACTACCACATTGATGATACATATGTTTTTATCTCCAACCTACATATTTCTCCTCCACTCTAGACCCATATATTCAACTATCTACCAAAACTCTTCAACTAATCTCCATTAATGACACCATCATCTATAAAGTCATCTAAACTAGAAATCTGGGAGTCACAAAAAAAGTTTTCCTTTTCCCTAGTACCCACATTCAATTGTCCACAAAATACTATTATAACATTCTTTGGAACTGCCTCTTAATCATATTCCCTCCTCATTAATTCCACTGTCACTGACTTTGTTCTGACCCTTATCACCTCTCACTTGGATTTTTGCAACAGTCTAATTGGTCTCCCAGCATCTGTTCTTGCCTCCTTCCAAACTGTCTTCCCTGTAGCTATTGGAGTGAGCTTTGTAAATTGTCAGTAATATATCATGCTTCTGCCCCCAAAATATTCAGTGCTAAATCCAAATGCTTTAGTATGGCATAAGGAGGTCCTTCACAGTCACTCTAATTTCCTTTTCTAGCAAGATCATCTGACATTGCTTCAGTCAAACTGAACTTCTTGCAGATCCCTGGACACTCTATGCCCTTTATATTTCTGTGTCTTTGCAAATGCTGTTCCTCATGCCTGAGATGACTCTTCCCTTCTTCTCCATCTTTGAAACATAGTTCAAATGTCACCTCTTTTATGAACACTTCCTTGGTTCCCCTGGAGCAAGGAGAGACTATTCATCTTCTGAGTTAGCATTTCATCCAGGCATCTAATCATCACATTTATTATTCTGTATTTCAATGATTTGTGTGCATCTTTGTCTTGAAGATAGATCTGTGTGTAGAGCTATAAATGAAACAAAGGCAGGACATGGTATCTTATGTGTCTTTATACCTTCAATACCTACTACAGTGCCTGGCACATAGTAGATAATCAATAGCAGTTTTGTGAAAAGATAAATGTGGTTGGCTGCCTAGAAAGGCACTAAACCAATAAAATCGTAATAAAACAAAAAAATCTCCACAGAGTTACATGCATGCACTGAGACCCATGGATTACTCGGATCCCAAGCATCCGGGTTCACAGTCAATGACTACATGAATTCTATTCTAAAGGTGCCTAAGGCAATAATTCTATAGCAGCAACCAGAACTATAATAACCAAGAAACTAAGTTACTTAGTTACTTATGGCACTGTAATATCCCTTTCTATTCTTTAGTACATTCCTTCTTGGCACTGAAGAAGAAAAACACTAACCCTTAGGCTAGTGGTGGAAGTGGGAGTGGAGGAGGTAGTGAGGATTAGCTGACTTCTTCAGTCTCATTCACACGTTTTGGTTTCTATGGAAGAGAGAGAGCACACGTGTGATGTCGTCAAGACTACAAAATCTTCCCTCGTCACTCTTGTCTCCAAAGAAGTCAAACCTCTTTTAAGAACTCTATCCTCTGACTTACGCTCACCCACCTTCACTTGTCACACAAAAGAGAACCTTTATCAAGGGGGGAAAGTCTATGATATTTCAGTATGTAGTCAATCTAGTCACCTCTTTTATCATCATACCAGAGTGTGTCTTGATGCAGCTTAATATAGCACAGAAGAAAGAGATTTACAGAGCAGGAGTGAAAATCCAACCCAAACTCAGCAGAAAGAAAGTGGTTAAAGGCAAAAAGTGAGTCAGCTCTACAGGCATTGCCATAGCTGATGGTACCAAGGAAAACACGGACATTCATACAAATTTCACGGAGGTTTGCTGACTGACTTTGTTGTCAATGCCTTATGTTCTTACCATATTAATTAATACTAGGGAAAACATTCGATGAGGACCTGGCAGTGCAGTTTGATTCTCTGCTGTGGACTGAATTGTGTGTCACCAAAATTCATATGTTGAAGCCCTAGCCCTCAATGTGATGATATTTAGAAGTGGGCCTCTCAGAGATCATTAGGTTTAGATGAAGTCATAAGGGTGGGGCCCTCATGATGGGATTAATGGCCATAAGAGAAGAGACACCAGAAAGCTTGCTCTTTCACTCTCTTCATCATATGAGGGCCCAGTAGGAAGGCAGCCATCTGCAAGTCAAGAAGAGCAGTCTTACCAGAACCCAACCATCCTGATGTGAGATTTTCAGCCTCCAGAACCATGAGAAATAAATTTATATCGTTTAAGCCACCCAGTCTATGGCACTTTGTTATGGCAACCCAAGCTGATTATGACTCCCTCCTAGGATTCCCCTCAAAGGTAGCAACTCCAAGTTATTAGTGGTGAGTTAATTTAGTGTATACTATCTGTATCTGCTCCCAGTTCCCCCAACTCTTCTATTCCTCAAGAAGCTCAAGAGAAGTTTCAAATTGCACTGGAGTGCTTCTTCCCACTCCTCTTGTTTGTTTTCCTTGAGGCTATGTTCACGTGAACAATTCAAGACATTTCCATCTTTATGCCTTTTATTCCTGAAATTTCAAAGAAGCTTGCAGATTAGGCAAAGTTCTCCTCATCTCCACTCCAAGTTTCCATTTCTCCTATGAAGAAGAAGTAGAATAAGGCTGCAGTTCTGTGCTGCAGTTGGAAGAAAAGTCAGTATTCTTGGGAAAGAATGGAAGCACAGGGAGGATTTTGAAAGGAAACAATATTCTCAGGCAAGGATAGGAGGAAGTGGTTAATGGAAGGGGGAGGTAGTATTGATAAAAAGCAGATGCCTCCTACCGCAGGTTTGGAGTGGACAGCAAATGAGTAGGAATGGCAATGGCTGATGTAATGTGCTGTTCTATCATTTCTAGAGAGCCTGACACAATTTGTAGTGAAACTATCCTCTACAGAACTTTATTGATTTGGAAAGTATTCACTTGGAGGATTCAATGGTAATGAACAACAAATGAGTATCTACCTCACAAGGCTGTTGGGGAAATTAAATGAAATAATATATGGAAAGTGTTTAGCATGGACCCTGGCTTATAGTAATCAATCCATAAGTGGAAGCTGTTGTTATAATTGCTATTGTTGCTGGTGGTGGTGGTTAAATTAGGGTTTCTTTATTATGGTAACTGTGTTCCTGTCAATGTTAGATTTTCCCTGAGTTGGTTTTGTCACAACAGCAATTGTAGTGAGGGGAGACAAGTGAGTTGATAGCAGTCCTGGACAATAACCTGAGAAACAGTGAATTAAGAGACCGTTGAAATGCACCATCCATCCCACTACATGAACTTAGGAGTCATCAGTGACATCTCCTTCTCTGCCTCTGCCCCTCACTCTCAATCTACCACCAAGCTCTATTTATTTCTTCTATTAAATATCCATTTACTGGCTACCTAACTGTTCTCCCAACTTCTCTTATTCCTCCCCGATGATCTATTCTTCACAAAAAGGTCAGTGTAATCTTCTTAACATGTAAATTATGACATCCTATTGACCATGACAATTTAAACACATGCATTTACCTCCACTCTTTTGGCAAACCTCACTAAAATGATCATTTCACGAGAGATGATACCAATACAATTTTTGAAGCTAGAAAATAGAAATACAAGGGTAACTGACTTAGCAGACCTGAGGAAATTGATTCCAAAACTGGCAGTGGGAAAAGTTGATAAGCAAAACAATTCACAACAAAGAACTTCCAAAGGTTCAGCAGTTGGTGGTACCAGTACTTCTGGAAGTGAGGGTGAAATTGAGGCTGAAAAGGAGAATATGCTTAAAATTTTATTAACCAGTTAGATCTCAATATCCCATCTACAACTTCACACAATTGGATGATTGTCTCTGCCCTCCTCCCCACCAGAATATGTGAGGTTTATTCTCTGGAGAGAGTAAAAAGAAAGGTCTCTGGATTGGGGAAACATTGAACACAGTTGAGGCAGAGGTACTATATGAAAAACAGAAGGATTAAAAAGTTTACTTATTGATTGTTGAGACTCTTAGCCCCTTACCCCACTTGGTTCTCAGGATTCTGGCAATCAGACTTAAAGCCTCCAAGCAAGGTATTGGAATATTCTTCTTTGGAAATATAAAACAACAACAACAACAAAAAAGACTTAAAGATACTTGCATAAGGGGTTGGTCAATGAAAAAAGCCAACCAGATCATCTTGTAGTAAAGCCCCGTTGTAGTAGACAAACCCTAAAGTGATCCTCAACACGTCACACCTCCTGGTGTTCATTCCTTTGTGCAAATCTCTCCCCTGGAATGTTGTTGGGACCTGTGACTTGCTTCTAACCAACAGAATATGGCAAAGGTAATGGGATATACTCCCATGATTAAGTTACATTATATAAGGTTCTGCCCTAGCAGACTGGAGCCAGGGTCTCTTCTTGTGGGCTTGATGAAATAAGAAGCCATGCTGAAGAATCCCACATGGCGAGGAACTGCCAGTACCTTTAAGGAACAGTGGGTGGCCTCTAGCCAACAGCTAGCAAAAAGCCAGGACCCTCAGTCATATGGCCACAAAAAAATAAATCCTGCCAAAAACCTGAGTGGGCTGGAAGCAAATTATTCCCCAGTCAAATCTCCAGATGAGAATGCATCCTAAACAACACTTTGATTCATCCTGTGCAGAAGGCCCAGCTATGCCAAGCTTGAATTCCTGATGCCTAGAAACTATGAAATAATCAATGTGTGTTGTTTTAAGTCACAAACTTTGAAGTAATTTATTACATAGCAATAGAAAACTAGTGCACACATAGTCTACAAGTCTCACTAAACACTCTGATTTTCTAATCAGCTTTTTAGGAACCTCCTTATAAACATAAGCAGATAGCCAAGGATGATGAGGTATCTGAGGAAAACCTCTGATATCAGAGACAGAGATCTAAACAAACAAACCAAAAACTTAAAAGAAACAGAGAGATGAAAAATAACCATTAATATCAAGAGATTAGAGAAGATATTGCATCCACTAAACAAGAACAAGGTGATATTTTTTAAAATAGGATACTGAGAGAAGACAAAATTACTCTTAAAAATTCTTTGAAATTCTTATCAGAAAGAGTTGTGTAAAAAGGAATTTGTCTGGTCTTCATCCCAGGTTCCTGGGATGGAGCTTCTACACCCTTGGAATTTCTTGAGTGATAGGATTGTCTTTGTTATTCATGATAGGCCTCTGGAACCATGTTTGAATTTATGCTAATGAGGTGATTTATGGTGGGCTCCTAGATAGTTTCAGGATTGGGGCTGGCCATGCTGGAAAGACTAGAAAGACTAACCATGAGTGTTAGGGCTTTGAGCCAGATGGTATCAGCTTGACTTGATCTCTGTGGAGAAGGAGGGAGTTGGAGATTGAGTTCAATCACATGGTCAATGATTCAATTGTGTCTAATAATAAAGCCGCACATATACAAAAAGAAATCTCTCGACACCAAGGCGAGCTTCCTGGTTGGTGAGTACATTAATGTGTCAGGAAAGTGCATCCTGCTCCACTGGTGGGGGAGGGGGGCAGGTAGGACATGGAAGCTCCACATTTGATAACCTCCCGAAAATCACTCTACAGATCTCTTCATTTGGTTAG
Source organism: Leptonychotes weddellii (assembly GCF_054177405.1). NCBI lineage: Eukaryota > Metazoa > Chordata > Mammalia > Carnivora > Phocidae > Leptonychotes > Leptonychotes weddellii. The sequence goes on from NC_138385.1 coordinate 68,547,403, forward strand.
GCTAGTCTTGATTTGCATCCTTTGTAATGAAAATGTAGTAGGAAGCATAGCACTTTCCTGAGTTCTATCAGTCGTTCTAGAGACTAATCAAACCTGAGGGAGTCATGGGAACCTCTGAATTTGTAGTCAGTAGGGAAGAAATGTGAGTGTCTTGGAGACCCCTGAATTTGTGGCTGCATCTGAAATGATGGCAATCTTTTTGGGAACTATGCACTTAACCAGTGAGGTTTATGCTAACTCCAGGTAGTTAGTGTCAAAATTGCATTGCAGTATTGCAAAAGATAAAACTGAAGAAGTATCCCAGGAAAAGAGCAAACAGACAGACAAAGAGAAGGGAAAAGTAAGATAAAATATGAGTAAATTACAGGATTGGTCCAGGAAGTATAACATAAGAATAATGAGTTCCAGGGGGAAAAAAAGTAAAAAAAACAAAAAACAAAAAACTGGAGAGACTAAGATGAAATAAATAATTCAAGAAAACTTCCCAGGATTAAAAGACAGTTTTAAGATTTAAAGAGCTCACAGAATGCCCAGTACAATGGAAGAAAATAGACATGCACCAGGGTATATCAATGTGATGTTGCACACATAAGGGCAAAACAAAGAACCTAACAACTTCTAGAGAAGAAAAATTAAAAAGGTAACTCACAGGAGATCAGGAATCAAAATAGTTTCAGTCTTCTCAAAAGTTAGGAGCCAAAAGACAATGAAGTAATGTCTTCAAAATTATTAGAGATATGGCAAGATGAGAGCAGTGCCACAGATCTAAAGAACAATTAGGCCGTGCCGAAGCAATTCAGAAGGATGTCTCCCAGAAGATGAAATTGATAGAAGAGCCAATGCTTTCAATGCTATCAATCTTCACACACTGAGAGAAGAGTTAGTCAGTTGAGGAACAGGTTATAGATGAAGTAATGTTAAGTTTATGGAAAAATAAAGAAACTGAATAAATAAGACAATTATCAGCTCCATTAAAAACACAGATGTGCAAGAAAGGAAAAGTAATCATAGTATGCTATAACTCAACTGTGAATAGGATTTCACATAATATAATAATAATATAATAATATAAACACTGAATATTGATGTAATCAAAATTACAACATAATTGTACTAGCAGAGGGGTAGAATGGGAAGTTTGTGTTTGTGTGTACATGGGGCTAATGGTGATAATGAGCTAAACTCTTCTCTTCCATAGAATACTTAATCTGAAAATTATAAATTAGCTTTATAAGCATGCTATTTAGCTAAAGGAGTTCAAAGTAGCTGCCGCTGGTGAATTGATAATGGGGGGGTGACAGCTGTTACAAATAACTATTTGTTTCTTTAAACTGCATATAAAGTAAAAAAATTAGAAAACAAAAACTGCTTTTAAAATAAAATTTAAATAAGATCATGTCACCAAATTGCTTAAAACTCCTAGTGGTTTACCACTGCAATGAGAATCAAATCCTAACTTTCTCATGACTTATATGGCTCATCATGATCTGAATCCTGCCTATTTATACTTCACCTCATACTTCTCCCCCACCCCTGCTCCCCGCATCTCTAGGCTCCAGCCACTCTGGTCTACTTTCTCTTCCTCAAACATAACAAGCTTGTCCCCATCTCACAGCCTTTGTGCTTGCTGTTCTCTCTGCCTGGAATCACTCTCCGCAGATCTTCACATAGTTGAATCCTTCTTTTCGTTCAGGACTCAGCTGAAAGCTGCCTCTTTGGAGATATTTTCCACAATCAGACAAACCCAAATTGGGGGACAGTTCTGAAAGTAACTTACCTGTACACTTTAAAAATGTCAATGTCAGAAAAACAAATAGAAGCTGGGGAATATTCTAGATTAAAGGAGACTAAAGAGACAAGAACAACCAAATGCAATCTATGATTTAACCCTCTATATTTTTAAAAAGTTATACAGAGCATTATTGGGACAACTGGAGAAATTTTAATACATGTTGTATATTAGATAATATTAATGTATCATTGTTAAGCCTCCTGAGTGTGATAATTATATTGTGTATATACAAGAATGTTCTTGTTCTTATGAGAGAGATGCTAAAGTGCTTATGGGTAGAGTGTCATGATGTCTGCAACTAACTTTCAAATGGTTCAGCCAGAGAGAGAGAGAGAGAAAGAGAGAGAGAGAGAAGAGTTATAGATATCAAGCAAATGTGGCAAAATGTTAACAGTTGGTTAATATTAATGAAGAATATATGTGTTCACTGTATTATTCTTGCAACTTTTCTGTAAGATTGAAAACTTTCCAAAACAGAAGTTGGTAGGGAAAAAAATATTGAACTTCAGTAAGTTTGTTGATAGTAGTGTTGATGAAGTAATTGCAAATTATTTTGGATATGTTATAGGATTAAACATATTGACCAAAGTAGTCCTCTAGGCAGTTCCTATCACATCATCCTGTTTTGCCTACTTCATCACATTTATCATTTATCAAAATAAAACATTATTTTGTTTATGTATTCATTTGTCTGTTTAATGTCTGTATTTCTCCCAGCTCCTACCCATAAATACTATTTGAGTAGAGATGGTGTCTGTCTTATTTACTGGTGAATTCCCAGCTTTCAAACAAGGGCCTAGCACATAGTAGATGTTCAATAATTACTTGTGGAATAAATGAATGAAACAATCCCAAGAAACCTTGGGTAGAAACAATGGTCAGGCCACTGCAGTCTTGTTCCTAGGGTCAAGTTAAGGCTCTGAAGCCCAGTTGGGAAAGGGCCTTGTTATTGCAGAGACCTGTGAAGCTGAGAGAGAAAAAGGAGAGGGAAGTCAGCCTCATTCTGGCATATGGAGTGTGGTTAAAGGGAATAAGACCTATTAGAAATGGCAGTGACCCCAAAGATTACAACTAGAGGATAGGGACTTAAAACTAAAGGTGATTGATGACAGAGAGGTCCTGGAAAGGACTGTTTAATGCTTTAATCTCCATACAAGACAAGTGAGTTATATGACACCTGTCCTTGCAAGTCACTTCAATTGTGTAAAGACTCTTCCTTGAAATTCCCTCTTATCACAGAGCCAATGAATTGTACGTTTAGAGCTAAATCTCAGTAAGAGAGGAGAAACAGGGGAAGAGAAAGGGGTATCTTAGAACACAGTAGGTGATTCTTTGGGGGAAAGGAAAGTTACCTTCCTCCCCCTCTTTTCATCACAGCAGTTCTGTCTGTCAACCTCTTTTTTTTTTTTAATTTCCTTTCCTTACCTGTTTCTTCCTCATCCATCATTCCCCTGTTTCCTACCCCTGGCACTAACCCCACTAACCTGGGGTTAGTGCCAGAAAGAAGTGCTTGTGGAGACTAGTGAGGTAGTAAAATAATTTTGTGCAGGGACAACTCTTACTAAAATAATCCTTTTGTGCTTCTGAATAAGGACACACACACACACACACACACACACACGTTCAAATATTGAGAATGAGTATTGCAGTTGTCTGCCTGCTTCCATTATTGACATCACACCATGAGGGTGCTAAGACAGAATTTTTTTCAGTCTTTCTAAACGCCATCACATCAGGAATCCTATCAGCTCTACACACTCTCCTACCCCCACCCTTACCCCTCCCACACACCTGTGACCTGTCACGCCACATTCTATCACTTCATTCTCTGTGGCCTTAAAGCAATCTGTTTTCTCTTATTAATCTGAGCTCAGTTTAGATCCTTGGCAGTTCAGAACTGGATGACTGTTTCTAATCAATTTCCCCCATATCTAAGCCATAGTAAGTCAAAGATTCTGCAAAGATCCATTTTCTTATCCTCCCTCAAATTGTCCTCGATCTCTTAATCTGCTTTCAGGTCTACAACCATCCCACTCCAGCCTGCCTAAGAACTTTCTCTCATCTCCTCCATTCCACTGTTCATTCATCATCAGTTAGAATTTCAAATTAGGAATTCCATTAGCATGTTGAGTCCATGGAAGCCAAATGACCCATTATGGACTGAATCCAAATGTATAGGCAGGTGGTTAAGCAGGTCGGGCCAGCAGCCTTGGCAATGCAGACCCAAAACTAGAGGTTGCAGTAAAAATCAAGAAAGAATCATGATTTCACGAATGACCCTGAATTAACTGGATCCCAGCTCAAGGGGGACAACGTAGATTTGTAGATGATTCTAGAACAAAGTATGCCATCAAGGATAATTTTTCTCACTGGTTGGTTCTACCATGTCACCCCTATACTCAAACAATCTTCATTGGCTCTCAATTACCTTTAAAATCAAATCTTCAAACCCTTAAGTCTGGCATTCAAAGCCTTTTACATCTCCCCATTCTTCTTACCGCTTACTCTGCTCTTACCTTATCTCTCATCAATCCTTGGTATAATCTGTCTACCTCAACCAGCCTGGCATATTCTCACTACCAGGTTGCAATTCTTGCTCCTCTCCTTGCCTGTAATGTCTTTTCACTTCCTCTTTGCAGATCCACATTAACTGCATCATTTAAGACTCACTTCAAGATATACCCCCTTCTAAGAAGCTTTCCCTGATTCACTCACAGTATCACTGATACTTTGTGCTAAAACAGACTTTAAAGCTCGCTGATCAAGTTCAACTTTACCTCCCCCCCACACACACCAATTTTTCAGATGAGAAAACTTAAGGCCCAAAGATACTAAGTGATTTGTATAAGGTCTGTGAGTTTAGTGGTAGCAACTTAATCTCAAGCCAGATTTCCTGACTTCCTTTTCAATTTCTTTTCCACATTGTTACACTTTTTCCCAATGATCCTCCCCACATACACACACACAAGTACAGTGTGGTGTCATGCTCATAAACTAACATCTGTATTTGGATTGTTTTTCACCTGTATTTGGTTTATCTCAACCACTAAGTTCTAATAATTCTTGAGGGAAGGGATTATGTATAATATTTCTGCCCCCTCTTCTCCTTCCCCATGGCACCTAAAAGGGCTGCATATACCTCAGATGGGCAGTAAATACATCTTAACTGTGGAGTGCTTCATTTCAAGAAAATATAAAAAACAAAACCAATAGAATGAGTACACCAGGGGTGGATTATTATATCACATACATATTCAAAAAGGTTCCTTTAAACAGGGACCTCCTATAGTGAACTTGGTTACAGATCATTAACTACCATCCAGAGAGAGAGAGAGAGAGAATGAGAACTGAGAAACCTCGAGGTAAAAATGTAAGAATCACTGCTCCTCTTACAGGCTTGAGAAATAGAAGGGTGTTAAGGCAGACTTCCCACTTTGCAATAGAGAGGATTTACACAGCCCCTGTATTGCAACCCCCAACTCAGCACTAGCTCTGGTGTCTCTCTCGGCTGGGAGTTGAGTGATACAAGTTCTAAATGTCCGTTCCACCATTAATTATCTCTGTGACCTAAGACATATCACTTAATCTCACTGGACTTGTGTTTTCTCTCTGTAAAAAGTTAGGGGGTGGGAGTGTGGGATGGACTTGCTTTGCCTCACACATTTGTTATGAGGCTGAAGTGAGATAATATATGTGAAAGTGCTTTAAAAATCAAAAGGCATTATATGAATGCAAGGTATTAACTTTTTAACTCCCAGTCCTGTCTCAATTAAATCATAGGAGACTAGAGCAAGCAAAGGATAACAGGTTTGCATGTTAATCCCATCTAAATTAATTGTCAGAATCCTCTACCTTCTTTGTAAATGCTGATCTTCATCCCGTCTCTTTATTTTATTTGGTAGAATATTATAAAGGTTGCTATTTTGGCTTTGCACATTGCGGAGGTGGCAGGAATGGGGGAGGTTGGCAGCTGCTAAGACTCAGGAGAGGCACCTATTTCTTTCCTAAATTGCTCTAAAGGGGAGGGGGAGGGAAACTGAAGTTGTTGGTCAAGGAAAAAAAGGGCCTCTACTCTAGCTCTACAGTGTCACTCTCTCATTCAATAATGAAAATTGAAAAAAAAAGGAGAAATAAAAGCTTTAATTTTGCCACATTTCTCAAGTTTTCTCTTCTTTACCTCTCCAGAATTCCTAGTATGCCTGAAATCAAAGGATCTCTGTGCTGGCTTGGATGAGTTTATTTTGGGTGGAATCAGGATAAATGTGAGGCTTCATCTAGCCCAATTGGGTAACTTATATAATATGCTCTAAAGTCCAGCATTAGGGACCATGTCTGCCCTGGGACATCCAGATCCATGTCCACTCAAACCTCTGTGGAAATGGTCCTAGTTCTTATTCTTATGAAGCTCTTGGCCTTTATATCAGTATTGTTCAATTAGAAAAGAGCCTCTTAAGAGATCATCAATCATTTGAAATATCAAATACTGCTAAAAAGCAATGCGGGGGGGGGGGGAAAGACACCCTAACTGGTAACCTGCAATGAATCATCCACTTAACAGACATCTCCTGAATCCTTACTACAACCTCAGCCCTGGGTCAGGTTTTGAGGAAAACACACAAGCATCTCAGTAAAGCTTTCTCTGTTAAGAGACTAGCAGACTATGGGGGAGAGGAAGGAATAGATAAGACATAGCACCAGTGTCTCCCCAAGTCAGGCACTAATAAACTCTGAACTTCCCCGCCCCACCCCCACAGTGGTCCCATTGTACTCAATGTTGGGCTGAGGAGAGACTAAAAAACAAAACAAAACCTTAGTATAACACAAAGCAATGAGGCAGCTTGTGATGTACTGAGAAATGTCTTAAAAATTAAATTAATCATAATTAAATCCAGGCAGTATATAACCCACCCTAATGGAGCCAAAACCAATGCACAAACAACTATTTTAGCATTCACCCTCAAACTGACTTTGCAGCAAGAGTTTACATCATAAATTTTGGACTCCTTGTAATTAAGTGTAGAATTATAGACAAGAGTATCAATGAACATACATAAAGCAATAGCTCCAACTTGTCCCCTGGTGGTGTCCTGCTTGATGACACCCGATCTATGCCAAACCCCACCCTATTGCTCTCTAACCCAAGAAGCCATCCTGATCAGGGACTCCTCCAACTTCAGCCCTTCTAATTATATGCCAGCGTTCGGTGAAAATAAGATTTAAATGTGAGATGTTGGCCCCTTCTAAAGACAGATTTCACAAAGTCTGAAAGCCTGAGAAGTGAGCTCCAAGCATAGGCATACTGGCTGGTCAGATCTGACATCTGCATGTTTTTCAGTCCTGAACTCAGGGTTAAAAGCAGCTTGGCTGCTTACATGTGGGATGGAAGAGAGGAGAAAAAGCCCAAGGAGGGTGAAAAAGATGGACCCTTTGTGTGGATTTACTGGAAGGAGGCCTGCCATCAGTGAGAGACTTGATAGGCAGGGCTCACCTCCCCTGGGTTTCCCCAGCCCCAGAGGTTAGGGATGGTCCTGACAATAGCTTAGTAACTGCCAAGGAGTGTAACCCTTCTCCAGAAGGGTGGGCTTAGGCTATGATGCAGCAGTGAGGATCTGGGAAATGCAGATCTCATCAGAGATTCTGGTCTTTGGAGGTGGGGGGGGGCTAGGTAAGACTGTCTTCTGCTGTATTATTTACTGCTGGGACGTGGTGTAGGGAACAGAAAAATGCAGCAGGTTCTAGAAAATTCTGGGTGGGTCAGTGTCATTTGGCAAAAGAAGAGGGATTAGTGGAGGATATGGTCTGGGAAGAGAGGGTTAGAGGAGGGGCTGCAGAAGGAGGGCTGCCATCCACAACTGCAGTATTATGTGTGTCAGAGATAAATTCACTTGTCATATTTCAAATTAGGTTTATAGATACTTTCCCCATCCCCCACACAGCAGTGGCTTAACGGGTGGTCTTCTCAATTTTTAATTGCAATTTTGCAGTATATTGGCGTCTGAAGTCTAGGTCTGACTGAGATGATGGTTTGTATATATGTGTACGTGACTAACAGTCGAGAGATCTTCTAAAGTCTCCCGATGAGGTGGGAAGGGTGCTGCGGCAGGGACCGGCTGTACTCTTCTCAAGAGAATCTTCCATCCCTAACGTCAGAGTGCTATTGAGGTATCAGGAGGTGAAAAAGGTGTGGGTGATGCAGTGAATTCCCCCCAGCCCAAGATACACACACACACACACACACACACACATTAACAAGTTCAGTAAAAAGTCCCGTTGATGCCTGGGAAGTCCAGCTAAGAGCAAAAGGCAGTCTCCCATGGCCAGGGCGAGCCAGGCAGACTCCCGAATCGCCGCGGAGACCAGGGCAGCCTTCTCTCCGGAGCGCGCAGCCTAGCCGCCGCTTCCCGGGGAACTCTTGCCTTGCTCTAGGGGCTACATCTGCAGGCTGCGGAAAGCCAGGGCTCCAGCCCTTTCTCATTACACACCTTCCCCAAAGCACCCCAAGCCCAGTACCCAACGGCAAACCCCTCAGATCTGGCGAAACTCAAAAATGCAAAAACTGAGGCGGGGGGCAAATTGTACCTCAATCCAAAGGACTGAACACACACACACACGCACGCACGCACAGGCGCGCGCGCGCGCGCACACCTACCCCAACCCCGTGCCGCTTAATTTCTTTCCCCGGGTTAGAAAAGAGGATTACTTGCCCACAGAGGCTTGGAGATGGGGGGGCAGGAGGTTGGTCCGAGGCTAGGCTCACCTGCTGCTGAGGTGAGAGAGCAGACACAGGATGCAAGCTGTTAGGAGCCGCAGCTCACAGCTGAGTGGTTGGGGGTTGCAAAGACCCTCAAGTTCTCCTCTGGCTTTTTTTTTTTTTTTTTTTTTTTGCATTCACGTCACCAAAGGGTTAAACGGCTGGGCTCCAACAGTCCCCCCCCCCGCCGCTCCACTCCCCCCTCCCCTTTTTTGTCTCCCCCCCGCCTTCCCGCACGTCGCTAGGAGGTCATCAAGCGCTCTGTCCAGTCCGCGTTCGCAAGCCCCTCTGCTTCCCGCCCATCGGGCCCGTGGCTGCTTACGAAGAGGTGTGCGCTCACCGAGGGGCGTGTTCCAGCACTGGGAGACGCCGAGCGCCCCTGGGTTAGACCTCAGAGCGGAGCCAGCCATGGAGCGGGGCGGGGGAAAGTTTGGCACCCTGCAAGGGGTCGTCGAACAGGAGTGGGCGGGGCGCCCGAGGCTACTTTAGCCCTCCAAGCTCAGGGGCGCGAGCTGCCCAGACCTGAGGCGGTGTGCGGCCATGGACCGCGGAGCTGCCGCGGCCCAGGGCACTGCCCCGCCTCAGGATGGAGAGCAGCCCGCGGAGTCTCCAGAGCCGCCGCCGCCGTGGCCGCCGCCGCCGCCGCCGCCGCCGCCGCCGCGGGTTCCTGCGCTGCTCCACGCGCCTTCGCCAGAACCGGCACCGCGGTTCGCTCCAGAACCCTGTCCGAAGGCGACCCCAGAACCAGCCACAGAAGACACAGAAACGGTCGCAGAACCAGATACAGAACCGGCCCCAGAGCCGGCTCCAGAACCAGCCACAGAACTCGACAAAGAACCGGTCTCAGAACCAGCCACGGAACCGGCCCCCGAGCCGGCTCCGGAACCAGCCCCAGAACCAGCCACAGAACCGGCCTCTGAGCCGACCCCAGTACCAGCCACAGAACCGGCCCCCGAGCCGGCCCCAGAACCAGCCCCAGAACCAGCCATAGAGTCCTGCCCTGAGCCGGCTCCAAAGTCCCGCACGGAGCCGAGCCCAGCACCACGTCTACTGCAGTGTCCGGTGGTCGATCCAGAGAGGGGTCTAAAGACCTCATCATCTCCCCGAACACCACTGCTGTTCTCCAGTATAAAGGTAAGAAAAAGACCCACTGGGGCGTGCGGGGGGAAAGAAGCAAAACGAGGCCGGATGGCTATCGAGCTCCTGGGACTCTAGGTATCCTAAGCATCCCATTTGGCTGCCACCGACTGGCAAAGATGCGCGGAGAGATGCGGGGATGGAGGAGCCCGGGGGAGTGGGAAATGGTTGGGAGGCGGGAAGCAACATGTGGAAGCGAGAGTGGGCTGTTGGGGCTAGAAACAGGGTGACTGCACGGGTTGGGAGTCGGAGCAGTCTTCCCCATGGGGAGAAGTGGCAGTGCAGTGAGCGCTTATATCTTGAAAAAGAGGAGGAAGACGTCCCCGGGGAGCGCAAGAGACCTAGAGAAGTATTTGGGGCTGGCCCTGGGTACACGGGGATGGGACTGAGTGGTGGGGATGGGGGTGGGTGGGACACATCTCTTAGCCGCGGTCACTGCCGCAGAGGCCCAAGCTGCGGAGCCGCAGCCGTCAGCTTGGCCCCCTCCCTGACACTGGCGAGGGGGTCATCAGCGGGGACGCAACTGGCGGCTCTCCAAGGAGGCGCCCGGCGCGGCGCCTCTGTCGGCTGCTGGGAGCTGGTACTCCGGGTGGGGATGAGGGGCTGGGCGGCGCCCACGCGCACTGCAGGGGAAGGGCAGGGTTCGCTGGGGAGGAGGGGGAGAGCATGCGTGTGTCGAAGCCACCATTCCATGGGTCTGCAGGATTTCCCGGCAGGTAGGTGCAAACACTGTGATATGATGATGGGCCGCGTTACGAGCGGGAGACTGGCATCCCGCACCGGGGCTACTTGGAATGGTACAGGAGTCCCGGTTTAGAGACACCAAAATAGGAGTTGGTATTTGAGAGCGTGTGAATGGGAATCCTCATCTCTTCCAGTCTTCAGAGATGCCTTCCTAAGCGTTGCGCTTTGCCTGGAGAAGACGCGTGGAGGATCCTCGCGCACCCGCCCGGGGGAGAGGGGAGGGGGGAGGAGGAGGGGGGAGGAGGGAGGTTTTCTGTGTTTGCCTTGGACCCCCTGAAATCCCATTGGCGCTTCAGCGGGAGTCTGTCTTTCTTGCTTTCTCTGTACTCCCCCTACTCATCCTTTTCCCCTATAAACTTCGTTCCACGAGACTGTGAATACAATGATAATGCATAGATACACCTTGATTTAGCTTCCCCTGCAGGAAAAAAAAAAACACGAAACAAAACACAGAAGCAAACAAACAACACACCACACCAATACCCGTCCATCCTGCTGCCTAGCAGGGCGTAGGGACAGGGCTCTGGAATCCTTCTGCTGCGGACCGCACACTTGTAGAATGTAGGGGAAGGGGGCAGAACTTGGCATCGCGAAATGGAAATGGAAGCGCTGGTTGCTTCCTGAGTTATGAGTAGGGAGGCTTGAGTTTGCAAAATAACTGCAATGATAAACGACTGAATAAGAAGAAGCCTAACGCGAAAAGTTTCACGGGGGAAAAAAGTGCAGAGGTTTAAAAATAAATAAAATAGGACTGTAGGAGACTGATACAAGTTGTTGTTGTTTTTAATCCAACAACCGGGCTCTCACCAGGGGGTGGATCTCCCCCTCCCTGCAGCAGCCCTTCCCTGCAGTGATCTCAGGAAAGGGCTGTGCAGCTAGACGCTGTGTGCTCTGGTCTTTTTGGAAGAGTTTGTAATGAAGCCGGTGGGAGGGAGACCAGCAGGGACCACCTGAGCTATGGCCTTCTTAAGTGAGATTTTGGGAACATGGCTCAGAAACTGACACCTGGGGACTTAATTACCAGGATGCCGGCAAATATATGGCCTCTTTGGTCCCTGGAAGACTGACTGGAGGCCAGGAGCTCTGGAGATGAGAACTGTGACAGTGGGAAAGCATGTCCCACAAGCTTGACAGGAAAATGTCTATTGCCAGACAGATGAGGAGGATCAAGGTAAGGGTAATCAGGTTAGCTTCCTCTACAGAGTGTCCTCTCAGATGTGCTGGCCGGCTGACCCATAGGCATTTGTCAGCCCTGGCAGGGGACCAGGACCCCCCAAGGTTTGACTTTGCCCTTGGTAGAGTTAGTCATTTGTTCAGCCATTTATCTTTTAGAATTGGTTTAAGGATCCTGACCATCCACTAAGAAGGCCATGCAGATGAACCCATCAGTGGCTCTAGATGATTTCGAAGGATGCAAAGGATCTGGGTAAACGCTCACGTTGCTGGGAGCCAAACCCCTCTTCAACACCCTAGGTGTTGCTTTGCAATTGCTCTCTGGTGTCATTGGGAACATCTGATCTTCAGTGATAGGACCGTTCTCTGCTGCAGACTCCTCAGGCAAACAGCACCCACAGCCAGCTGACTTGCATCTTAACATTCAAGGCAAACAGGTTGCCATCTTAGCTGGGGAGGTGTTGTTCTCAGACACTGCCTCCTTGAGGCAAACTTGGGGAAACACACACACACACACACACACACAATCTCAACGATTCTTATCATACAATGAAATCCTCCGTCGCAAGGCACAGTCAGTACCAGAAGCATGAAACTAGCCTGATAAGTCAAAGGATGAAATGAGTAAAACGAAGTGTTTGAATGTGACTGCAGGTTTCTCCCAGATAATTTTTGCTGACTGGTTTTGCAGTGAAAAAAAAAAAATCAACATCTTCCAGTGTGTAGTCTGCTCTCTTTTCAGGTTTCTGAACCTGTTGCTTGCAAATCGATGCCAGTCATGAGAGTAGAGACTGAGAAAAGGGGGCTCATATTGTCTTTCCAAATAGATACCAGGATAACACAGTCTTGTGAACCAAACTTGTCTATTTCCTTCCTTTCTAAAATGTTTTGATTTCCAGGAAATGAGCCATGGTCTCCCACCTGGTGGCAGCAAGTGTAAGTAAGGATGTGTGAATTGGTTCTTTAACAATGCTATGACTTGCTTGGGGGGAGTGGGGCTTACATGAAGTATACTATATTTGTTTCCCTCCCCTCATCTATGGTTGAAGAAAGATAGTTTGTGTTTTTATTAGTTGGGTTTGACTAGCTACGAAATTATAATCACACCATACAGGTGATTGATGAAAAATCTGAAAAGAAATACACTTCTGTGGCCTTTATTTCTGGGATGGGGGTGTGTGATAAGAGATCAATTGCCATTGACCATTACACCCCAAACCATAACAAAGAAGTTTTCTGGTATTTTTTGCACACACTTTCTTGCAAAGCAGCAAGCATTTGTTTATATGGTATCTGGTCATTCTTGCCCGAATACTTTATCGTTTCACTTATTTCTGAGCTTCTCAAGAAAGAAGAGAAAGGGAGATACTGTCTCTCCCTCTCAGTGCCTAGTACAATTCAGCCCTCCCTGTTTTTGCTCAGTAAACATTCACTGAAGCTTGAAACCTATCAGTTCCATTTCCAGCAATGAGGACGACGTAGAGACTGCTGCTGTGAATGAATAAAAATGCGTTCTCATTGATTTCAGAGTGAGAAGTAAATGCTTATTTAAATGCCCTGGAATATATAGCCCTTAAGGAAATGCAGTCCATCTTTCCCTTTTCAGAATGAATGTTAGAACCATAATTAAGAAGCAAATTACCAACAATTAAAAAATGGTTTGGAAAGTGTCCTTATCCCCTGCAGTCCCAGCAGCAGCAGACTAATGATGATGTTGTTGGTTTCAGGGGTAATAAATTTTTTTCCTAAGTGAACAGAATATCTGTGGTGACTATAAACAGTTTTGGGATTGTAGAATCAAATGTTTAACCTGTTGAAGTTCAGGATAAAATTACTTTCTTTCCTCTTGGGTTCTTTCCCCCCTCCTTGCCAGGTTTTGATGAAACCATCTGATTTGTTTGGTATATTCTGAGAGATCCTGAGCATTTGCAGAAAAGATAATGAGATATTTGGTCAGTCATCTTTCTTTTCTGAGAATACAATTCTTACGTGTTTATTAAAATCTCTGACTGGGGCTTCTGCACATCTGCAGCCCAAAATGAAAGGCTGATCCATTGTCCGAAGTGGTTCCAAGGAAAAGGGGAAAATCCATAGAGACCAGGAAACCAGTCAGGGATATTATAATAAGGATTATATAATCCCTTCTGCTAGTATGGCGCTTTACAGTTTGCAGAATGCTTTCCTTTGCGTTATTAACTCTCATTCCCCTGACAAAGGCAGCAGGGTGGGAGAAGGCAAAAATAAAACTTCACACCTAATAGGATATAACTATTAATTTATCTAATGTGGATTAAAAAAAAATCCAACATAGGGCTTTCTGTGACACACAGGATCCTCATTTGTTTAAGAACAATCTTTAAGCTGACATTCCCTCAGCCTGGATTTTTTTCAAAGCAGCAATTGCTGTTCCTAGTCTGATGCTCCCAGCGGGGGCCATCCTAGAACAGGAGTCTGAGAAGGAAGGATACAAGGCAGAGGCGCAAGACCCTGAACCTATTACTCCCAAAGAAGATCTTTTTTTGGAAAGAAAATAAATAGAAATTCTGCTAGGGATAGGGTGCCCAACCTTTCCAAAGACTGCTGACTGTAATTCCCTCAGTGGAAAAAAATAGTTTTAAGGATTAAAAAAAGAAAGCATCCATTCCTAAAGGGAGATGCCCCACCCTCACCAAAGCAAATAAACCTTATTCTCAAAATAGAAAAACAAATTTACAAATTAAAAAAAAGAAAGGAACAGTGACCCCAGATAAGGAAACTTATGCCTCCCCTTAAAATTATTTTAAGAAAAAAGGAAAGAAATTCTAAAGGGAGATGTTCCTCACCCTCATCAAAACCCATGGAACTTATGTCCCCAAGAGAAAAATTAAAGAGGAAAAGAGAAAAATCACCTCAAGGTAAACAGTATTTCTAACCTTAAAAAATTCATGAAATTTATCAACTTTATTTGCACCCCACTGCTCATGCCCAATCTCTTACAAAAATTATGGGGGCAAAAATAAATCTCTCAAAGGGGAGTCTCACCAAATCTCCCTAACGTTATTTCTTCCAATTACATGAAATGTCCAGAATAGGCAAATCCTTAGAGACTGAAAGTAGATTAGTGGTAGCCTGGGGCTTGGGGGAAGAGGATAGGGGGAAGTGCGGGTGATGGCTAAAGGGTAAAGGATTTCTTTGAAAGATGATAAAAATGTTCTGAAACTAGATAGTGGTGATGGTTGCACAACCCTGAGAACATGCTAAAAACCACTGACTTTGTACACATGAAAATGGTGAATTTTGTGGTATATGAATAATATCCGAATTTTTAAAAATAAGTAAAAGAAAGAGATCACTCCTCCAACTGCAAGATAATGAACCTACTCTCTTCCCAAAAATAAACAAAGGAATAAATGAATGCATAAGGAAAAAAGAAATTTTTAAAAAGGAACCAAAAGACAGAGAGATCCTCTTAAGAGCCTCTTAACCTCACCAAGGAAAATAACCTTTATTCACCCCCCAATTTTTTCTCTTTGGGAAAAACAAACAAAAAGGAAGTCTTTGTACAGGCAGATACTTTCAAAATCATCAAAGTCCATGAAACTTACCAATCTTTCCATCCCAGAAACACACAAATGTTTTAACAAAAAGAAAGAAATGTTAAAGGACAGGGTCCCTGATCTTACCAAACATCCTGAATTTTTAATTCCCAGAAAAGGAGAAAAAGAGAAACAAAAGAAATAAATCCCTCCCCTGCCAAGGGGAGATGCCCCATCCTCACCAAAGCACATGAACCTTATTCTCAAAATACATTTTTTTAAGGTTTAAAAGAAAATCAATAATGGAAAGGCATGTGTGTTGGTGGAGGGGATAATATCAATGAAATGAAAACAAAATCCTCTTAAAGAGAAGTGCTCCGGCCTCACAGACACATGAACTTTTCTGTCAAGATACAGCAAAAACAAATGCAAATTCTTTAAAGAAGAAAAAATAAAAGGAAATCCTTCTAGTGGGAGATGATTTGAATTTATTCAAAACCCGAAGCTTGATTCTTAATATAGGAAATTTAAAAATTGGAAGCATAAATAGAGAGAGAAACAGAAACAAAACCAAAATGTCCCCAACCTCAACAGAGCCCCTTCATTCTCAAAACAAGAAAATACATTTAGGATTAGGGAGAAAGAAGGGAAACAATGAAAAGTATATTTTCAAAGAGAAACCTCCTTTTTAGGGAATGAAGATGCTCCAAACTCACCAAAGTCCCTGAACATCTTTCTCCAAACAAAAAAAAAAGAAGGGAGAGAGCAAAGGGGTGAGGGAAAGGAATTGGAAGAGGAGGGAGAGAGGGGGAGGAAAGGAAGTGGGTAGAGAGGAAGGGAAGGAGGGAATGAAAGGCAGAAGAAAATAAACTAAGGGAAAATTTTTAAAAGAAAGACATTCTTCTCAGGGAAAGTGCACCAGTATTTTATTGATGATAATGCATATTATTCCTGATGTTCAACCCACTCTACCTCCCACAAAAAGGAGAAAAAAATCCCCCCCAAAATCTCTTCCTAAGGCTTCTTCAAGGGGAGATGCACCCAATCTCACCCAAACCCAGAGGCTTTATTTATCTTCCAGCTTTCAAGTATTTTTTTGATGAAATAAAGGAAAAAGAAATTCTTTTACAGAAAGATGCTCTCAATCTTATTTCTTCCAAGTTAATTATTTATTTTAAAGAAAATGAAAGAAAGGAAATACCCCGCCCCATCAGGAGGGCCCCCAATCTCACTAAAACCAGTGGCCCTTATAGTTTTGCCCCACAAAACTTAATTTTTTTCTAAATGGAAATCCTCCAAACCTAAGGAGATATGCTCCCACAACCCCACCAAAAGCAAGGGATCTTTCTCCCCAGACATTTTTTTAAAAGAAAAGTCCTTCCATCATAAGAGATGCCTTCAGTTTCACTAAAATCAATCTACTTTATCCACATCCACGAGGAAAACAAAACCAGAAAAAAATGGTAAGAGGGAAAGAAATTCTCCTAACCTAAGGCAAGTTGGCCAGAATCTCACCAACATCTTTAAATTTTATTCCCCTAAAGCGATTTAAAAAAAAAAAAAAAAGGAGGGGAGAGGAAAGCCTGTCTTTTAAGCTCTCTACACCTACCCCATACTAAAGACTTCCTAGGAAGTGTAATACAAAGAAAAGGTAATATCTTTCTAGAACCATGCCAGTGAACCTTAAATTCAGAACCTGAGGCTGAAGGGTAGTAAATGTTTAATCCCAGGCTGATTTCCCTCTGCCCCAACTCCAGCCATTTCTGGTTACCTTCCCCATCAGTCAGTCAGGCTGTGCACTCCAGAAAGGCAAACCCTGCCCATAGAAAACAAAATTAGGAAAGCAAACCTTCTGGGGAAAAATCATATGCCGCATTTCTAAACCAAACAGAAATGATTTGGGGGATTAGCTGCCTCATATTCCCCTCTAGCACTATAGAAACTCAAAAGTTGATGATAAACTCTAAAGCAATGACGCTCTATTAACTTCCAAATTAGACACACACCTACCTAGCCTAGAAGGACCCTTAGCCAATTCAGTAATAGGTTTCTCAAGGTGATTGTCTAATCATGTGCTCACTTAAATGTCTGTTCTCTAGAGTTATAAAGGGCTTGATTTTCACAAATACATAAAATTTGCAAGTCAGATTTATAAGCAGAGACTAAGACTCAATTAATGTTTTCCAAAGTTTTTAATTCATTTACTTATTTAAAAATTAAATTGAGTACCTGTGTATATCCTATGTGCTTAGCACTGAAGAGTCCATGGTGGGCAAAATCACAGAGACGAGACTTCCTTAAAACAAACTGGTAAATGAGACACCCAATTACCAAAACAGATGATTTGTTTTACTAGATGCTTTGCTGAGGCAATCACTTAAATAGTTCTCTCAGCATACCTTTTCTTAAATAAAAATTTAATGTAATAAAATAAAGGATATGTATCTTAATTTCAGAGAAAGTGGGAAATCAAAACTGCTTCCAAAAATAAATAAAAATTACGTAGCACCCCATCACTCAAGATTGAGTATCAAGAGATAATGAATATTTTATTGGTTTTTTTCCATTTATTTTCTCAGAAAAGATGCTTATATACACTTTTAATCTACAGTAGTTAAGACTTTAAAGGAATGTACAGTTGTGTCTCAGGCTCCCCCCTACCTGTTACCTCCCCCACTTAATTATCAAATCATGTGCATTTTTCTACATCGTATTTAGGAAACAATTGTTAATTTTTAGCTTAAAGTTTATCTAGTCAAATGACTGCCTGTGTGATCTGATTGATGAACCTATGCTGGAAACCTAACTGTTCAGAGATGTATTCGCAATGTAAAGCAATGAGAATATACATTGTCGTATATACAATTGGCAGTTTGATCGCACGTTTACTAAGTGCACTTTCTTAGACATCCAGATTTCATTTGTCCAGCTAGCTTTTGTGATTTGGACTTGAAGCAGGAGACCCGGAGCAAAATCCACCCTTTTCCCACTGTTAAATTCCCAAAAGAAAAATCTAAATTTAAATTTCTAAGACTCTGTTGGGTCACTTTTAGCCATATGCAAAAATGTACTATTGGTTTTGTCTCTTTAACACACAGTTACCAGCCATGCTCATTAAGGTTCCTCCTACCCAGAAGGGAAATACTTTTGTTTGAGGACATTATCAGCAATTATAAGGAGATAGAATATTCATTCAGCTTTCATTAACCAAATGTGGTAGAAAATTGAGAGAGTTAATAAACTGTATACAATCCAACCAAGGTTGAATTAGTAATTTAAAAGGCAAGTGTAATGTGGTATTAAGATCAGAGTCTTCTTCCTTGTCTGTAGCACTTGGAGATTTTCATCTTCCAAAGCGTTACAGGCATTTGCTGTTTAAGCCTTTTTCTTTAAAGAGATTGTAAAGGAGATTTCAGACCCTGAGGACGGTGACTCCCACCCCCTTGTTTTCCTCCTAGCACAGGACAAGGCACATGTTACTGGGGGATTCTGAGAGGTAAGCGTGATGCTCCAACCCAGAGCTTTGCAGAATTCTAAAACAAGAGGCAGTGGGTACGGGGAAGGAGCCTGCCTCCGCCCCCAGGAGTAGGAGGGGGATGGAAGCACTGCTTGCAGGGCTCAGCTAAGAACTTCCAGAATCCTGGATGTTCATTCATTTGCCTTCTCCTGCAGCGAATGTCTCTACCTGTTCTCTTCTGGGATTTTGCAGCTTGAGACAGGAAATGAAAGGTACCTGCTGAGCAAAACCAAAATTGTTAATCTCCTTGGCTATGAGTAGAGACACTTGAAACCAGGAAAGTTTTTTATTAACCCGGGCTCTTTCAACTGAGTCCCCCACTCTCACTTCACTCTTCACTCTGTGAAGCCGGCTCCAGCATCACAGCACGATCCTCTGAACCCCACCTCTAACCGTAGTCCCTGCTTACCTTGATTGTTAATTTTCCCTCAGTAAGTGTCATTTATTATGTTCCTTGAATATATTGTTTCATGATTTATTCACATCACTGCGCATGTCCCTTGCAGTATAAAAGAAAAATGTGATGTAGCTTTATTAAAACAGCTAAGCATAAACAGCAAAAAGTAAATGAGGCTACAGAACAAGATTACTGATTTCAGAAAATTAACAAATTTGTGCCCTTCTCACTAACCTCAATTAATACTTACTGTGACAGTTTCCCTCCTGCCAGGCTTGAGTAGAACATAACTTTTCTCTTACTCAGAATTTGGATATTGCTGTCCCTTTCTCACACCCTCACCTTACTCTGCTTGACTGTTAAGACTAATTAATTAAAATGATAATTTTGGCATTGTCCTGGTCTCTTTTGCTTTAATTTACTCAACTTGGTGACTAGGGCTCCAGGATGTTTTTTGTTTGTTTGGTTGGTTGGTTGGTTGGTTTTTTTTTTTTTTTTGGCTTCACGTGGAATCAAAGCACCCATTTGGTGGCTCATTTCATGGTTTTCTTAGTATATCGCTTTTCACTAGTGAATTGTCTTTCTAGAAATGCCTGGAAAAGCCTTACTTTGCCTTTCTATCATCCCTCATCAGCACTAAATTTTTTGAGTTCCTTCACCTCATCTCTAATGGTGGAAAAACAAACATAGACATTCCCAGGCAACTTGAAAGCTTGCTTTGTTTGTTTATTTGTTTGTTTGGGTTTTTTTTTTTTTTTGGTTTATTTTGTATCCAGTATAATAAGGCATCATTGTGAACGACACATAAACATATCTGCTAATTAGCTCATTAAGTGTTCAATAATTATGTAATTGGTATATAAAATGCTTTACAATATGATACATATTTGGAGGATTGTTACATGGGCATTTTAGAGTATTTTGCTGATATTTGAGGAAATTGGTTGGGGTTTTTAAGATGAAATGGGAATGCATTATTACTTTTCCAATGTAGAATAATGGAAGAAATTCCATTTCACTATCCAAGTTTTCAGAGGTGGATTAGATTCAGATATGAGGGACTGCCTGATAGCAAATTCACTTCAATATAAGAAATTTAAGGGAAAAAATATAAAGTTGTTTGAGGTAAGTGGGATATATTGTTCCCAATATATTCTCCTCAAACCCAGAGAAAATCAGAATTATTAAACAGTGACATTATCAGGTAGAAGTGAGGTTATCCCTGAATTGGGCAGGTGAGACCAAGGCCTACAGACCGAAGAGTGAGGCTTTTGTATAGTATATGGAGTTAGAAAAAAAAAATGGCCACTCTAATAGAATCTAGAGTACAGATTGAAATAATGTGGAAAATAAAGTGGACAGGCAAAGTCCTATTGAAACTTTGAAGGCAACTGACAAAATTGTGTATATCATCCAAATGATGACATACAACCACTGGAGGGTTGTTGATTAGTAAAATAACATGGCTGAAGCAGAGGATTGGTTGATGGGGCATATAATTAAAAACTTTCAATTTCTTTGTATGCCAAATTCCAAATTAAACTACTAAAGCTAAAAGTGGAAGAAAAGAGTGATTGTATCTAGTGTCTTTTTTCTATTGTTTTGGGCCTTCTTTGCACTTTTGTAAGTGGCTGGTCCGCTTTCTCTATGATATTTTTCTCTATCTCATATCACAGAGTTTTCTATAGCAAAAGTAAGAAGTTGATGGCAATCCAGTGAAATCTTTTATCTTCAGTGTTGTAGACCCGTGGAATGTCCCGAAAATGGCCTTTGGGGATCAGCTGACCTAATATGTTTAAAATCTTTTTAACAGTAGAAGCTTTTTAATATTTTCTCAATGAAATCTTAAATGAAAACCTAATATTTAATATAAATACAAGAAGTATTTCATTAGTCCTTTTCTATGCTAAAATGGGTTTGTAACTGATGTACATTTCTAATTGTTTATTTGAAGCTAAGAAGAAAGCGAGTTTGCACTGTTTATTCCTGGCTGCTTAGCAAGGGTGCTGGTGATGTAGAAACACATTGAATAGGAAAAAGAAGCAAGTCAGAGTTTAAAATTTGGCCTAAAATATTCCAGAAATTCCTAATAGTCTCCTGGAAACATAGCCATTCTGGAGAGTTCCTCCCCCCCCCCCCAGGAATGTGTTACAACAGGCCTCATAAAGTGGGTTGTCATAACGTGCACTGCCTTCGCTTATAGGAAAGTTTTTCTTATGGGGGATTGTGTTCTTGACCAAGGACGCTATACCAAGTAAATGGTAGGTATAGCTAAACATATGTAGTTAAAAGCTAATGTATAGCTGTAGGCTTTTGTAATAATGCAAACTAGCAAAATTGTTCCAAGTCCTATAAAATGGGCATAAATGTACCATACACATTGGTTTTGTGAGGGGCCCTGGTGTACTATAAATTGTACATGCAGCACATAAAAGAGCCAATTCTAGGGGCGCCTGGGTGGCTCAGATGGTTAAGCGTCTGCCTTCGGCTCAGGTCATGATCCCAGGGTCCTGGGATCGAGTCCCACATCGGGCTCCTGACTCAGCGGGGAGTCTGCTTCTTCCTCTCCCTCTGCCTCTCCCACTGCTCATGCGCTCTCTCTCTCTCTCTCTGTATCTCTGTGTCTCAAATGAATAAATAAAATCTTTAAAAAAAAAAGAGCCAATTCTACATAAATTTAATCTATTGTTATTATTTGTTTAAAATTTGCACTCTGCCTGCATCCAAGAAGGATATGAAGTATCCTACAAAATTAAACACATACGAAACAGGACAATTAAGCTCAAATAAAAACAAGACAAACCAATTCAATGCAGTGGTGAAGGAGACTTTAAACTAATATATGCTAAATGACATATCAGATAAAGGGCTAGTATCCAAAATCTATAAAGAACTCATCAAACTCAACACCCAAAGAACAAAGAATCCAATCAAGAAATGGGCAGAAGACATGAACAGACATTTTTCCAAAGAAGACATCCAAATGGCCAACAGACACATGAAAAAGTGCTCAACATCGCTCGGCATCAGGGAAATCCAAATCAAA